>NC_090194.1:29093282-29693282 GCF_024679245.1 Pseudorasbora parva
AGTTCCTGATGAGCCTGGCTTCACATGGACCATGTCAGCTGTGTGTGTGTGTGTGTGTGTGTGTGTGTGTGTGTGTGTGTGTGTGTGTGTGTGTGTGTGTGTGTGTGTGTGTGTGAGAGAGAGAGAGAGAGAGAGAGGGAGAGAGAGAGGGAGAGAGAGAGGGAGAGAGAGGGATCATCCCCATGGGGACCCAGTGCTGTCTTTAATTAGTAGAGCACATCACAGCAGGGCCGGCCCTCACTGAGAGCCGTGTCATTCCGTTCAGAAAAATCACAGTGACATCCTTTCTCCCACCAGACACACAGCACCAGCCACTTACCTCCTGTGTACACACACACACACACACACACACACACACACACAGTTTACCATACACAGACTCACATGCACGCACACGCTGATATCAATCACACAGCTGTACATGTGCACAACACATCCAGAGAACAGTCCAGCGGTGTTGCTGTATGTGTTAGTGTGTGATGGTCTGTTATGAAGGGTGTCATGAAAGTGATATTGTACCCTGTGTTATTAACTGTATGACACATGACCTTATCAAAGATGGTTGTAAAAATAATTCTGCATTGTTTATCCTTTTGATATTTCATTAAAACAATTCGCAAAATAAAACATTTTAATTGAAATAAAAGAATTGGAAATTCATATTATGAAATAAATGCTTTTCTCCAAAACATATAATGATTAGCACCCATAGAAATCGTTACACAATTTTATGAGTAAAATATCTCTGAAGTATATTCCCAACAATATTAACATTTTTAGCACACCAGGATGACTTGGAGCATTACATTGTCCAGCCATTATTTCTTGTTTCACAGGAATATAAATATGAAGAAGCACAAAGGCCAAATTCCCTTAATCATTCATCACAATGAGTAAAACCAAAGAATATCTGATGTGCAGCAAAAGATTGTTGAGCTCCACAAAATAGAAAGTGTCTGTAAGAAACAGCTAAAGCACTGGAATCCCCATAATCCCCAATATTTTCCATAATGTAATGATAAAAATTAAACTTTCATTTATTTTAGATTCATTGCATCCCAACTGAAATATTTCAGGTCTTTTATTGTTTTAATACTGATGATTTTGTCAAAAAAATTTGCATATCTTGAAATGGTTCTCTAAACGAGCTATTAACCTAATTATCTGAATACACTAATTAACTCTAAACACCTGCAAAAGATTCCTGAGGCTTTTAAAACCTCCCAGCCTGGTTCATTACTCAAAACCGCAATCATGGGTAAGACTGCCGACCTGACTGCTGTCCAGAAGGCCATCATTGACACCCTCAAGTGAGAGGCTAAGACACAGAAAGAAATTTCTGAACGAATAGGCTGTTCACAGAGTGCTGTATCAAGGCACCTCAGTGGGAAGTCTGTGGGAAGGAAAAAGTGTGGCAAAAAAACGCTGCACAATGAGAAGAGGTGACCGGACCCTGAGGAAGATTGTGGAGAAGGACCGATTCCAGACCTTGGGGGACTGGCGGAAGCAGTGGACTGAGTCTGGAGTAGAAACATCCAGAGCCACCGTGCACAGGCGTGTGCAGGAAATGGGCTACAGGTGCCGCATTCCCCAGGTCAAGACACTTTGGGCTATAGAGAAGCAGCACTGGGCTGTGGCTCAGTGGTCCAAAGTACTTTTTTTCGGATGATAGCAAATTTTGCATGTCATTCGGAAATCAAGGTGCCAGAGTCTGGAGGAAGACTGGGGAGAAGGAAATGCCAAAATGCCTGAAGTCCAGTGTCAAGTACCCACAGTCAGTGATGGTCTGGGGTGCCATGTCAGCTGCTGGTGTTGGTCCACTGTGTTTTATCAAGGGCAGGGTCAATGCAGCTAGCTATCAGGAGATTTTGGAGCACTTCATGCTTCCATCTGCTGAAAAGCTTTATGGAGATGAAGATTTGGTTTTTTAGCACGACCTGGCACCTGCTCACAGTGCCAAAACCACTGGTAAATGGTTTACTGACCATGGTATTACTGTTCTCAATTGGCCTGCCAACTCTCCTGACCTGAACCCCGTAGAGAATCTGTGGGATATTGTGAAGAGAAAGTTGAGAGACGCAAGACCCAACACTCTGGATGAGCTTAAGGCCGCTATCGAAGCATCCTGGGCCTCCATAACACCTCAGCAGTACCACGGGCTGATCGCCTCCATGCCACGGCGCATTGAAGCAGTCATTTCTGCAAAAGGATTCCCGACCAAGTATTGAGTGCATAACTGAACATAATTATTTGAATGTTAACTTTTTTTTGTATTAAAAACACTTTTCTTTTATTGCTTGGATGAAACATGCTATTTTTGTTGTTGTTGTTGAATTTTGGTTTTTTTATGAGCTGTATACCAAAATTATCAGTATTAAAACAACACGGATCACAGATGGAGAATTGCAGAGATTAACTGAGTCTTAGGGTCAGAAAGCCTAAAAAAACCGAACACCCTCTACATGACCACAGGTTGTTTGGGAGCGATTCAAGAAGGTCAGATTAAACTATAAAAATAAGTTTTTGGCAGATGGCAAACCTACCAGATGGGTAAAAGGTACTCCATGCTCACGGTTAAAAATACTTTATCTGAAATCTTTATCTGATGAATCTGGTCTTTTTTTTTTTTTTTTTGACATCTTGTTCCGACATATGGTATTATGAATTCTAGCAAATACCAACAAATAAAAAATCAAAACCTGAATGCTTCATCTAGAAATCTTATAATGGGTCGTGGTTGGATCTTCCATCAGCACAATGATCCAAAACAAACATCAAAATCAACACACAAATGTGTCACTGAGCACAAAATGAAGCTTATTCCATGACCACCCCAGTTCCCTGACCTGAACCCTACAGAAGATGAGTGGGGTGAACTGAAGAGAAGAAGCACCAACATGGAGCTGGGAATCTGAAGGATATGGAGAGATTCTGTATGGAGGAATGATCTCTGATCTCTGGTCAGGTGTTCTCCAAATTTATCAGACATTATAGAAGAGAGTCTAAAATGGAAAAAAAAAATCCATCCATCCATCCCTCCGTCCATCCATCCATCCATCCATCCATCCATCCATCCATCCATCCATCCATCCATCCATCCATCCATCCATCCATCCATCCAGTAAAGGATGTTTTACCTTCCCTCAGCCCGTCCCTTGTGCTCTTAGCGTATATTGGTCATCATTGCTTTGAACTGTCTCATGGCACAGGCCACTCTGACCTACAAATCTCACGGCACTCAGAGACACAAATGAGGAAAACGGCAAACAGATTGTGGAGGAGCATTTGAGGCCCAGAGCTGGAATGAACTCCTTTACTCCTGCTTTTCCAGAGACACCGTGAAAAGGTTTAGATTTACTGTAATCCAAACCACATGCTCTCACCTCATGCTTTCATTGTGGAAAAACCAAAATATTTCTTTCAAAAATATTTGGGGGAGGTCTGCATTTCAGCATTACCTCTGGATTTATGGGCAGCCCGACAGGATGGTGTTACCTGAGGCACTGGCAGGGTTTTGCGGGGTGTTTTTTGAGAAAACATTACAGAGTCATTTTGCTTTTGACCACCCTGAAGATGAATTTGTACATTTGGATAAGAGTCGTGTTTCTTGAAATGCATGGTAGGAAAAATGAGGACTAGTATGGAATATTATTTTTTTCTAAGCTTTTGCCAAGAATGAAACTCAAATCACACCCCTCCTCCAGGACTACAAACAATTGACTCTAAACATGTATTAACTCTGCTGTCCACTGCCCATTTGATAAATGAGCAAAACCTTTTAATATGAGATGCTAAACAAAACAGGGTGATGGATGTTTTTAAATATATTCATTAAGCTTGTGCATTAAACTTAATGTATTTGAACAGCATCTGTTGTCGATTAACACAGTATATATATATGGTCATATATATATGATCTTTGGCCAGCGACTGGAGGGTAGAAAAGCAGAAATATGAAGCTCAAGTTTGTTTTTTTTTTTTTTTTTTTTTTTTTTTTTTTCTAAAGCACTTGCATGAATTGTTTTTGAGCTGTCAGAATGATTTTTTGGTGGACGAATTTCTGGTTATGCGTTTTTGACAGATAACGCTGTAGTTGGCACACATGCTGGAAGAAGCTAATGAGGTTTTCTCTTCTCTATTTCTTTCCTGCTTTCTCTCCCTTACTTTATAAACATATGGCACCAGCGCTTCTGTTTTTTTTTTTTATGAGTCGTTAGACATAACTTCTTAAAGAAATTGAGCCGTTCCGCTGCACTGCATTTGTGAATTTTTTTGCTCTAATTGCTCCTGTTGAATCAGTGCGTTCTGTTCACCTACAGAAACAAAAGCAGCAGCAGTTTTTGCCATCTCACATCGCTCATCCGTTCACGGCTAATACACCCAGAAGGAACACCCGCAGGCTGCATTTGGCAACTTTCTGATTAGTGTGCAGGATTCAAGATGTATTTAAAATTAGCTGTCTCTTGAACGTAATACAGCACAGAAAGCTCTGGGAAAATGCTAGTTAATTATATTATATATTTTCAATTGTATCACTCAATTTTAAAGTGCCCCTGCTATTCTTTTTTAAAGGTTCCTAATTTAGTTTTGGAGGTCTTCTACAACAGGTTTACATCAAAGTTTCATTTTCTCATAATATACACTGCACATCGAGGCCGGTTCTAGGCAAGGCCATCCAAACGTCTGCCTTGCCCACCCAATCAGACTTTAGGAACAGATAGTGTTAATCTGTTTGTATGATTTGTCTATTGATTAAAAACAATCTGAGGTGGGCTTTGTGTTGACAGTTTTGATGAAGGACTGTAGAATTATTTTGGGAGACAATAACGTTATTTATCATGCACTTTCAACTTTACTACTTTCCTACCGTATACATTAATATGTCACACACTGCAAAAACCATAATAGGGGTGTTTTAATGATATATAAAGTGAGAGTGAAGAGAAATTGCTGTGAAGAGACAGATAGAATGGGATTAGAATACTGCACAGAGCCATCGCTGCCTCCCATTTTGCATGCTATCCGTAGTAAGTATAGCCTAGAAATCTAGACGCACCCTAGCAGCAGCAAATCTAATCTGCCCGCGAGTGCCGTCTAGCAACTCTCAATACCCTTCTGAGCTGTAAACGGCAAACTCTTGCCCGGCCAATCACATCGTGTATAGAGTCGGTGGGCGGAGCCATAATGATGATGGCCGAGTTGCGTTTGCATTCTTCTAGTAAACACAGAAACAGGCGCACGGCGGTCTTTCGAATCAGCTTTGACCGCGATTCTGGAAGACTTGGAGTTAAGCTTTTCTCTGAGAAAAGAACAAAGAACGGCACTGAAGTCATTCTTAAGAAGGTAAGATGTGTTCGGAGTTTTGCCGACCGGATACGGCGAATGTTTAATCTATCAACAAGCTCTGTTTCACCTTCATTGCTCTGGTTGGTGGTAGTGCTATCCTATCGCGTGCAGAGGGAGTTTGAAAGACAACCGTTTATCCCGCCCCTCGGATTGAGCCCTGTCTATGGTGAGTTTCCAGACCAAACATCTTGATGTGGGTCTGGCTTGTCAGGCTATAGTAAGTAGTATGCAATATTAGAATTAGTCTTCGTTTTCCATCTTCACATGCTATCCTAAATTTCCTACACTTCTGAAGTTGTGATTACGAGCTTGTCGCATACAAGTGATTTGTTGTCAGAAAGAACAGGAATCATGGAGGACACCAGGTTTATTCTTGCCTATTTATTGGGAAAATCTTATTAAAGCCAAAGCTATATAGTCCCATACAATGACACTCATTTAAAAATTGATTTAAATAGTCAGCTTGCTGAAAATTCTGTAATTTCTGTCAAATACAGGCTGTTTTTGCAATGTATAAAATATACAATACACTTTAAATCATTATTTATATATGTAAATACGCACCACTTTATCAAAAAGACAAGGCGATGTAGCTAATAAATGTTACCAGTCATAGTCGCAATCGTTCTCCCATTCACCATGTTTAAAGTTTATGGCCCGCCCAACTCTGGAACTAGGGGATTTCAAAAATGATCCCTGAGCTTCCCAGTCATAAATACTTGAGAGGGCATTCATATCCCATTTTTAACTAGGAAACTTGAATTTATGATAATTCCGATAGCACATGAAGACAGCATTAAATCATAGTATGCTAAGAAATAACATTCTAAAATAGGCCTGCGATTGTCAAATCCCACAGACTTTGATTTATTGAAATAAATATATGCTCTACTGGCTTCACGAGCATGGCATTTACACACGTCTAGTAAAAAAATAAAAAGTGTTTAAGTGTCTCAGAACAGCCCGGCTCACTTCAAAACGGCAATGCATATTTTTATTTGTCGGCAACATATATATATATATATATATATATATATATATATATATATATATATATATATATATATATATATATATACATATATATATATACATATATATATATATATGTTGCCGACAAATAAAAAAAAAAAAAAATATATATATATATATATATATATATATATATATATATATATATATATATATATATATATATATATATATATATATAAAAGGCCTTGAGAGTTTGCTATTTATTATTTATTGAGTTACTTCACCCAAATATGAGAATTTTGTCATCAATTAATCACTCTCATGGCGTTTCAAACCCCAAAGACTTTCATTCACCTTCAGAACACAAATGAAGATCTTTATGAGAGCTTTCTGACCCCTCCATCGACAGTCCATGAAACTACCATATGAATCAAATGGTTTAGTCCAAATTTTCTGAAGAGTCAAGGTCGCTTTATATGATGAATACATTTTTTTAGGATTATATTCACATTTGGACATTCATCATTGAACAAATCATCATGTTTGCTTGATGTATGATAAGCAATGAGGTTCACTCTCTTTTGTTACACATCACGTTTGAGCTTCAACAAGAACCAATGAGGTTCATTCTGGTGTTACGCATCACGTTTGAGCTTCCTCAAGAACCGATGAGGTTAATTCTCGTGTTACGCATCATGTTTGAGCTTCCTCAAGAACCGATGAGGTTCATTCTCGTGTTACGCATCATGTTTGAGCTTCCTCAAGAACCAATGAGGTTCATTCTCGTGTTACGCATCATGTTTGAGCTTCCTCAAGAACCAATGAGGTTCATTCTCGTGTTACGCATCATGTTTGAGCTTCCTCAAGAACCAATGAGGTTCATTCTCGTGTTACGCATCATGTTTGAGCTTCCTCAAGAACCAATGAGGTTCATTCTCATGTTACGCAGCACATTTGAGCTTCTGCAAGAACCAATGAGGTTCATTATTCTTGTGTTACAAACCACATTTGAGCTTCAACAAGAACCAATGAGGTTCGTTCTCGTGAAACGCTTCACATTTGAGCTTCAACCAAAACCAATGAGGTTCATTCTCGTGTTACGCAGCATGTTTGAGCTTCTGCAAGAACCAATGAGGTTCATTCTCGTGTTACGCAGCATGTTTGAGCTTTCTCAAGAACCAATGTGGTTTGTTCTTGCATGTCACTATTATGGTTGAGCTTTTATGTATGCTGATCAAAGTTTATGAATAAAAATTCAATCCGTTCCAGACCAGTCCGAATTTGGACTAAACCGTCCATAATTCATATGGATTCGTTTTACGATCTCTTTATGAATTTTTTAAAGCATCAAAGTTTCAGTTATGTAGACTCTCAATGGAGGGACGTAAATCTCTCAGATTTCTTTTATAAAATCTTCATTTGTGTTTTGTAGATGAGCAAAAGTCTTATGGGTTTGAAACAACATTAGTAAATTATGTTTAAAAAAATATTTAAAACAATATTATTTCTTATTTTGTTTAATACTTTATTTAATAATAATAACAACAATCAAATCATTATAAATAAAAAAACAGCAGGAATGTGGCCAATGAAAATTTTCCAATATTGTGCAGCCCTGTTCTAAAATATAACAGGTTGAATTGAGTTTTCACTTTTAAGCTGCAGTGTAAGTGGACCGCTGAAGGGCCTGCCTGAAATAACCTGAGTCTCTTGTCGGTAAAATTGGGTTCAGCCTCCCCTGCCCTTCAGGAGCTGACACCTTCCTCCTATTGTTAGTTAAATACTGAGGGCTTGTGTGTGTGCTGTGAAAAGCTGTATTTTAAAAGGACTGTCTGGTGTTATTTGCGGTACGGAGGAGGACGAGTCAATACAGGTGCTGCAGCGGCCGCGTGTCGGGCTGTTGTTTCCTGCTGCGTCTATTCTGAGCAGCTTTACCTTGGCGTTCATGCGGTGTGACAGCTTAACTGCAGTGCGCGTCCCTCCTGGAACAGGCGAAAGGCGAAGGTCTCGCTCAGATGCCTGGTCCTCCTCAGCGTGAGCCGAAATCTGGCATTTAAAAAGAAGCATGCCATTTACTGTGTCCAGCAACAGAGGAAAAACAAGATCCTAGGAGAAATCTGTCATGGGATAAAGGTTAGGTTAATAAAGTCATTTTTGTTTGATTTTATTATTTATAGACCACGCTGAATTTCTAATAGAAAGATGTCAAGATTTGTTTTCTCTAAGGAATACGGTGTGAAAGGGATAGATCGCTCAAGAAAATTCTCATCATTTATTTGCCTTCATGTCCCAACCTGTCTGATGCTCATTCCTCTAAAAAGAAGAACTTTAGCGATATGGTGACACTGCTCTTTTCAGCGTACCATTCAAGCTCCAAAAAAGTGTGATTTTTTTTTTTTTTTAAACCTTCGAGTCTGATCCCCAATCAGAAGACAAACCTAAACCTCATCATTTTTGTTGCTGGAGTAATCCTGTGCTTGTGTCTCTCTCGAATTTACTACTCCATGATAAGTGAAGAGTTTTGTTGCAAAACGAGATATATCCATTTGAGAAATGTTGGTTATTTGACATTATTATTTAAGACATCAACAGTCAAGTTCATTCACAATTTTTTTGTACATTAAACTATTACTTGAGCTCAGTGAAGGCCAGGGACACAATATTCTTAAAATCCAGGATATTTTTTATTTAATTTTATGTCCATAAATAGTTCATAAATAAGTCAAAAACCATGCCAAAATGCAAGATATTTATCTTAACATTGTCAAACATCTTAAATTGGTTAACAAAACAATACATCATAAATATATGGAATAGTATATTGATTTATAATAATAAGATTCCGAGTTAGTTTTGGCCAGAACATACACATAAATTTTTTTTTTTGTTGTTGTTGTTGTTGCAAAAAGCTATATATCGAACTTAGGCTATATTCTACTACTGTAATACCATTAAGAAATGCTAGTGAATCACTGTTGTGTGTGTGTGTATGTGTATGTGTGTGTGTGTGTCCGCGCGCATGACACAGACCAACATTACTCGCAGTCGCACTATTACCACAATTAATCTTTGGATGTTTTCCCTCCCTGAATGCCTTGCCCGTTTGGTCTTCTCCCTTTGATGATTTTCTTTAGATGCCTTCCTGACCGGCTCCAATCCGTCATCGAAATCCATAACGTTTGCTTGACTCTGAAGCTTTGATTCTCTGACTGACAGACAGCTGTTGATCAGTGACGTAGCCTACGTGACTGACAGCTCGCCTACAGTATAAACAATTAAATGGTGAACGTTTTTTAGTTAGCCTATGGAATCCTCTTTTTAAAAATATGTTTTTTGTTTTGCTATTATCGTTAAATCACTGAGCAAACTCTGAGCACTTCACCGGCGGTGACTCACCTCGCGTGACATCCTGAGCTCGCGCAGCATCCTAACCGTTATATCACACTTTGTAAAGAAAGTGGGCTGGCGGATATCGCGTTTTGTGAAAAAATACATTTTGTAGTAGGCTTAAAATGTAATTTTTTTAAATTACTTTTTTATTAATGGCAGCAATTTACACATAGATTAAGGTACGTCTAAACAGTGATTTCCACTAATAAAATCCAAAAGTCAAAAAATGGCGTTTATCGCGTTTTGCAACCGAACTCTTCATGTGCAAATTGGTGGGTGGGACTGAAGAGGCAATGATTTAGATGTAGTCGTAAGTAGGTCTTTCGTCGCACTGTGACGTCATACTGAGACATAATCTACAACGGGTCATTTTGGCAGCTTGGTTTTGATTAAAAAAAAATTGGGGTCAACAAGGACATTTTTAAAACGTAAAGGCTATTTTTATAGTACAATGTCAAAAGTAGTGCTGTGTGATTTATTTTATTTTTCTTTTCGATTAATTTGAATTGTGTTGCCACCGAGATTGTTTTTCTACTATTTATTATTTTTAAATCAAGAGTTTGCGGTTGTGAATAAGAATGTTAGCAAACATTGCATTTAGACATGTTGACAATACAGCAATGATAACAGTTAAAGGTTCTGTATGCAATAATGACAGCTAGTGGTTAAAATGGTTACTGCAGTCCAAATTAAAATATAGTTTGCACCACCCCCTCCTCCTCTGACTTAACGCTTATGCGTGTTGCCAGATTGAGGACACGCAACAGGAACAAGATTTGCAAATGTTCTATTTGAAAGTGTTTTCCAATTGAAAATGGAAGGCGAGGAGACTTACACACGAGTTGAGATTAGATAGAGATTTTAGTTGGATTCCAAAGCTTTTTAGGTCGGGTGGAATCTGCGATCCCTGATCTATTTTGTTTTCTGGCTTCTATGACAGCAATACACTGTGTTTTCCACCAAAATGTGGTGTTGAAATACTATTTAGGTAAACTGGCAATTTCAAAGTAGAATAACTGGCTGTATTGTTTTTCAGAGAAACGTGTATGTGAACTCAGTATGTTTCCTAAATATCTGCAAACATATTATGGCATTTTTATGCTTGGACAAACCCAGAAATTGTGTTGTCTGAACTTTTCCATTTTCAACCCAACTTGGGTTGTTTTTAACCCAGCATTTTTTTAAAGTGTTTAAGAGAAGAAAATGATCTCATGCCTTACTTTAACGGCTCTATTGTGATGTGCTCTATGATGAACATAGTTCACAAAGAATGCAGTATTGCGTTGAAGATGTGGGCAGTAGAAAACAAAAAGCTAAGATATTAGACGCGAGTTGAACTTTCTTTCACTTGAGCGTCGCGCTTTTCGAATGCCGTTTCATGGGTGAGACCCGAGTTCAACAGACAAACACGTCCGGCAAACATAAAAACAATAGTAAACCAATGGAACACTAAAACCTTTAAGGAACTACTACCGTAGGTTTGATGCTTCATGTTTGCATGATGGTGACAGGCTGAAAGGTGCTGTGTTTTTCTGTTTTTACAAAGCATTTGCTGTTAATAATAGCCTTTTACTGGTGCTATTTATTGCTATTACCTGTTGGCTTAGAAATATTCACCATTTTTCTTATTTTATATTATTTCGGTATATATCGAATATGTTTAGGATAGGTTTGTACAATGTTTGCCTTCCTATTTCACGCATATTTTCTGCAAGTCATTTGTTTTACATTTACAAAAGTTGATCACTTTTAGAGTGGTCTTTTATTGTGGCCAGCCTAAGGCACACCTGTGCAATAATCTTACTGTCTAATCAGCATCTTGATATGCCACACCTGTGAGGTGGATGGATTATCCTAGCAAAGGAGAAGTGCTCACTAACACAGATTTAGACATTCGTGAACAATATTTGAGAGAAATAGGCCTTTTGTGTACATATACCAAAAATGGGAACAAGAACAAAAGTCACAAGTGTTGAGTTTATTATTCTGTTCAGTGAAAGTTGACTAGTTAAACATTAATCAAAATTGAAATTTTCAATTTTCAAATCAATCTGAAAAAAAAAGCGAGATTTTTTTTTTTTTTTTTTTTTTGCCATATTGACCAGCCATAGTCAGAAGATCAAGGAAATTTTTTGCTCGCAATTCATGGCCCCCTTAACCTATTTTATTTCAGGTAGTTGCCAAGACAACATTTCTTATTTTTATTTAGTTTAACTTGACAAATGCAAAATGACAAACACAAAATTAAAACGGAAATTATAAAAATAAAACTAATTCAGAATATTATGGTAAATGGACTGCATTTATATAGTGCTTTTAACAGACCCTATGGCCATCCAAAGCGCTTTACATTTTGCCTCACATTCACCCATTCATACACCGACGGCGGTGTCAGCCATGTAAGGCGCCATCCAGCTCATCGGGAGCAGCTGGGGTTAGGTGTCTTGCTCATGGACACTTCGACACTTGGTCAGGTGGAACCGGGGATCGAACCACCAACCATTTGGTTTGTAGACAACCTACATGAACCACTGAGCCACTGCCGCCCCTATTAATATATATATATTAATATTAATAAAAACTTAATGATAGTAAAATAACACTGGAAAAAAAAAAGTAAGATAATATTCCAAATATGAATGAGAAGATAAGCTATGGCAGAGGGGGAGATTTTCAGATATTTTTTGTTCCAAATCTATTGTATGAATGAAAATGGTGCAATTTAGCTTGACATCTTTGTAACCATTCACTTTCATTTTATAGAAAAGAGTAGCTTGAACATACAAATGAAAAGTGCCAACCATCTCCTTTGTGTTCAGTACAAAGAGCAAATAATGACTTTTTTTCAAATCTATCCCTTTAATCACTATGTAAAATTGTATCCGAGGTCTTTTTTGATGTCACAATAACAAGAAATGCGTCAAGGCAAGCGGAGCGTTTGGGAATAACAAGAGCCTTCCATTGGCCGAACATCTCTTGATTAAACAAACATTACTCATGTCAACAGCGTATGTCTTTTTCTCTCTCTCCATTGACCTCTCCTCTGTACTGCTCCTGTGACTTTGAGTAATGCTGAAACCAGGGCAGAGTTTCCACTGCCTCCCCTTAATGAGCTAATTAAGTCTGTGGCTTGCAGTTTTAATAGCTGTTGGTAGGCAGAGGAAATCTCAGCAAATATACTTTGGGTTTGCATGGAAGAGCATCTCTGACATTACGTGGGTATTACATGTTGGGTCAATACAGATCTTAGAGCTTGATATTTTTCAGGCTATGACATGTTTCCAATGGCATGCCCTTGGACTGTCTGACGCATATTGCTTGTCAAATTTAAATATATTGTTGTGGGTCAGTAAGATTTTTGGTTACACTTTATTTGGTAACACTTTATTTTATATTGTCAATGATACATGCTACATGTAGTTACTATAGTAATAACTATGAATTATTCAATTACATGCAACAATATCCTTAAACCAAACAAAACCCTAATCCTAACCCTATAGTAAAGACTCCAAACTTTTGAACAGTAGTGTAAGCGGACCAGACTGTATGCCAGTAGTCAAAAGCATGGCTGTGTGTGAGACTAGAACAACAGAAATAATTGAATTAGCACACTTATCTATTGTATTTATTAGCATTTATCTATTGTCTATTACATAGATGATTCAATGATGATTGTTTTAATCTAATGTGTAAGTGCTGCATCTGCAGAAAGACCTAAACAGTCACTCTAAAAATAAAACAACATGTTGAAATGTGTCTTCAGGGTGAAGTGTGTCTTCTCCTCATTAACGTGTGAGGATCTACATGTCGCAGGAGATTTTGACCAACTTTGACGGCGTCGTCCAATCCCGTCTGACTCATGTGAGATGACTGATGGACGGGGTGTCTGTTGATAATGAGTCTGCATTCTTTGTTGGCATGGATCAACATTAGAAAGATCCGAGATGACCTTGCGTTATGCAAACATGTGACACCTCACTCTTCGTAAGAGGAATGACTGTATAAGTCCAATGCGCATCCTGGAGTGGAAAGCTAGCTGGAGGGAACGACGCTGCGTGTGACTGCTCATCCCATGCTGTGAATGTGTGAGAGACAGATGTCAAGGTTAGCTGATGTGAAGGCACAGTGCATTCTGCTGTCAGTGTGTGATCTTCAGAAGAGAACAGTAAGAAAGAAGCTATGTGTGGTGGAATGGAATACTAGGCTTCTGCATACTGCACAGTACCGTATACTCCTATTATTTTTTTAAAGTAGCATTTTAAATATGCTCAGGGTCCAATATGATTTTTTTTGGCACATCTCCCAATGTCCAATTAATTTAGGAAAATATCAGCAGTTAATATTTCGTACCCGTGGTGCAACTTTTTTTTTTTTTTTGCATAGCTGCAGACCTGCCCATGCTGACCCCTGTCCACCCCTGAAAGTGCCAACAGTGGGCACTTGAGCATTAGAACTGGACCACGGAACAATGGAAGAAGGTCGCCTGGTCTGATGAATCACGTTTTCTTTTACGTCACGTGGATGGCCGCCTGTGTGTCGCTCACCTGGGGAACGCATGGCACCAGGATGCACTATTGGAAGAAGGCAAGCCGGCGGAGGCAGTGTGATGCTTTGGCCAATGTTCTGCTGGCAAACCCCACCTCGCAAATTACAAGACTTAAAGGATCTGCTGCTAACATCTTGGCGCCAGATACCACAGCACACCTTCGGGGGTCTAGTGGAGTCCATGCCTTGACGGATCAGGGCTGTTTTGATAGCAAAAGTGTCACCTGTTTTGGAAGGTGGTTCATAATGTTATGCCTAATCAGGAAGCAACATAATATGCACATGATGGCGGGGAGGTGACGGTGATGCGTAAATCAAGTTACCCCTTCCACTTCTGGTAGCTTTAGTGAGATTTCTTATCCCTTGCGAATTGGCCATTGATATTACAGATGTCCTGTGATAAAATTACTTGGGCTGTAAATCGAGTTAAATATTTAATCGTGATTAATCGCATGATCGCCATGAGTTAACTCCCGATTAATCACAACCTAATCACACATAATTAGCAGTTCTAAATATATCTTAAATTCATATGTTTCAAGTTTTTAATACGCTAATCAACATGGATATGGAAAAAATATGCATGCTTCCCTTACGAAAGGAAAATATATTTACCAATATATTACTTGAAATATATTTTAATATATTGTAAATATATGGAATAATATATTGATGGTATTATAAAATATATTATATATTCATGTAATATATTGCAAAATATACAAATGATTACCATTTTCAATATATTGCAATATATTGAAAAATATAAATATTAATTCCCATATATGTGAATATATTGCCTAATGTATTGCATGAAATTTTCCAATATACTCCAATATATTTTTGTTTCGTAAGGGTTGCAAATGTACGTTTATTATTAGTGAAACCATACTCAGAGCATGAAGACTAGACATGTATCAAAGGTCACAGATGTGTTTCAAAGAACTTGTTCATGTCTCTTAAGCCTACACTTAAAAATTTAGAATAAGCAGTGATTTCTCTCATTTTAAGAATATAAATAAAGGGAGTTTTTACACTGGCAGTTTAGTTCAGAACAGGGCACGGTTCGTATGAAAAATTGGTAATGTGAAAGCTGTCATGCGGACCTGGGAGCGCACCAGTACCGCACCATACCTGGAGGACGTCCATATTCCACGAGTAGGAATATAGTGTGGCCCCCGTTAAGAGATGTGTGTTCCCATTTGAACTGTCATTTTATGTGTGTGTGGGTGTGTGTGTGTGTGCCGAATTGTGCCGCAATTCACTGCAACAGTGTGAGAAACATGGACTTGGGAGCGCTCTTGTTCAGAAAAGTAGCCTGCGTATTCGTTTTAGCCGATTGTAATTATTTAGTTCAGTAAAACACATGTACTGTAAGTGGTGATGGTGTTAATGATTTACCTCGGATATGAGCGAGAGTGAGCTTCAGTGCATTGCACTCGGACTGGAGAGAATGTGCTCAGTGAAAAAATTTCGACCTGGAGTCTAACAAAAGTTAAACAGAAAATGTTATCTTTTTTAGGCTATAACTGCACTTGTTTCAGAATAGTAATATTAATGTTAACCCTCTCCTTTCCCTATTTCTATTTGCTGCTACATCCTTTATGTCTATGGCTGATCTCAATTTCTCCAACTACGGGCAGAGTATCAAACAGAAAATGCACGCGTCAATTGCGCGTTGATCAAATTTGTGCCGTTAAAATGAATTTGTGTTAACGTGTTCATTTTGGCAGCCCTAAAAATTATAATACTCCATCTACATTTTTAAAACTAATCCTGTCTGTATGGAGCTCTAGATTTAGGACACATAAAACTCGATTGAAATTCTTAATTATGTTACCATTCCTAATAAAGCTATTGGCACCCTGTTGAGTAATTCATTTTATACAAAGCAAATTTTTTTTCTAATAAAGATTATTCATTATGCAATAAACTGTTCCAACAGTAGCTTGCTGTCACAACCTCATCGCATCTTTAATTCAGCGTGTTGTCTAATTAAACTCAGAAATAAGTGTGTTAAGTGAAATAAGTTAAAACGCAGAGAAAAGTGTGTCTTGCCTTTTTGGAGTGTAGATATTTGATTTCCCTTCATTATCTGCCGAATTGCCAGTGTCTTCTCTTCTAAGTAGAGCCAGGTGTCTGGCAGGCTCATTTCTTTTTCTTACTTTCTTTCACCTTCTTGTCTTCAGACCTGGCTTCCTGCCTCTCTGCAGTACTCTGGCTCAGCTGGAGAGGTTTGTCTCACATCCGATCCGACCCCTCCCCTCACTGTGTTATATTGTGGCATGTCATGTTCCCCATTTAAATGTCAATTGGACTAAAGATGCCATCACTGCAGCATGATCATGTCCTCTGACTGTGACACTTTTATGAGAAGCAGGACGAGAATGTTATCACAGGACACAAACGCACTCTTACTGTCCTGTGTGAATGAAAATAAATCATGGTTACATTCCATTCTAAAATTAGACATAATTTTTTGGATAAAGAAATTAAGCTGTATAATTTTTTTTTTTTTTTTTTTTGGACTATGGGATGCATTTTGTGCAAATATTTACATGAAGGCATTTCGGTTTTACATTTTTATTTTTTTATTTTTTTTTAAATCAGTCATTTTAAAAAGAATGTGGTAGGCCACATAAAATCACAGAGCGGGGTCAATCTATGCTGAGGTGTATAGTACACAGACCATCTTCTACCGAGTCAATAGCTACAGACCTCCAAACTCCGTGTGGCCTTCAGATTAGTTCAAAAACAGTGTGTAGAGAGCATAATGGAATGGATTTCCATGCCTGAGCAGCTGCATCCAAACCTTACATCACCAAGTGTAGCGTTGTGTAAAGGACGCCGCCACTGGACTAGAGCAGTGGAGACGTGTTCTCTGGAGTGACCAATCATGCTTCTCTGTCTGAACAGATTGTTGGATAAGTCTGCGTTCGGAGGTTGCCAGAAGAACGCAACTTGCCTGACTGCATTGTACCAAGTGTAAAGTTTGGTGGAGGGGGGATTATGGTGCATGGATGTTTTTCAGAGGTTGGACCTGGCCCCTTAGTTCAAGTGAAAGGAACACTTAATGCTTCAGCATACCAAAACATTTTGGACAATTTCATGCTCCCAACTTTGTGGGAACAGTTCGGGGATTGCCCCTTCCTGTTCCAGCATGACTGCACACCAGTGCACAAAAAAATATATCCATAAAGACATTGATTAGTGAGTTTGGTGTGGAGGAACTTGACTGGCTAGCACAGAGTCCTACTGACCTCAACACCTTAAAGATTAAACATCATCGCACCGAAAAGCTAAGCTCAGTCCACTTTTAAAGGTAGTATTTTGTTCTTTGCTTCACATTTATGATCCCCCCCCCCCCTCATATTTTGATAATTTTACCAAACTTGTAGGATCATTAAAAGCAAACATCACTTTTGGCCACTACTGTATATGTACTATATATAGGGCACAATTGGAGTTATAGCAAGCATAAGTCCATTTGTCAATGCACCTGCAGTCAGCAGCTTTCATAATTAATGCATGTGTCTTTTTTAACGTTCGTTTGTTTGTTTTACCTCTCTTGCTCACTGAGAGATGTGCTTGCTCAAGTCAATTAATGCTGCAAGGGTCCTCACAAAATCAATGCAAAACTGCTGCGCTGATTTAATTATTTCCTGTCTCACACGGGAGAGAGAGAGAACCTCGTAGGAAGTGAACCAGAAAAAAGACACACTCAGCCTGACCCTGACTTTTTGTCTATTTTAGCAATAACATCTCCTTTATCACTGGATTTTTGCTCATGTATAGTTAAAGGCTTTATTTCTGTGTTCGGTGGCAGAACAGACCTGTGCTTGGAAACATGCTTTTGTATAGATTGGGTTTTGAGTCACATAATCAATAATACATAAATTCTAATTGCTAAAGATCACTTATTGAGCTCATGTCCATAGGAACAGGATATAAGTACATCCCCAAAGCTTCTGACTAATTTTATCTTGACGATTGTGCAGAATACAATTACCAGCATGGTGCAGTCAATTCAAAATAAAAAAAAGAAAATATTTTAATAAAAATTGATTTGTTTATTAAAGTCAGCACTCTGTTTGCATTAATGCGACTCAGTTATTAAACCAAAACCTTGTTCATGAGGAAAATTGTTCTGTTAGATTTATTTAAATTTATTAAAAAAAAATATTTGCCAACATATTTAAAGGAACTGTATGTAAGAAACATATTTCAATTAATCATAAAATGGCCCTGATATGTCACTAGACATTAAGAAATCATGTTAATTTCAAATACTTATATCACTGACAACAGTAGTCCGGGCAGGATATTGTCATTTAAAAGTTGTTGTTGCAGCCCTCAACTGAAGTTGATGTTGACATGTTGTGTTTTGTCCTGAAGCTCCACCTCCACCTATCGACCAATCACAAAGTCAGTAGTGTTTCGGCATCCAAGTTGCCAGATCTGCTCTAGTTACCACAGCTGCAAACGTTCCTGCTGGATCCCGCTGGCAACCTCGAGTCAGGGGGGAGGGGGAGAGGGGATACACCGCTCTACAGTCATTTGAAAGTGATTGCAGTACCAGTTTTGGCCACAAATTAAAACAATGAACATGGCAGCTTTGTAAACTCCAGAAATGCCGCGAACAGAGAATATTAGAGTAGATGAACAAACTCAAATCGAAGCTCTCGTCACTATACCGCCGTGCTGAAGAAGCGCCACGGACAGAGCGAGTTTTTCTCACTCTTCCTCTTCTCTCGTTCCGCCGTGGTATGAACTGCCGCGGACAGAGAGTACTACAGTAGATAAACAAACACAAGCCGAAGCTCTCGTCACTCTGCCGCCGCCATACTTAAGAAGCACCACGGACAGACCTAGTTTTCCTCACTCTTCCTCTTCTCTCGTTCCACCACGGTAAGAACCGCCGCGGACAGAGAATACTAGAGTAAGTTAGACTAGCGAACTCGGGCTGCTGGATATGTCGAGAACGTGGCTTAGCTATGTCACAGCCGTTCTCGCTGCAGCGCGCGCTTACTGCCAAGGAAGTTGTAATGGCTGCCATGTCATGACAGCACGCACCCTCTCCACAGCGCGTGGTTGCTGACTAGAGCACTCTGGAAGGGGGATTGTTCTTTACAACCATCAATACTCCATTAATTTGCAGTTGAATGTCTATAATAATAGCATCAATATGTTGCATAATACAGTCCTGTAATTCAGCTAACAGCTGAAAAAAAAAATGCTTTCTTCAAAAACACTTATCTAAATCTCGAAGATCGTATCGGATCGAATCGAATAATGATAATCAATAGCCTGACGTGGTCATACTCAGTTCTAGTCAGAATATGAGTCTGATACTGCTCCATTGGGATGTAATTATGAGGCGTGTTTCAACCGAACCAGGAAAGACATCAATTGGATAGACCTACAACCAATCAGAGCAATGAAGCAACGCATTGTCAAATGTCAACAGACAGAGTTCAACTTCACTACATGTTGCCAAGCCCGCGTTTTTTCCGCGGTTGTTTTCTATGTCCAAGGGTTGAAGCGACTATTATGTGATATATAGACCCATGAGCGCGAATTTTAGCAGGCAATCTTGCGAAAATAACATACAGTTTACCCCCCAAACACCATTTTTCGCCCGGAGAACCCCCCGAGAAGCTATTGTTTAGGGCTAGTAGTTGGCGGGTTTTGTTGTAAAAACTTGGCAACCCTGTCTACACGTGCTGGAATAAACAATCTTAGACGGTGTTGTAAAAAAATAAAATAATTTATTGATACACAGAGTACTTACCCAACATGATCATCATCTTTGAGAGAAATTATGATGGTGAATGCATATACAAACAAGCTCTCTGTTTAGGATTCGAAAAAATATAATCCAAGCCCCTTTGATGACGTGCATGATTACGTTACTGTGTATCATCTGTCCGTCATCGTCTAAAGCCCGCCCTGATGATTTCATTGGTCGATAGATAATTACTCGTCTATGGAGCGATGCCAGACCGAACCGGACGACCTAAAAATGTTGTGGGCGGGGCTAGGTTCGGCTGGCATCCAGGCTAGATAATCAATTCAAGATCTTGAGAATCGAATTCGAATCGATTCTTGAAATTTTAATCGAAACCCAGCCCTAAAGTACATATTGTTTTGAACTTAGCATGTGTCCTAAATCTGGTATTTATATGCTTTAGTAGAGTCAAACAAATTGCATACATCACCTTTAAAAACTATAGTGGAGGGCAGCATAATTACCCATCAGCCTAGTGGGAACCAAAACACAGATGCTGCGGGTGAGATGATGTCATTGCCCAGGTGTTTGCATGCTGTGAAGCCTTCCTGTTGCTCATGTATGTTGAGATTTTTAAACGTATTTTGTGTGCAGTTTATTATTTATTTTTTGTGAACAGCAGCAGTTTTTTTTCTTTATTTTCTTCTGGTGGGTTTAGAATCATTGTGATGGCTCGGTAATGAGCTCACACTATTGTGCCTGCTCATAATAACTCCCACAAATGTCTCCAGTGGATATCGCCACAGCCTTTGAAGTTCTCCCTCACTGTTCTGAGATCACTCGCGTGATTCATTTAGTTCCAGTTTTGGGTTTTGGGTTTTTTTTTTTTGCCTCGTTCTTAAACCGATGCAAATACGAGAGGCGCCGGAGCTCCAATTAACGAAGCTCATTAGAGGGACAAAACAGGATCGAGTGGCACCTACGGTAATGGTGTAGAGAGCGAACACAGCAGAGCAGATTTGTTAGTCTTTTTAAGTTTTCTGCTCCTTTTCCCAGAGTCCCAGTATTTATTAAGAGGTGGCTTGAGAAGTATTTGATATTATTTCAAATGAGCTTCCATTATCCTTCTATTTGTCCCATAAAATGAATTATGCTGCAGCTGCTCTGTTAGTTTTATCGCAGACGTTCCTCAGGCGTTTTTTGGCTTCCAAATGAATATTTAACAAAAAACTGTTTTTCACCCCAGTGAATTTAGGAAGACTTTTTATCCGGCGATAACTTTGTCTTTAAATAAATAATGAATCCCAAATTACTTTAAAAGGGACCTATTATACAAAATTCACTTTTATAAGGTGTTTGAACACAGGTGTGTGTCTACAGTTTATAATGGTAAGAATCCTGAAAAAGCTTATAATGGTAAAATTCCACCCAGTACTTTTTTATAATCGCCATCAATCATTATCAACGCGCTGTTTCATATTTCCAGCTACTCCTACGTGAGTGTACAGAAACCCTGCCCATGACTGTTGATGATCTACCCTTTTAGCATGAGTGAGAAGCACATTTCCGCCATTTCTGGTTATTCGCTGTATCAGCTAGAGTATTACAATTTCTGCGATTAAATTTTTTTTCTGTTGTTGGATGTACTGATGAACATATGAGTCTCCGTAGACTCCCAGCATCCGAGCCACTGAAGACACCGGATGAATTACATTTTTTTTAGGAATTTCGATAAAATGTTATATATTTGTGTAAATCATTTTACATATAACTGCTTCATCAACAAGGAACAGAATAATGCTGGATTTGTTGTTTCTGAAGGATGTGTCAATACCATAGTAAAAAAAAATATGGACATAGTGTCCGTGATGTCACGGTGACGGATTCCGATAAGCCATTCTGAAGCTTAAAGTAGAGATGAGCTGGGCGTCGCCAGCTGGGCGAGCGAGTCATCGTGTCACTCCCGCATAACAGAAAATGGGCAAAAAGGGCGGGATGTGGGCGGAGCTATGGTGACGCAATGACTATAGACGGCGGTTTAATGGCTATCCACCTGTCACGCAACATAACCATGCCCTTAATTATGCAGAACTTTAAGGCTTTATAGAACACAATTGAATGAGTTATAAAAAAAAATCACTCCCCTCACAGTTGTCATGAAGGTCAAAATTAGCCGTATAGGCCAAAACCACAATTTGTACTAGGCTGTAAACATGTTTTTTTTTTCTGCTGTAAAGTTGGGAATTTTAACATGGGGCTCAATGAGATTCTGCTCCCTTCTGGAGCCTGTCTCTAGTGGGCAGTCGATGAATTGCAGTTTACATTACTTCCATATTGGCTTCAAGAGAGATTGCGGGAGGTTGCCGCTTGGTAAATACCAACAGTTCTTGCTATTTGTGTAATATCAAGAACAAGTAAGGATGACACTTCTTTATTGTGAAAGTTTGCAAATTTCCTTTCTCAATGAGCTTTCTAGAATGCTGTATGGCTAATATGGCTATAAATATGGCTCTTACTGTATTCACAGAGACTAGAGCTAGGTCTCAGTTTTATCCTGAAAACGCTCACCATCTGTGTAATTCACATACACACATTTATAATGCACAGTATATTTAGGTGACAGACTTTTTTACGTTTCCACACGAACACCTATACAACAATTTATAGATTATCATGCTAGAGTTGAATCATGAGTTGAATCAACGTAACGGCACAACAACGAATGGTACGTAAATGTATCCACTAACCCATCAGAAATGTCCAGGTGCCGTCTAAAAACTTCCTGAGTCTTTCATCTGTGTCCGACTCTGGCTCAAACATCCAAGGCTGCTTATTCAAACACGCGAGACTAGTTATTTCTGACATTTTGGGTGAGTGAGATTCGCCTGTATTGTTGTTGCTAAAACTTCACAGACACAATCTGGGGACACCAGAGGTTTATATCACATCTTGTGAAAAGGGGCATCATAGGGCCCCTTTAGCTCTTATTTTGAAGATTGTTAATGCTTGATTTTCCTAGAAAGCATGAAGCTACCATGGACTGTCAAGCTTCAAAAAGGATTAAAAAGATACCATAAAATCACCAGAAATATAGTCCGAATGATTTGTGCACCATAGTTCCAATATATAAAGTTTTACAAATAAAAACTGAAAAGAAGTGACTAAAAACATCCCCCAGCATAGTTCTCAAATCTTATTGGCACTCAAAGCCGTTTGGACGCCAAAACTGCTGCGACTCGTTTTACACACCAGATCTGAATATGCAAATGTATGAATGCGATTAAGAAGCTATGGTGGAGGGCGAGCTTTTTTCACTGAATGACTTTAATTTCGCTTTCATTTCAGTTCACGCTGCTCTTCAAAACATCTCACTCGGTGGCCTGAAAGATAGATAGGCATTTACTCCTTTGTGGAATAGAATTGTGGACTATCGTCGCTGCAGTTTTTGTTTGATTTCATATATTGTCTCTTGTGTAATGGAAGCATTCAGAGAGCAACAGTAGAAATGAGCTCTTTCAGTGACGGTCTTCGTTTCTTTTTTGTGCCTGTGTGAAAGCACACAGCCGACTGTGTAACTCCATATTTGGATGTTCCTCACACATTTTCTCTGTGATATTAATGAGATGCTACGACAGAATTAATCACATCTTTGAGGCTCTTCGCTGTGAAAATCTCTTCATTAGAATACTGCTCCTTTATGCTATGGTAATTCTGAGCCTTTCTTTCATAATTCTGCTTGACGATATAACGGAGAACAATGTGTGCTGCATTCTTCTCTGCGGACTCGGCGTTCCACTGGGCACTGCAAAAAAGTTACTCAGCTCAATAAATTTCCCTAAGACCAGGCTGTCTTGAATCAGATGACTCGTCCTGATGGGCTGAAACAGTGCTGATCTTCACATGCTTCCACGGGATTTAAGGTACTACACACTACTGATCATTTATAGAAGTTAAGTTACAGCTCAGCTGCTCTTTATTGTATCCTAACTTCTCTACTTGGGGATGCGCTGATATTACAATTCATGCCAATACTATTTTCATGATCTAGACATTGAAGATAATACAAATTCTACACTATTTTTTCTTAATAAATTCAAAATAAAACACTAGTAAACTAAAATCAGTCATATTTCAAAGCTACAGAGAATTTACTGTATCATAAATGTACGCTTCCACTTAAAGGTGCAGTGTGCGATTTCTGAGCAAAGTAGATCGGACTGAGCACCAAAACACATGTAGCCAATCAGCAGTAAGGGGCGTGTCCAATTATGAGGGGGGAGGTGCCTGTGCTGCACAGCGTGTTTGTGATTTTAGGGGCGGAGCTATCAAGAGCACACCCAATCATGGGTGTGATTTTAATTTTAAATGACATCATGCCATCATCCTCTGTATTATGAGTTCTAGCATCTTCTGTCTAAACAACAGTTTAGAGTACCGCAGTGTACAACACAACTGTATAAGAACAGCTTTGTCTCTGTAGTGATAAATCATGTGAACAGTTATAAGATTAAATAGTGGGTTTATTATAATGTTCAGTGGTGATTTTGTGTTTTCTATTGCATTGTCTATAATATGTACGAGAAACAGCCTGAACTTGTTCACTTAAACCTAATTTACCTATGGGTATAAAATAAAGAACCTAAACCTGATCCTTTTGGGTAGGGATATGTTGTTGTTTTAAATATCAACTGCATTTCTCAGAAATCGCTTAGGTCTACTACCTTTTTAAAAAAAAGAAAAAATACTTTTTACTCAGCAAAGATGTGTTAAATTGAGCAGTAATAATTGATATTTATAATGTTACAAAAGTTATTTACGAATCCTGAAAATCTAAATATATTAAGCAGCACAACTGTTTTAATCATTGATAATAATTAGAATTGTTTCTTGAGCTAAAAATCATTATATTAAAAGGATATCTAACACTGAAGCCTGCACTTGTTTCAACCCTTGTTTGGGTCAAATGTGGACTAACCCAACCATTGGGTTTTAAATTGTAATTAAAACATTTAATGGGGTCCTATAATGCCCCTTTTCCCCAAGATGTAAAATAAGTACAGAACAATTTTTATAGCATGTTAAAATTGTCCCTTTTTCAGGGTGAGCAAAAACATGTTTGTGTGTCCCTTTAAATGCAAATGAGCTGCTGCTCCCGGCCACCTTTCAAGAAGAGGGCGGAGCTTCAAGAGCTCATGTTAGCAGCTCCAATTACCTCATGCAGACACGCACTGAAAATGTCTGAAACTATTCAGCCTTTTATGTTGAAACCGGAGTCAGACAATGATGGAGTGAATCACAAAGAAGAGACAACATGTAAAATGCAACAGCACATTTCTGAATGTTTAATTGATGATTTTATGCAGCTGATGTGGAGTTATCTATCTTCAAGTCATTGATTAGCATATTCTGTCAGGATAATTTATAAATCGCTTGAGAGCCAGAGAATATATACTGCAAGAAGGTAGAACAAGTATAGTTTAGTGTCATCTTGCTTTTATGGCATGCTATTGCATCCGTGTTAGGTACTGTATTGCAGTAAATGTGAAAAGATGGATCCCGGGGGCGGGGTTTATGTACATTTTAAGGTTAGTAATGTCACTATAAGCTCTTTGTAGTCCCTACCAGCCGTTTGTTGTAGTCCTTAATAAGCAATTTCTTTAAAGCTGCAGTCTGTATTTTTTGTCGCAATTGCAGTTATTTGCGGAATTATCAGCTTTACAAGACTTGTGCCTCGGCACGGTACGGCACAGCGCGGAGGAATCCAATGTTTTGAGGAGAATGTGCGGCTGTTAGTCACAGCGCTGGTGTGGATACTGTCATTCAGAATCACGGATTCTATTCTATGAAAGTTTGACCAACATAAGAATTAGGGATGCACCGAAATCAAAATTCTTGGCCGAAACCGAAAAAGAGGAAACCAATGCCGAAACCCGAAACAACGAAAGAAATTATGCCAATTATTCGTACCATTGCATTTATGGCTATGACTGTGTAACTTTACTAAAAGTCAAGGCATAATATTAAAGTTCAAATAATAAATCAATTACAAATTATGCAAACATTTATTTGTCACATTGCAACAATGCACAGTATAAAATAATATTCAAAGTAAAATGTTTAATTTGACCTCACTCATGCATACATTAAAGGGGGGGTGAAATGCTGTTTCATGCATACTGAGCTTTTTACACTGTTAAAGACTTGGATTCCCATCCTAAACATAGACAAAGTTTCAAAAACTAATGTTGGACGTTTGATGGAGTATTTCTGTGTCAAAAATACTCCTTCCGGTTTCTCACAAGTTTCGGCGAGTTTTTTTCGAGTATGGGTCTATTTGACGTTAATAAGAGCGGAAGGTCCTTGTATGGGCCGTACGGGCTCTTCTCCCGGTAGGGTGCGCGCGTGCGTGACTAGAGCACGCTGTAAACAGTCTCTCAGCTGCAGATCCAGTCGTCCGTGAACGGCGCCGCGCTCCACTTTATTCCTATGGGTGACGTCGAGCGACTTCAACTCTTCAGCACAGCATTCCGGGAAGGCAGCGCTGCATTTGAACCGATTTGAACGCAGAAATGACGGAAAGCTTGACAACATCGTTTCAGTTGCGTCTCAAAATGGATTTACACGCCACTGCTGTCACAGGACTTTACCAAATCATGCCAAAGAAGTGTGTTTCTGACGGAGCGGTCCCAGCGATAAAGCTTCGACGGTGAGTTAACTTAAACTGCTTCAAATGTCTCTGCTATTGGCTACCGTCGCATGAGTAAACATCAGTAAACGACACGATCGCGTGCTTCGTCATTCAAATGCGCTAACGGTTACTCCATTGTTGTTCTCTGTATAACGTTACAGTATTCTGATGTGCAAAACCGTTTTGCTTGCTACTTCTAAGGTCTAGTCGCATACAATAGTCCATAAACCGAATCATGTCCTCATACTCTGCGAGTAAACACACAGAAATGTGGAGAGGCCATTAAATACAGTAACTTACATACCACAGAGACGGACGTCCTGCTGTTGCCGTTTCTCCTGTTTAATTTATTTCTCCCTCAGATTTGATTGTGGATCATTATCTGTATTAGCTGAGATAGATGGGTTTCTCCACGCTTGAGGACATCACCGCTTTGCGCGCTTGTCATTCTTTAGCTCCGCCCACACGATACGCCTCCAGGCGCTCGGTTTTTTCCGGAAAGACTCGGTACAGCCTATATTTCTTTTATAAATATGATAAAACTAAAGACTTTTCGGAGATATGAAGGATGCAATACTACTCTATAGGTACTCAAGATTGACATGAGATTGACTGAAACGAGTGAGTGTTTGAGTGTTTCACCCCCCCTTTAAATAATAACTGGCCTGCAGAAAATAAAGAAATCAAATGTAAAATAACTGCATAATAACAGTTTAAATTAAAGATTAATCCTTATTAAACTTACAAAAGCTATTCAATCAAGAGCGGTGAGTGATGTCCTTATCTTTTGTTTGACATTAAACAGACAGCAGTAAAGGCTACTGCCCCTTTAAGAGCTAATGCAAGGATATGTGTCGTCTTTCTCGACTGTTTCTCTTCTGATACATTTCTCTTAAGGCATATTTAAACTATGTCTGCTAGGATACTCATCAAGATGGACATGTTGACATACTTTTTGTATGAGTTTGTTCGTTCAAGCACAAGACTTGAAAGAGAACTCAATATGCGTGCGCTGTGAGACGTGTCCGTGCTTTCCGATGAGTGCACAGAGACAAATCTAAACCTGGGTAATGACGGCAAAAACGACTGGTCATATTCGAACATAAGGCAGCACTTGCATGCATTAAACACAGTTTACCAATGGAGACCGTTTTCCCCACATTTTCCTTTTATTATTGCTGTTGTTGTAGTGTATTACTGAGAAGCCAGTACGTGAATACATCGAAAGAAACATAAACAAAGCATTATTTTCAAGTTACAACCCATATTATAGCTGGTCATCAGATGTGAGATAAAGCACATACGTCCACACCGCAGACATGTTCCTTTTAGATAAGCACGTGGTGCAGGTCGTGGTTTCTGTTTGCGTCATCACAACATTTCGACTGTATAGTTTAAGTGATAAAAGTCTTTTCTGTGTTTTTTTTTTGGTGGCCGAATATTCGCTGCATCCCAATAAGAATGTCGTCTGAACAAGTAAGTAGCTAACATCCACTTTTGTTTTGACCAGTTAAGGGGGAAAAAGCATTGCAATAAATCGCGATGATTAATCTAACGATCGTTTATCATATCACAGCAAACCATACAAATTATACTTTGTTTTCAAATTGTTCATGTTAACATCAGCATTGCGTGACTACATTTAATGTGTAATTTAATGTCTCATTTCAAGTTGTCTTATACCAACAAATGAATGTTGAGTTGAGGTGAATTTACCCCTGCGCACAATGTATCAGGTGAACACTTCTGATGTTCGTTTTAGTTCCACCAACAGATCTAGATCTAGATCAGTCTGTCCTCTCAAGCAGAGAAAGTCGTTGAGCTGGCCACCGTCCACACGAAGCTAGAGCTTCCCCAATCCGATCTTTTTTTCTTTGTATCTAAAAATATCTGCCTAAACACGAGATCACAAAAAACTGACTCAAAGCGATGTAGTATACATGCCAGGCCAGTGTGTGCCGCTGAAATTCTGCCACATAAATACACTAAAAACAGAGAAGAAGAGTTGTGGCTAGAAGGGGTATAGCCAAGCGGCAACCTCCCGCAATCTCTCTCGAAGCCAATACGGAAGTAATGTAAACTGCAATTCCTCAACTGTCCACTAGGGACAGGCTCCAGCAGGGAGCAGAATCTCATTGAGCCCCATGTTAAAATTCTCAACTTTACAGCAGAAAAAAAACATGTTTACAGCCGGGTTCAAATTGTGGTTTTTGCCTATACGGCTAATTTTGACCTTCATGACTACTGTGAGGGGGTGAATCGTTTTATAACTCATTCATTTACATTATATAAAGCCTTAAAATTCTGCATAATTAAGGGCGTGGTTACTTTGAGTGACAGGTGGATAGCCATTTATCCGCAATCTATAGTCATTGCGTCACCTAAGCTCCGCCCATATCCTGCCTTTTTGCCCATTTTCTGTTGTCCGGGAGCGACACGATGACTCGCTCGCAAGATGGCAACGCCCAGCTCATCTTTACTTTAAGCCTCAGAACAGCTTATCGGAATCCTATGGGTGACGTCACGGACACTACGTCCATATTTTTTTACAGTCTATGGGTATAGCAGTGGTAGGAGGCGAGGAAAACTCTCACGATAAAATAACAATAAATACATTTACTACTTAACAGATATGTTTTATTAACACCTACACCTACCCCAACCCTAAACCTACCCTTACAATAAATGGCATGATAATTATGTGCGCATGCCCAGTGCCCGTAGTTGTATCCTTTTAGTCTTTCACCGTGCCGTACGTAGTGTGATGACATCACCGTCTCACAAAATATACGGATTGGCTGTACACACGAAAACGCAAGAATGTCGTTTTCAGATTCATCCACTCTGGGACCCGGTTTCAGAAAATATCGTATTCACGCACGAACCGCTGATACGGTACAAAATGTATGCGTATACAGCAGAACGGTTCTCCGTGTGGACGGGGCCTCAGTATGAATTTGTTAAGCCCCTGATCTGTGGCAAGTGGTGTTGGCAGAGTAAATAGTCAGCTCTGGTCTGGTGGAAGCTCTCAAGGTCTCTGTGAGCCCAGACATGGCACACAAACTCAAAGGGGACTAGGGGGGGGATCAGCAGAACATGTTTCTGTCAATTGTAGAATTGCTGTTCCACAGCCTGAGCCTCAGAAGTCACATATGTTCACAGACATACCGGCCAGCACCACTCACATGTGCCAGGTTTTGATGCCATGCTTCTGGACCATCAGAGCTTGGGTGTAAAACCCCCTTTCCACAGCAGAGGAAAGCAGATAAACCAGTGTTGCGTGTATTTTGTGGGCACTGGCTGGAAACACAGATGTCCTGGAAAAAATAATAATTGGATTGTAAAAACAGGCTTCTCATTATGAACACGCTGATTTGATCAAGCTTGAAGGCTGGAACGGACAATGACTATAATGGGACGTTTTATATAAAATATTCAATTTCTAAGGCAAAACATGAAGCTCATTAGGCAAATGTTTTGGGAATAAATATGTCCGTTAGACTTTGTGAAGTTTTGACAGTACTAATAAGAAAAAAACAGGATATTAAAATAACACTGGTATTGGTATCGACATGAAGTTTTAGTATTGTGAAGACCGCAAAGAGTCAACTCCTCCTGGGTTTGGCTGGCCAGAGCACCGGATGACGAGAAGTTTATTAAACACACCGCACAGGCTGTACAACAATAATAACAAAAGAGGGACACACTCTGAGGCCATAGGGCGCTAGAAACAACTATTGCACCAGAGAGAGAGAGAGAGAGAGAGAGAGAGAGAGAGAGAGAGAGAGAGAGAGAGAGAGAGAGAGAGAGAGAGAGAGAGAGAGAGAGAGAGAGAGAGAGAGAGAGAGAGAGAATTCTTTACACACAGCTTGAGGTGTTTCCCATCTGCCACATTCAGAGTAACAGAGATGGATGAACTGCATTACATTTACAGTTTTCCATCACTCTCATACTGTATACTCTCAATTCTAAATATTCTTTCCACATATGGGTCAATATATAATTGTGGGAGATTTTGAGTTTGAAAAATTCTGGGAAAAAATATATTTATTTACAAAATATTATTATCTTTCCTGATAAATCATCCCTGAAATATTTTGTTTTTATTCATTGCCAAGCTCAGGCATAATTTATTTCAGATATTTAGTTTTAAAAACAAAAAGTTTAGTCATTATTTGGTCAACTATGTTACGGACAAAACCAATACGTTTTAACTTTAAGTAAATGGCAGACATTTAAAAAAATCATTACTCTTGGAAGAATATGTGTCTATTTACCTACCTTTTCAATTCAAATACCCTATTAATTTAGAAAATACACATTTTGTTCAATTAAAACCCTTAATTTCAAGTTCTGAAGTAACCGGTCTGTATATTTTTTTTCCAAACTGCTAGATTTATGATAATTTTTTTGATTAAATTATGCTGAGGTATATATTTGACAGCTACTCAGTTTCTAAATATTTACTTGGAGATTAGGGAACCATTAAAATACATATATTTTTAAAAAAACATAATGGTAACTTAATTGACAGCCCAGTATCATAGTTGACAAAAGTAACATAGTTGACTGGACATGACAAAGTAGGATGATGTATTTAACAAAAACAATCCTAAACTATATCAATTATTATATATTAGCTAATCTTTTATTGTATTTAATCAAGACCTGTTGAATTTTTCATGACATAAAGGAGAAATACAGACGCACATCAGTTTACAAGGATCAATCACAACTTTATTAACAAGCACATACACTCACCTAAAGGATTACTAGGAACACCTGTTCAATTTCTCATTAATGCAAATTTCTAATCAACCAATCACATGGCAGTTGCTTCAATGCATTTAGGGGTGTGGTCCTGGTCAAGAAAATCTCCTGAACTCCAGACTGAATGTCAGAATGTGAAAAAAAGGTGATTTACTACAAGCAATTTTGAGCGTGGCATGGTTGTTGGTGCCAGACAGGCCGGTCTGAGTATTTCACAATCTGCTCAGTTTCTGGGATTTACACACACAACCATTTCTAGGGTTTACAAAGAATGGTGTGAAAAGGGAAGAACATCCAGTATGCAGCAGTCCTGTGGGCGAAAATGCCTTGCTGATGCTAGAGGTCAGAGGAGAATGGGCCGACTGATTCAAGCTGATAGAAGAGCAACTTTGACTGAAATAACCACTCGTTACAACCGAGGTATGCAGCAAAGCATTTGTGAAGCCACAACACGCACAACCTTTAGGCGGATGGGCTACAACAGCAGAAGACCCCACCGGGTACCACTCATCTACACTACAAATACGAAAAAGAGGCGAAAATTTGCACAGGCTCACAAAAATTAGACAGTTGAAGACTGGAAAAATGTTGCCTGGTCTGATGAGTCTCGATATCTGTTGAGACATTCAGATGGTAGAGTCACTTAGTGCCAATTGGGCATCGTTTAAATGCCACGACCTACCTGAGCATTGTTTCTGACCATGTCCATCCCTTTATGACCACCATGTACCCATCCTCTGATGACTACTTCCATCAGGATAATGCACCATGTCACAAAGCTCCAATCATGGTTTCTTGAACATGACAATGAGTTGACTGTACTAAAATGGCCGCCACAGTCACCAGATCTCAACCCATTAGAGCATCTTTGGGATGTGGTGGAACGGGAGCTTCGTGCCCTGGATGTGCATCCCACAAATCTCCATCAACTGCAAGATGCTATCCTATCAATATGGGCCAACATTTCTAAAGAATGCTTTCAGCACCTTGTTGAATCAATGCCACGGAGAATTAAGGCAGTTCTGAAGGCGAAAGGGGGTCAAACACAGAATTAGTATGGTGTCCTAATAATCCTTTTGGTGAGTGTTTATCATAAGCAAGAGATCCTAACATAGAAAACAACAAAAACAACAAAAGTATCAAAAAAAGCACTTACACAAAAATTCCACCATGTAAACATTTTGAAAATCTTGTTTGTGGAATGAAAAAAATAATAGTGCACTGCAATAAGTAACAATAACCAAATAGTGTTTTATTCTGTTGGTTAACAGAATAAGTGTGCTGCATTGGATCAAAATTGTAATAGTGCAAACAGTTGTATCTCAAAAACATTCAAATGTCAGAACCCAAGTAAAACATTTGCATAACCCTCCAACTTCCAGGCGTCCATGAAACCGGACAGAACACACTCCCCATTTTGTAACCCAAGAGCATGGCCAATTATGTTTTTTTTTTTCAATGACTTTGTCAAGCTCAATCAAGTAATCTTTGTGTGTGTGTGTGTGTGTGTGTGTGTGTGTGTGTGTGTGTGTGTGTGTGTGTGTGTGTGTGTGTGTGTGTGTGTGTGTGTGTGTGTGTGTGTGTGTGTGTGTGTGTGTGTGTGTGTGTGTGTGTGTGTGTGTGTGTGTGTGTGTGTGTGTGTGTGTGTGTGTGTCTGTCTGTGTGTCTGTGTGTCTGTGTGTCTGTGTTTTGTTTTGAGCATGTTTTTGTGACATATGAGGACAAAAATGTGTATAATGACATGGGTATGACATATAGGTATTACAAGGAGAGGGTGAAATATGAGGACATTGGCCATGTCCCCACACTTCAAAATGCTTATAAATCATACAGGATGAGTTTTACCCAAAAAAAGTAAAAATGCAGAATGTTTCCTGTGATGGGTAGGTTTAGGGGTAGGGACAGTGTAAGGGGATAGAAAATATGGTTTGTACAGTATAAAAACCATTACGCCTATGGAATGTCCCCATATGTCACAAAAAAAAACAAAAAAACATAAAAAACGTGTCTTTATCTGTGCGTGTGTGTATATCAGAGGTGTTAGTCCAGGTGCCAGAAAGTAGCCCAGGTGCCAGAAATCCTGTCCAGCCGCTGTTCCAACCATCACCTCTACCAGATAGATGAGCTCATTAATGAAAGCAACTCTTCTAGATGTAGAGGCAGATCCAAAAACATGGCAGGATTTTTACTTTCTGTCACATGGACTATACAAGTATGGTGTCTATATGTGTGTGTGCTTGACCGTATGCTTGTGCCACGTGTTTGTTAGCGTGTGTGTGTGTGCATGTCCTTAGTGATGAAGATATGATTTGGCAATATCTTCCCACACATCTCTTTTTATTTCAACATGACGTGCTGTCACGAGCTGTGAGGCAGGAATCAACCTGAGCACATCCTCAAATGGATACCATAGCGCATCATCACGCATTGGCCAATATTAACGATTGTGTAACGGCGCTGCTTTTCTGCAGCAGATAATCGTGGCATTTGCTTAAAAACAAGTTTACTTTTATAATATTTATTACAAAGTCTTTTATAGTTACTGTACAATTAGAATATTAAATGAACTCCTGAAAACTATGAGAACATGTCATGAATGTCAACTATGTTACTCTTGGTCAACTAAGTTACATTTGCATTACATTTGACTGGTAACCTTGTTGACATTTTTGCTGTTTTTAGGGATAAAATCAAAATGGTTGCCTAGGACCAGACACCAAATGGCATTTTACGGAGAGGTTCTTCTAAAAATTATATGTACAACTGAGTAAAATTGAAATTCAAAGTTATTTATGAATTCATTGTAGTAACATTGTTGACATATGATAAGTACACATTTGCCCCAAGCACTACTTTAAGTGAAATAACTGCAAATGTGGAGGGAGAACATACCTTGGAGTCTTGCTAGTTTTCTCTTCAGGAGAAAATGACATAATGTGGAGCAGGTCATGTGATTTGGAAAACACACTCTTCCTTGAGGGGTGTATTTGCTATGGGTAACTTAGATGACAGCAACTTCTCGGACACATATTCAATTTGTCAATTTCTATTGAAAATGTGACACATTGCCCAAAAAGACACATTGTTCACATTTACCTCAACTTAATGTAAATAATATAATTAAAACTGTTTTTGAATAAGTTTTTTAAATGTTTTTTTAGGTAATGAGATTGTGGTTGTAATTCATTTCGGACGGTTATTTAGTTGACATTTTAGGGATATCTAGTGAATTTTTATAAATAAATAATTATTTCCATAATAATTAACTATGGAATCTGTAAAGACAAGATCATGAAGAACACTGGAGACTTTTTAAATTTTATTTTAATAAGCACGTTTGCGAAATAAATCTCATGGACATGAAAACTCCCTCAATTATATATTGACCCATATGATGCTTGCTTTCTCTCATCCAGTCTAGGCTCAAAACATACTTGATTACTTGATACATGAGTTCTGGCACTTCTAGCTATACAAGTTTGATTGCAAAATATCTCTTTGAGTGCAAAAACTCTCCACAACTACATGTTACATTTTTCAACTCTAAGGCATTTTTCATTTCATTCAGTCTTATTCTATGCTCGGTTTTCTTTTTCAGGCCATACATTGCCACGACATGAATAGGTGCGAATAATAACTTCTGTCTTAATAGCAGATAGTCCAGATACAGTAAACGTTTCAACATACTGTTTTTTTTTTTTTTTTTAAACACAGCAGTGAAGCTATACATTAAAAATTAGATTATATTTACATACACTACAATTCAAATGTTTGGGAACAGTGGGATTAAAAAAAAAAAAAAATTATAAATTTCTTCAGCATTGATGTATTAATTTGAATTAAAGTTACAGTAATGACATTTAAAATGTCACAAAAGATAATGCTGCTTTTGAACTTTATATTTATCAAATCCTGAAAACGTATCATAGTTACCACAAAAAGATTAAGCAGTATAAAACTGATAATAAGAAGAAATGTTTCTTGAGCAGCAAATCAGAATATCAGAATGATTTATTAAACTGACGACTGGAGTAATGATGTTGAAAATTCAGCTTTGATCACAGGAATAAATTACATTTTAAAATACACAATATTGCCAAAAAGTATTGGGACACCCCTCCAAATCATGAATTCAGGTGTTCCAATCGCTTACAAATATTCCACGTTTAACTGATAGTGGTATTATAAAAAAGTGGAAGCAATTGGGAGCAACAGCAAGTTAGCCACGAAGAGGTAGGCCACATAAAATCACAGAGCGGGGTCAGGGATTGAGGAGTCTCGGTTTGGTGGTTGCCAGGGGAACAGTACTTGCCTGACTGCATTGTGCCAAGTGTAAAGTTTGGTGGAGGGGGATTATGGCATGGGGTTGTTTTTTCAGGGGTTGGACTTGGCTCCTTAGTGCCAGTGAAAGGAACTCTCAATGCTTCAGCATACCAAGACATTTTGGACAATTTCATGCTCCTAACATTGTAGGAACAGTTTGGGGATGGCCCCTTCCTTTTCCAACATGACTGCACACCAGTGCACAAAGCAAGTTCCATAAAGACATGGATGGAACATGTGGAGGAACTTGACTGGCCATGCAGCACAGAGTCCTGACCTCAACCCGATAGAACACCTTAGGGATGAATTAGAGTGGAGACTGGGAGCCAGGCCTTCTCGTCCAGAATGGTCAAAAATTCCCATAAACACACTCCTAAACCTTGTGGAAAGCTTTCCCAGAAGAGTTGATGCTGTTATAGCTTACAAAGGATGGACCAACTCAATATTAAAGCCTACGGATTAAGAATGGGATGTCATTCAAGTTAATGTGCATGTTAAGGCAGGCGTCCCAAAACGTTTGGCAATATAGTGATTATTAAAAGAGAAAACAGTTATTTTAGATTGTTAGAACATTTCACAATATTGCTGCTTTTTTTGCTGTATTTTTCATCAAATAAATGCAACAAGTAAATAATACAGTGACGTTTGAAGGATTACAGCATATTTTTAATAATATTGTACCTTAAAAGTATAAGTATAGTAAAGTCTTCCACATTAATTTTAAAGGTGTCACGAACTGGCTTTTTTATTTTTTTATACTGTTGTCTGAGGTCAACTGGTTTTTACATTCAAAAACATCATAACTAATAAGTAATAGGCTATTTTCTACACTGGTTTTGAGGCTCTCTCCTGAACGCTGGGTTTTGATGGGCGTGCCGCACTGGAGACTTGGAAGTAAACGCCCACGGCTAGGATTGGAGAAGATTTGCATATTTAATGAGCTTCAGCTCCGCTGTCAGTTCAGTTCATATGAGGGAGGGATTGTTTTGAAAGCGGCAACCGGAATGATTCTCTCGACCACAGCACTCATAAACGTATTTATCAAACAAGCAAAATGTTTATTTCTCATCCACCCGCGATTGATTGGAATATTAGTTTTGTATCACATGACCCGCCGATCGGTAGATATAAACGCGAACTGCGCACACATACACACGCCCTTAAAATGTCAAGTCAAGAGAGAGAGTGAACAGCCCAGATCAAAAAAGGAATATTATTTCACTATTTGAGATTCACCGGCCTGCCGATGGGCTTACGTTTTGGTAGCCCGTCTGGAAAACACATAGCCCCGGTGTTTTGTTGCTCGACATAAGGATGAAGCACACAATTTTTTCCTAACAAGGAAGTTTTCAGCTCTGAAACTTACAGGATATTCTTATATTACCACAACCTTTTATATATCAAAATCTCAAGGGAAAGTTGATTTCTCAATTCATCACCCCTTTACTAGTTATAATTTTTTGCTCTAAATGTAAGATTTTTTTACAGCAAGAAGGAAACTCTATCGCCCTCTTGGGTACACCACACCAGTAATGCAAGAAAGCATGTTAGGTATGTAAGCGGCACCGCACACTTGTGTATGTTTCTGCCATTAGTATATTCTGCGGTCTCTCGTTCTGCTTCATAGAGGGATCCAATTTGAGACGAGAGGAAATACTTTTGTGTGTCTAACCCTCTCCGTCCCCATCTCACTCTCGGTGACTTATTATGATTCAAATATTTTTCTTCACCGATCATGCATAGTTTGACTATCACATCATTTCTTTATCGATTCATTCGTAGTCGTGAACTGAAACCCTTCATACTGGAAAACCTCATCTTAGGTTCTTATGATAGAGAGTTTGTCCACATTGAGTTTCGTGTTTGTTCAAACTCAATATCCCATTACCATCTTGGCTCATAATATCCTGCTTTGATTGGTTTCAATTGTCTCCTTTGAGTAAAGTGATTGCAGTTTACCGCATCTCAGACTCGAGACCACCTCTGAACGGTGCGGAAGCCGGATCAATTTCCATATCCATCAAAACCGGTTCCCTCTCGGATTAGCTGCCAGCGCCGCCGTCGGGACTGATCTATACGTGCCTCGGTGGTGGGCAGAGGCAGATTACGCTCAGGTTTGAGACTCCTAACTCACACAGGCGTTGGAGTCTTTCCGCCTACCTGACAGACGCAGAATGCCCAGGGCTCTGAATGATGATCACAGTTAACATGACAAGCTGTGACTATCAATCGCTCCGGCCTGATTAAAATACTACGTGACAAATCGTATTTACCGGCCATGGGTGCTTTTCATAGGGAGCGACGCTTCGTTCCACACGTGGGTGTGAAGCTGAGGTCAGCGCCGCTCTGTCGCATTCCTCATAGATCTCCCGAGAGCTCGCTGTCATTCTGCGGTGAACGCAGACTCACGTTATGAAAGAATGGTTGTGGAAAACATCTTTGGTGGCAAGTCGTGATTTGTCTTTGGTAAAGTGAGAGGAATAGAGAAAAAAATTGAGAGCAAAAATGGTCCACTAGTGCATCTGCGCTTGAGTTACAGTGGGTCTCAGCGGCTTGGTGGTAGAGCATAAATCAGTGTGGTCTGAGTCATAAACCTGGCGAGATATGAAACCCCACAGTAGTGCATGATGGGAAAGTTTACTGAGTGTTGTAAAAGTGACGCAGATCACCAAATATCCCTATTACTATCTCTTAAATACTTGACAAGCCTGCCTTCCTTACCTGGAATTCCAATCTGATTTCTAAAATGACCACCATTGATCATTGTATCACTGTAAACCAAAGCCTGACAAATGAAATAATTGTCTGTTTTGTCATTTTAAATGAAAAAGTTAATTGAACCTTGTTTTTGTTGAGTGGCATATAGTATTAGGAGGGGGAAAAAAACACACCAAACTGAGGTGTAGTTGCTGAAATGTTTTAGATCAAATAGTAAGATGAAATTCTGATAACTTGGAATGTAAATCAATTAGATCATTATAAAAGTATAGACTTGCATAAAATATCAGAAATTAGTGCTATCAAATTGATTATTTACATACTGTGTGTGTATATATATATATATATATATATATATATATATATATATATATATATATATATATATATATATATATATATATATATATATATATATATATATACATACACACACACACACACACACACACACACACACACACACACACACACACACACACACACACACACACACACACACACACACATACATGTATATATCTCATGACTATTAACTAATTTAAAATTAACTCAAAAGTCATAACCACAATTACATATTACTTAATAAGTTAGTTAATAGTCATGTGCCTCAACAAGTCAAGTCATAACATAATGATACCTTTATAAATCATTAGCTAATGATTAATTAAAGCAGACAACTGGAAGTTGAAATTTATTGGCTTTGACCTGTTGTGGTAATTAACACGTTCATTTACATTATTAGTTAATATATGATATTAAGGAATTAATACATGATGACACATTTAATTCATAGCAAATCATGCATTATTTAATCTATTATTCATATAGAATCTGCATTAGTTGCTGATGCAGTGATCATTCATAAATGGGTTAGTTCATCATTAGTAATACATTAACTCATTATTATCTGTGCATTAGTTAAGCATGAATGAATGCATATTAGTGCACTCTTATTGCAAAGTGTTACCATATAAACTATCAATCAGATGACTGAAGGTATGTAGTAGATTGTGTGAAACTCTATATAGGGTTAAAGGCTCACTATGTAACCTTTCCATCCACTAGAGGTCACCTATTCAAAACCAATGCGTAGTGATGAAGCCACGTTTGAGAACAGAATCTTGGGACATGTGGTCTTCACCTCACAGCCTGTGGAAAAGTATTGGGATAGGACTCGGGCAGAAATCATGTTCATGGATCCGGTTATGAACATTACGTTAGTGTGAAGCAGAGCAGGACCGAGTGCTGTGGAGCTGAGCAAGGCCGCTGGAGCGATTGTTACGCAACACGCCTCGCGAGCAACGGGACATTTATTATGCCACAGTCGCCGGTGCCATTTATGCTTTTCCGGTCATGAGTATGAGGTAACGCAGCTCTGTTCGTCATATTAGGTACATTTAAGTGTGTTTAAAATGATGTTATGACGTTACTCTGTGCGTTCGCTCAGCGGCTGCTGTGACACTTGTACACAGTGCTAAGAGTAAAGCGTTTCTGCCAATTAAATCCGGAAACCGAGAGTAATGCAGATATGACTCAATTGACAGGCGACTCCCTCAGATGTCCCGGTTCATTAGTTAAAATAGCGATTTTTCTCACAACTTACAAATAGTTGGAAACATCTGAGATATTGTAAGTACTCAACTGAACAAAATATATAACACTGGTCTAGTGGTTTATTGGATATTTTACAGATTTTTGTTTTTTTGTTTTTACATAGTGCACCTTTAACTTTGGTTGGTCAGCATCACCAGAAAATTTGGCTAAAAAACTTGTGCTTGTCAAGCCTGGTTTATGCTAAATAAACCAGCATGAGATTTTCAGCAGAGATTTCCTTAAGTGTTTCTCCTGCAATGCAGCATTCCTGTGGAGGATTTTGTTTCGTCATGTCTTTATGAAGGAAAAGACTTTCAGCTTTGACAGTCTACGGCTCGCTGAACATCTCTGCCCCTTTCCCGCGTTGAATATGACCTAGACTCGAGAGTATGTGGATATTGAATTATTGAGAGTGGATAGCCTGACCTTTGCTAGTGATATGAATCAAACATTAGCAAGAGATCCAACTGAAGAAATTTACAGGGGCCACATCTAATAAACGGAGGCCAGCAGGGTGAGGAGAAGTGCTGAGGCCGGAAAATCCGGAGATCCATTACCCAATAATTCATCTGGAGGAAAGGCGGCCCGGGCAACCGCAGATGCAGTCGATCCCGGGGTGGAGCGGCAGCAGGAATGGGAGGGAACAGTCCTGTGGGAGTTCTGTGGCTTGCTGTGATATGCTTTAGTGGAGTGCTGTCATGATTTTGTTGTGTTAAAACGATCTGCACTGCATTAAATACTATATGCAGCTCTGGGTTTTGATTTAGCTCTATAGCAATGCTTTTGGACACATTTACACGACAACAATGTACCAAAAACTGAAAACTTTTTCCTTAGCTTTTTTTGAATACTGATGACAATGTTATCAAAACAGTCCCCGTTCACATTGGGATCAGATAAAAACAATGTATTATGATGCCAGGCCAGTAGTTGGCGATGTCACCTTGTAAGGAAACAATACGGGCTCTATCATACACACGGTGCAATGCTGCGCCAGGCGTGACACAAGTGTTTTTTGCTAGTTTCAGCCTGACGGAGTTATAATTTTCACATCCTGTGCCACTTTGTTTAAATAGCAAATGCATTTGTGCCCATTTGTGCGCTCATGGGTGTCGAGGTGTGTTCAGGTGCATTGTTGGTGTATTGCTATTTTAAAGCAGCTGAAAACGACTGCGTCATTGACCAACATAAACCAGATCTACAGTTAATGCCGCAATATTATTATTTTTGTGTCATTTAAAGAGATAGGTGGATCCACAACGCGCGTACACTGGTTATTACACATGCAGGTACGTGTAGCAGTAGTCAAACATTTTTAAATATGAAAAATTAAAGGATTAAAATGTTAAAGATGATTATTGTGTACATACATATAAAAATGCCTACATGTCATACTATATAGTCATTGCATGTATCAGAATTAGCCTGCCTCTTTGCAATAATGACGAGCAAGCAGGCGTCATTGGACGAGCAGGTCTGTTTCCTCACTCGTTACGCTTGCAAATTGTTACGCCATGTAAATAGCGAATCCAGCAAGCCCAATTGGCTTTTAAAAGGAATGGGAGATTAGACTGATTGGTTTATTGCACGTTACACCCAAAACACACTCATGACTCATTAAGAGAATAGGTACAGCCATAGATATCCGTAATAAAGGCTAGATGTTTCGTGCGCGCTGTTGGCCAACGGAGGTCGCCGTCCGCAACTGGCGGCCATCTTGTCACAGGCAGCTCGCTCACTCGTAACAGTGTGTTTTAATGGTGCATGTACTTTTAAATAACCATAACTTGCTCAATTTTCAACCGATTTTCAAACTGTTTTTTGTTATAAATGTCAGAGATGTAGTTATGACACTACATACTTATGAATAATTATAACCATGGACTTCAATATGAAAGTAACATTGAACAGAACAGATAGGTGCAATGAATATACATACACATTGTATTTATGTTATTAAATGTTATTTATGTTAAATCAATATATAGGTTACTAAAACTGTGTACCGAATGGCAACATGAGAAATTATATAAATTTATACACATATACAGCTCTGAATTTATTTTCCAGAGCTAGCTATATATATATATATATATATATATATATATATATATATATATATATATATATATATATATATATATATATATATATATACATGCTTTTATAATAAGAATATCACTATTATAATAAAGTAATTTGTATTTTTTTATTTTTTTTATTAAACAAACAAAAAAAACATGCAAACTAAGTTTATTTTTAACTAGACAAAAGGTTGGTTGTCATAAAATCGTTATTGGTGTCAATAAAACCTATATAATTGAACAGCTCGATTGTGGTCTCAGTCTTGATAAAGTGCACGTAAGTTAGCCGTGATACACTAGGTGCACGATTAAGTCGTTTATCGAAACGAAAAGCTGCAATTTTGACGTGTTAAACCATCCAGATTTGTAGCCATGTTAATAACGTTTGTAAGAAACCAAACCATTTGTAAACCCGTCAAGATTTCAGTGAGATAAGAGTATTTATGTTCGTACAGATCACTCATCTTACATCAGGTTCCACAGAGCCCAACAGAAAGCTTGCCTGTGACAATATGGCCGCCGGTGATGACGATGGTGACTCCGCCGTAAGATAGTGAGTGTCCCAGCACAAGCGGTGCAGGAGTCACGATCGAGCGAATATACTCCAGGGTTTCCACTGGTACAAAACCATATGCTAATCGCTGAAGTAACCCTTTAAACTAGCAAAAGTGGATTCGGACACGCCCTAAGGGCACGGTGCGCTTTAGACATTGTGCTTACATTGTTAAAATAGGCCCTTACGTGCTTGTACTGAACACATAATGTCACCATTTGAACAAATTTGCATTTTTGTAGTTTACATGGAGATAATAATGGTATTGTTTTCAAAAACTTGCCATTTAAAACACGATTTTAAAAGCTTGCATTTTCAAGCCCACAAAAAGCTGTTGTCGTTATTAATGGCCATAACGCATACAAAGTTTTCTGTTAGTTGAAAACGGTGTCATGTGAACGTTCCCTTAGAGTCTTATGTTTCCTACACTGTTGTGTAGTTCGCAGGGTTGGGAAAAAGATTAAGATTCATTAAATTCATGAGTTTAAATTTTAATTCAATTGATGTAAGAATTTCAAATTTGAATCGTAATGACAGAATGAATAATTCATTGAATTGCAGTTTTGTGACGGCATTCAAATGGTTGGGGGTCTGTGAGATTTCTTTCAGTGTTTTTAAGATTTTTTTTCAGTTTTTTTGTAGGGTGAATTCAGGGTGGGATACTTTTTGCCATTGAGATGACTTGGAAAAAGTGTCCCAATCACCCTGAATTGATTAAAAGTACAGTAAAATATTATAATATATATCAACAATTTAAATTAACTGTGTTCTAATTTAATAATTTTTAAATGTAATTTATTCCAGTGAAGGAAAGCTGATTTTTTTAGCATCATTACTCCAGAAATCCTTCAGGTGAATAAACATTTCTTATTATAATTATGTTAAAAACAGTACATTTTATGTTAAACATTTCATGTACTTTACAGCACATTTAAAATGTCTGCATAGTTTTTGTGACAAATATTTTCTTTATTATTTGACAAATGAGCTGCCTATATATACTATGTATATAATTATATATATACATATATAATTTTTTTAATATATATATATATATATATATATATATATATATATATATATATATATATATATATATATATATATATATATATATATATATATATACACACACATATATTTGTGTGTATGTATGTACAGTATATAAGCATTTCAAACATTTATTATTAATATCTGGAAATACCCATGTTTTGTATATGAAACAAATATAGACAGGACTAATACATAGGCCATCTGAAAAATTGTATGTATTATTTAATGCATTTTAAGGTCAATGTCCTGAAGTCGTGTAGGAGCAGTGATGGTCCGTACCACTCTACTCTATCTCCTGAGGTCAAGTAGTCCAAACACAGCTGGAATGTGCACTTTTGTGTGCAGAAGTCACAGATGTTTGAGTTCTTATAGTCACACACGCAGAGAGAAAAGGCAACAATTTGGTCTTATTTTATTTTCGGCTGTCGTAAGTGTCGACTTAAATCGACATTAAGTGTCAAAGGATATTGTAAACTTTATTTTATAGGTGCACTATGTAAGGTTTTTTAGTAAAGTATCTAAAAACCACCAGGCCAGTCTTATATATTTTGTTCAATTGAGTACTTACAATATTTACTTACAATGTTTCCAACTTTCCGTAAATTGTCAATCGCTATTTTAACCAATGAACCGGGATGTGAAAGAGTCACCTGTCAATTGCGTCATATCTGCATTACTCTCGGTTTCCGGTTTTATTTGTCAGAAACGCTTTACTCTTAACATTGTGAACAAGTTTCACAGCAGCCGCTGAGCGAACGCACAGAGTAACGTCATCATCTTCAACATACTCAGATGTATCTAATCAGACGGCGAGCACTGAAAACTCGTCACTAAGCATTTAAGGTGTGCATTAAATATTCTTAACTCTGACATGCTCATCTTCCGAAAATATTGCCGATCTATCAGGTAATAAAATCGTGCACACAATGTCAGCGCAGCTAACTACGGCAACTGGTTTAGTCCAAAAATGATCAGTACTTTTGCAGTTGGTTCTTTTCGAGGTTGGATCACGTTCACCACAAAAGAACCGCTCCAGAGCCCGTTTGAAAGCCTTGAAGAGCTGGTCTCGGTACGCTTGTTTGGTCCGCTTTTGGTGGGCACCCGAGTGTGATTGCTGCTTTCACACCTGACCAAATGAACCGTACCAAAGAGGGAAACGAACTCTAGTATGATTCAACTGAACTAAATGAGGCAGGTGGGAAAGCACCCTAAAAAGGACCAAAATGGGTGGTCCAAAATGGACCAAAGACATGTAAACGAACCAAAAACCGGACATAATGTCACAAGATGCGACGCTACAAGTCAGCTGATTTGACGACACGGAAAGATCGATCGGTGTATCCAAAATGAGTAACGTTAACGTTAGAGGCAACATGACATCATGACTTTGCGTAAACATACACGCCACTTTCTAAAGGCAAGTGGCGTGTTATCTATATGCATTTTGAGCTATCCGTGTGTATGTGTACGCCATGTGATTCCGCGTGTATGTCTACGCCTAAACGAACCATCATCTCCGCGTGTATGTCTACGCCGTGTGATTCTGCCAACCTGATCTCACAGAATTAATATTTATAGCCTAATTTTATATTTTGGAGCAACTAACTCCACTCCTACCCTAAACCTACCCACTCTCAACAATATAAACCACATAACAGGCAAATAAATGTACAGTCACATGTATTTATTGCAAAAAGCGGACCAAAAATAGTATAAAAGTATTAACTCATGTTGCATTCCAAGTCTTCTGAAGTCAGACGATATCTCCATGTGAAGAACAGAGTTGATCTTAATGTTTTAATCGTTGAAATGATGATCGCGCCACTTCGTGAACAGAACACACACGCACCCGTTAATATTTCTGATTCAAATGATACACGAGACGACACGACAATGATGAGAATGATGCGATCGGTCACGAGACACACGAGAGCCAATGGCATTTTACAATCAAAGCTGACGTAATGACGCGATCGGTCACGAGACACACGACAGCCAATGCTGTCAAAGCTGACCTGACGTCTCTTCCGGCGGCAATATTTGAAATGTATTAAACTTTGGCAGATGGACTCGACGTTACTGATCGCTTTTGGGGATTTTCTTCACACAAATCAATCGTTTGGCCTCGGAACACTTGGGATATTTGTACTTTCTGAATAAATTGTGCCTGCAGTCATATCTGCCTGTTATCCTGTTTTTTATAATACACAAATGGGTAGATTTAGGGAAGCGTTTGAGTTACGCGTTCAAAATGTGTCTGAATATGTGTGTCCACAAGGCAAATGGATTTATAAACATACTAAATTTTTTTTTTTTGAAAATGTAAAAATGCAGAATGTTTCTTGTGATGGGTAGGTTTAGGGGCTGTGTGTATATGATGGGTAGGTTTAGGGGTAGGGGCAGTGTTGGGGGGTAGAAAGAAACGGCGTTGATAAACGCTCTAAAAAGCGATTATGCGTCTATATAGCACGCCAAAATTGCATACGAATTGGCGTGTCATACATACGCCATTTCATGAGATCAGTCTGTTAGAGGGCAAACGTGGAGCAACGAGGAGGTAAGTGCCTCATCAATATTTGGTCAGAAGAGCATGTTTCGAAAATGCTAGAAAAAACGCACAAAATGCATACCTGGTTCTTCTCATCAAAGGACTTGTTGCCCATTAATCAGTACAGACGACGGAACTGCCATCTCTTTTGCAGCAGATTTTCGTTTCTGCATACAACGGAGGAAATCCTAGTGTTGTTTTGAATGTTTTGAACATTTTATGAGCTCTTCATGAGTTCTCAGCGGGTAAAAATAATGCCATAGTTACACGCATAAAATGACAGCGTTTAATCCAGCACACAGCATTGTTTTGAATGTTCGGTAAGCAAGCTCCTACGTCATATAAACCGAACAATCAGGTTGTGACCGTCTCCCTATGACTTTGGTTCGGTAACTCTAGGTTCGCTGTTAAAAATGCCCGTGTGAACGCTAAGCGGACCAGGACTATATGTTTTGTTTTTGGGTCCGGACCAAACAAACCAAACTAACCGAACTACAAGTGTGAACCCTAAGACCCAAGAATATTCCTTCGTAAGATGGCGGTTTCTGTCAGTCACGACTCACTAATGGTGCTGCCATTTACTCTTCATTTAATTATGGTCATTGACATTCATGCCTAATTTAGTCATAATGGTAGTAGATCTTGTAATGAGACAATGCATCTAATTTACAGGAACCAGAAAAACATCTTTGTCAAAATCGAATGGCATAGAAAAGTTCCACAAATCAAGCGCCCCCTGGTTTCAGATGTCATTTGGTGAAGGACTGGGCAGAAATGCAAGAATTTAATGGCTTCCTCGTCAGAGTCATCTTCCTCTTGGCCAGACAGTTGACAGACTCCAGGGACGAGACGCAAGTCAGCACAGATTAGAAAAGCCTGGATGATAAACGGCCTCAAGTGTGTGGCAAGACCGGCTTTGGGTGGGGTCAGGCTTGCAATATTGCATCGCTGAGTTTGGTTAACAGCCCAGTCGTGGGGGTGCTTCACCGCACAAACCGAGTCTGTGAAGTGTGTACAGTGCAACTTGTCCTAGGAGACCCTGCTTCTACTGGATATCTTTATGGTCCTTGTAAAAACCGTAGCAGGATTTCTCTCCGCCCTGACAGTAAGGTCAACTACACTGCCTCCTTTTGCTGTGAAGAAAAGCTGTTGCATGGCTGTGCGCTCATATTTCTGACACTATTCAATAGAACTAATGTGTAATATGGAATTATATTACACAATACATTACATATATATTACAAATTAAATTGAATTGAACAAAAGTGACAGTAAAGTCATTTTATAAAAAAATATTTCCATTTCAAATAAATGAATTTCATTTGGAAAAGAATTCCAAATGAAAATGTATCACGTTTCCAGAAATACATTAAGCAGCTGTGTTCAACATTGATAATAAGAAATGTTTATTGACCAACAAATCAGAATATTAGAATGATTTATGAAGGATCATGTGATACTGAAGACTGGAGTAATGATTCTAAAAATTCAGCGTTGCCATCACATAAAAACATTTTAAAATATATTAAAACAGTTTAATATCATAATTGATTTTTGATCAATTAAATGCATCCTTGGTAAGCATAGGAGCCTTCTTTCAGTTTTGAACAGAGGTGTATGCATACATATTTTTGCAAATATATATTTGATACTCAGCTGTAAATATTGAACATTTGAAGAATTTTTTTCAAGATCTTTTTTTATGAAATTTGAAAGATTTCTGTCCCTCTGTTGACAGCTATGCAACGTAATGCAATGTAAAACTAATCTATATGAATTGAGCACTTTAGTCCGAATTGTTTTGAAGAGATTCAATGACTTTCAGGGCTCTCAAGTTTTGACCTGAGTTCAGAGTGAGATTTCGGCCGTGGGTTTGGCTGGGTACGGGGGTCTGATATGAAAAATGACAAATTCGTACAAATAAAATAAATATGTATTTAATTAGTGTGTTTGAGAGAGAGAGAGAGAGAGAGAGAGAGAGAGAGAGAGAGAGAGAGAGAGAGAGAGAGAGAGAGAGAGAGAGAATGGTTAGTGTTGTGTATTGGTGTTGGTAGCAGGTTTTTGAGGCCTTCAGCCCAGAGGTTGGTGGCACCTTAACATGAGCACGGTCGCACTGAAGTGAGCTGTGGTTTACAACAGAGATTATTTTACTCTCAAATAATCTTAGACAAGCTGCCTATGATTATTGTTTGCTATATCAGTATGGTTGTATTTTTTCCTCTCTTTATGACAGCGGAAACAACTCCCACACCAATACACCATCATTTTTTAGCCATACAGATAGGCTAAGTACAAGACATAATTATAAACTGTCTACTTTTATTTGTGTACACACTCAAAATAACAACAAAGACTGTGGATTCAGGGGACGGAGCACCCAACTCCAAACAGTCTTTATTTCAAATATGTATTTTGTTTATTAAAAGCAAAGTTTTTAATTTCAAAAGCATTTCTGAATTCAGTTAAAATAACAAAATGTAAAAAAAAAAATTTTTGCCACCATGCACAATTTAATTAATGGTTGAATAACACCTATGTCTCCTTTCTATTAAAAATAATGGCTAGTGCGGTGATGTGGCATAATTTTTGGAATTGCTTGAACATGTTAAACACATCTAATTATTTCTGTAAGACATTTTAATTTTAATTTTGCAACTAATATAAAGTATTACAATATACAATTTATGTTTAAATTTTATGTTAAAACTAGTGTAGGAAATAGCAAATGTAAATTATATTATTCAATTTGAATTATTATTTTGCTCCAAATGTTGCACACATGGTATGGAAAATGTAAATGTAAATTTTGAAATGCATTGCCATTTTACATATTGCATTGCAAATTGTATATCGCTACACTTCAGCTTCCATAAATAGGGGTGAGCACGAATATATTTGATATGTAATTATTGTTCGAAAAATAAAAATAATATTGAAATTTTACTATATTGCTTCGCTGGCCTAAATGCAGTGACTCCATTATAAATCCCTCTCAATCTCGCGGTTATAACTAAATCCACTGGGTGGTGCTGTGGAGCGTGTTAATAACTCGACTGTATTTGATCACTAATGTCGTCTGCCTCGTGATGTTTGGAATTACTTAAATGAAAATGATCTTACAGAATGGAGTTACTTTTAATAAATTAATTAATGAAAGGGAGTTAAAAAAAATTCACATCCAAACACCAGTCGAATGAGGACAGCTGTCCATCACCGCATTCACAAGTGCAGAAGAGCACAGATGTTCACTGAGTGAGAGCGCAATAACATACGATAGCAAAATGCATTTCACGCAAATCATGATTGCGACAAGGCTTCCTTTAAGTTTTGTTGAGGGATTAAGAACAGAAAACAAAGTGCTGTCAGAAACTTAACTTGACACCGTTATCTTTGTGTCTCTGCGTCTGTCATCGGGGTTTGTAGTTGCTCATTTGATTCAACGAGCGAGGCCGTGCGTGTGGGTGGAGGGAATATCTATATCTTACCCAGATACAGCAAATCTATTTTATGATTGGCTGTTCGGTCTCTATTTTTATTAGATTAACTGGTGCGTGGCAGGGCCGTCAGAACTCTATGGGGAACTCGCTTGATTGATTCCTCTAATAGCGCGTGTGTTAGTTACCCTGGCGATTTCTCTGCGTGAGAAATACAAGGTGTGGCGTGTGAGCGTGTGAACGGGTTGAAATGCGTGTGTCTCACGCCCAATGCGTGAGACTTGAGAGCCCTGGACTTTATTCACATAGAAACTTTGATCAGCAAACATAAACAGAAGCTCAACCGAACCTGTTTAATGAGCAAGAGCAAACCTCATTGTTTTTTGTGGAAACACGAGAATTAACCTCATTGGTTTTTGTGGAAACACGAGAATTAACCTCATTGGTTTTTGTGGAAACATGAGAATTAACCTCATTGGTTCTTGTGGACGTTCAAACATGATACGTAACACAAGAGTGAACCTCATTGGTTCTTGTGGAAGCTTAAAGGGTTAGTTCACCCAAAAATGAAAATTATTTAAATAATTACTCACCCTCATGTCGTTGGACACCTGTAAGACCTTAGTTCATCTTCGGAACACAAATTAAGATATTTTTACTGAAAGCTGATGGCTGAGAAAGGCTTCAGATAGGCCTCCATTGGCATTCAGTACATTCCCACTCACAAGACCCATAAAGGCACTAAACACATCGATACAAAGTCCATCTCACTACAGTGGCTGTACAATCATTTTACGAAGCGGCGAGAATAATTTTTGTGCGAAAAAAAAAATTAAAATAACGACTTTATCTGCCAAGTTATTGTCTTCCGTGTAGGTCTCGGATGTGAACTCACGTGATACCGGCGCTCCTCCTCTTCTGGGTCATGTATCTGAACGACGGAGCTGCGTCATATTCTCGTGCATGCGTCAGGTTCACATCAATAACTTGGTGGATAAAGTCGTTATTTTGATTTTTGTGCACACAATAACTATTTTCGTTGCATTGTAAAATTATTGTACAGCCACTGTAGTGAGATGGACTTTGCAACGAAGTCTTTAGGGCCTTTATGGGTCTTGTGAGTGGGAATGTACTAAATTACAATGGAGGCCTATCTGAAGCCTTTCTCAGCCATCAGCTTTCAACAAAAATATCTTCATTTGTGTTCCGTAGATAAACAGTCTTATGGATGTCCAGTGACATGAGGGTGAGTAATTCATTAAATAATTTTCATTTTGGGGTTAACTAACCCTTTAAACGAGATGCGTAACACAAGAATGAACCTCATTGGTTCTTGAGGAAGCATAAACGTGATGCGTAACACACGAGAATGAATTTCATTGGTTCTTGCAGAAGCTCAAACGTGATGCGTAACACACAATAATGAACCTCATTGGTTCTCACACATCAAGCGAACATGCTTGAGCTTCCGTTTACCACAACTGATGTGTGAGTTGATGAATGTTTATATGTCAATAAAAGCCAAAATCAAATCTGTTCATCATATAAGGCCAGGGTATCCGCGGGGTCTTGAAAAGTCTTAAAAGGTGATAAATCAATTTTGGGAAAATTAAGACCCTTATAAAGTATTAAAAAGTCTTATCATGGCTCTATAAAGTCTTACATTTTGAAAGTATTTTGTTCAAGCTTTGTCAAAAGAGTTTGACTCCAAAAAGTATTTATGAATATATTTCTTTTCATCCCCATAAGTATTAAAAAACAACGGGGTGCTCAGTCTGAGATCGGCTCGGAGCGCGCGCGGCAGGGATGGAAATTAGCACCGCCACCAGCCATATGCGGCGGATTTAGAGTTGTGGAGGGTAAACTCTTCACCTACTGAGCTGTTCACCTCTTTGTTTTATCTTTGTTCAATGCATGCGTGTGCTGCCGTATGTGCGCATATGACCAGTCACTGTCTCCGTCATCACTCGCGTGAAGACGCGCTGTGAGACTCGCGCGCGCTGAGAGAAGATCTGACGCTGTGCATCAACCGAGAGCGCGCGCTCGTCTCACAGCGCGCAAATATTAAGTTCTCTTTCAATTCTTGCGCTTAAACGGACAAACTCACACAATAAGTATGTCAACATGTCCATCTTGATGAGCATCCTAGCAGACATAGTCTGAATATGCCTTAAGGGAACTGTATAGTGTGCACAGTCGAGAAAGACGAGCATATACCTGCATCAGGTCTTAAAGGCGCAGTAGCCTTTACTGTTGCCTGAGTGATGTCCTTATATTTAGTTTGACATTAAACAATGCTCTTGATTGAATAGCTTTTGTAAGTTTAATAAGGATTAATCTTTCATTTAAACAGTTAAATATGCAGTTATTTTACATTTGATTACTTTATTCAATTTCTGTCCCTTTCTGCAGGCCAGTAGGCCTGTACATTATTATTTAATGTACATGAGTGAGGTCGAGTTAAACATTTTAGTTTGAATTTTATTTTTCGGTTTTCGCCTTTGGTTTCTTCTTTTTTTGTTTCGGCCAAGAATTTTGATTTCGGTGCATCCCTACGGACAATGTTCTGCTCAGTATGTTGTCAACACGCTTCAAAGAGGCCAAAACGAATAGTTTCATTCTTGGGACTAAAAACCATAAAACTGGAAGCCATAAAAGACCACAAATCATCGTGAAAATGTCAGTATTTCATTGAGACCTGAGATTAAATAAACTGCTAAAGTATTGTAGAGCTTGTAGTATTAATTTGTTAAAAACAAAAAAAGTGGCTGGTAAAAACATTGAGTGGTAGACTTTGAACGAAGTTAATTTCCATCCCTTGGCGAGCCCTGTCTACGGGTGACGTCATGTATTTTGTGAAATGCGCAGTTAGGTGATGTGTTGCCCTCCATACGTTGTAAAAGAGATATGCAATATAAACGATACAAAATTTGCCTACGATAGAGATTTTAAGTCTACATTCGACTACAACTGTTTATTAAAGGTTTGTTGCCGATTAGAACTTGAAGTGCGATGAGGTCTTAAACTATTTTGAGAAAGTCTTTAAAAAGTCTTAAAAAGGTATTGAAATTAACTTCAGGATTCCTGCATATACCCTGAAAGCGATCATGTCTCTTCAAAAATGTTTTACTAAACATATGGATATCATGCGGATTTGTTTTCTGATCTCTTTATTAACTTTAATCATCAAATTAGTAGTTGCATAGGCTGTCAACGGAGGGACAGAAAGGTCTCAGATTTCGTCAAAAAAATCTTCATTTGTGTTCTGAAGATGAACGAAAGTCGTGCAGGTTTAAAACGACACGAGGGTGAGTAAATAATGACAGAATTCTCATTTTTCTCTGAACTATCCCTTTAAGTGTCAGTATAGATATTGAGTTCGTCCTTTACTGCAGTTCAGTTCAGCCTGCTGCAGTTCTTTCTCATTGTCCACAGCTACTCTAGCTATGATTTAATCATTTGTTGTTGTTGAATCAGGGGAAACATGTCGTCATGGTCTTGGCATTCGGCCGGCTGCATCATCATAACCCGAGAATCCTGATCGAGGACGACAGGGATTGTCAGCTCTGTGCTACACCACATCCCAACTTAAAGTACAGGAACTGTGGCATTTATTCCCTAATGGAGAAATACAACATTTCTCTTCCTCCAAATAGTTTTTTTGGGGGGTTTCTGCAGAGTCTCCATGGGGGATTTCAAATGTGGTCAGTGAAGTAGAAAGCTCTCCTCTCAAAACAAACCTGTTCGCTCCTGCGTCGAGCAGCCAGGTGGACAGACGGTGTCCGTGGCTGTCACGTCTCTAACTGTTCTCTAACTCACCTATCCATGAGTGATCACACCGTCTTGATGTATCTGCTCACGGTTCGATGGTCATGAACGAGAGTAGGCTGATTTAGAGCTAATGAGTTAAGTGATGACAACACAATTAATACTGTTTGCTTCGGTGAATCTGATAATTAGTGGTTTGGTTTCCCAGATCCAAGCAAGTCTAGTCCTGAACAAGATGATGTTTTAGTGCATTGTTTAAGACCGGGGTCAGGATTTGGCTGAATAGCCCCTGCTGGTAGGTTTTGCAAATGCACCATTAGGCAAGCAAACAGCAATATTAATAAAACATTTGTATTCAGTAATTGTGTCTTATTTTCCAGTAAACAGAATATATAAACATCATTGAACAAATCTTCTGGAGAAGCAAAATTGCAAACGATATTAAGACTTTCTAGAAAATATCTTGAATATCTTGTTTTGTTCCATTGGGAAATTTTTCAACTAGTTCTTAGCATAAACCTCACTCCATTTATTAATTAATTTATTTCTTACTGTCTGAGACTGTTTTTGCAGTGTGGGGAATATCCAGTGTTTGTTTCAGCACATTGAGGCTGGGGTTTGTACTGATTCTGCCACAGGGGTTATGTTTTATTTATCTGCAAGCAGTTTTAAGCAGTGGAAGGCTATTGAAGGATTGTTTCAGGTCCAATTTCAAGCATAGCTGTATAACCACAAAATAATTTCAAATCATCAGTCACTTTGTAAAAATGAGCAATAATGCACCTATAATAGAGGTCTATGGGTAATGCATTGCACCAGGATAAATATCTAGTTTAGTCATGAAACTCTAGAGGGCGCAGGCTGATTCATTATCATTATTACTGGTAAGCAACCACATTATTACTGCATGGTGCTTAACGGAACACCACCGTTTTTTAGAAATAGGGCGATATGTCGGCATTTAGATATGTCGGCAAATGCATTTTTGTCTCAGTGCATGCATTGTTTTAGTTTGGCAGGGTCGCCGCTAGCTTAGCTTAGCATAATGAATGGAATCCTATGTTGCCAGCTAGCATGTCCCGAGTAAAAGTGAACCAAAACAAAAGAAGAAATAAAAAAAAGTATGAGTACAAATAGTGATGCAGATTAAGACTATATGCGATTTCCTAGGCAGATAATTGACTTGGGACTATATTATGGGGAAGCACAGGCGAAGCACTGCTACATGGGTGCAGAGATATCATGGCTCTCATCCTCACGCCCTCCGGCTGATGAGCGATCGCAATGTGTTGCGTGATATCTCTTGGAATTTTTGGCCAGAGGCTAAAGACTACAGCCAGCAGAGGGAGCTATTTCCGCATGTTTTCAACCCGCGCATGGGGGGTGGGATCGCACTCACAGCACTCGGCTCAGACACTCGTGAGAGCTGTGCGGAACAAAGTGAGTGTTTCAACTTCTCAAATTAATTCCTATGAAAGTTAAGCTTCCAAAGGCATGAACTGAAAACGGGCCAGACTGAACACGCGCTGTGAACGACTGCCACGAACACGGACGCGTTTACCTTAGCTCTCATCACGAGAGCTCATTCAGCTCATTCCTCACGGTGAATGTAATCTGAATCCTGCTGCGTTTGTGCTGTGACACTCTCTCAGCGGCTAAATCACATTATATTGAACAGAAACGTTCAGTTTTTAATTGTAGTGTCTGTTCTCTAACTGAACTAATTTTATGAAAATTAACGCGGTCGGAAAGTGATCCAGTGATTAAGTAGCAGTGGCTTTGGGAGTGGCCTCGTAGGGCAGAGAAGCATTCTGGGAATTGTTGTCTTTTATTCTATGACACAATAATAATACACACAATGCACCAAATTCAAAAATAATTTCACATTTCTACTACATTAATGACCCAGTTTAAATACAGATTCATCTTCCCAGCGCTGAAGTACCCCTTTAATATTACTCAGTATGACACCTTAAAATAAAGTGTAACCCCATTTAGTTAACTTAAAAGTACATGTAAGCGCACATACTTTAAAATAAAGTAAAATAAAGGCAACTAAAAAGTTATTTTAAATCGTATTAATATTTCACAATATTACTGTTTTACTGTATTTTAAATGCAGCCTTGGTGTAGCCTAAAAATCAAAACGGCTAAGAGGTTAGTGACCCCTATCGACGAAAAAATATATATTAATAATTTGTTACATTTATATAGCGCTTTTCAAGGCACTCAAAGTGCTTTACATAGAAGGGGGAATCCACCATCCACCTGGATGATGCAACGGCAGCCATAATGTGCCAGAACGCCCCATATGAAACGTATATTTACGTGGACATGTATATGTAAAACGTAACATATTGTAGCTCTAAAGTGGTTTTCCTTCATCTGTGTAAGTCCCTCAGCTCGCCATTGGTTTCGCCAAACTGCTCTGTCTCCAAAATGTCCATACACATGGGGCGGAGTTTGCGTATATGTGCGCAAATTTTCCTGTCAAGTTTGTTTGATAAATCACAACTTATGTGTAGGAAGTTGCAGATGCCTCTTCCAGGCCTGTTTGTGTGTACGGAGGTCGCTGCTTTCCTCTGCACGGTTTGTTATTTTTCTTATAGTGAGCAACAAAAGTGCTCAGCATGTCCAAACTATATATATATATATATATATATATATATATATATATATATATATATATATATATATATATATATATATATATATATATATATATATATATATATATATATATATATATATATTAGGGCTGTAACGATATGCGATATGAAATCGAAAACGCAATACGCAGGTCCACGAACCTGTATCGCGATGTGAGAAGGCAGAATCGCGACACACCCCTTCCAACTGCCAGAATTATCCTTCCTGTCCAGGTCCAACTTTTAAGTCAGCAGTATGGCCACATTTCAGATACCCGGTGGAGAACAAGGATGGCAATCGTGTAGTTGACAAGACCCACACAATTTGCCGTAAGTGTTTCAAGAAGCTTCCCCAACCGGCTGGCAACGTGGTGTGAGCGTGGCGTTTCTGTTGGTATTGATGTACAGGAGGCCCTATACTTCATGTTAAATATATATTGCCTATTGGTACCGCAAAGAAAACGTCAGCAGTAGCCTATGACCATACAGATATATGGTATTGACAGCAAAATAGGCTACAGAATACTGTACAGAATAAAACTGTTTTGTCCCCCCCCATATCGAGGTTTGTATCGTACCGTGGGTCAAAAATCGTGATACGAACCGAATCGTGGGTTTGGTGTATCGTTACAGCCCTAATATATATATATATATATCCTTTGTTGTGTTTGAGCATCTCAGAGCTGAAAGAGGCTCCGGACTGATTTCATTTGATGGCTTGTGATGTTTCGAGCACTCTCCCTCTCGTCTTGCGGCTGTGGATTTGATGATAAATGGAGATGGAGGCGTTTGTTTTCATCATGATGAGGGTGAAGATGGATGGATAACAATCACAGCTCTAATGGCATGACTGATTCTTTCCCTGCACATAATGCACAACTTAAATGTCTTGTATTACGGAGTCTTTTCACGTGTGCCTTGTTTGCAGGAACTCACATTTGCTGAAAAAGATACTGGACAAATTGGCAAAGCTTTTCACATCTTAATCGTAACCGCTGGGTGGAGAATGTAAAAGGTTTTTTTTTAGTGCCCTGAGGAACAAGAGGCTCTGGCTCACTTTCCCCACACATTGTTTTAATCTAGCTGCAGCGGCTGAAACACTGGCCCATCGAGGGCTTAACATGAGAGCTTCATTCATCTGCTTCCAAGCTCCAACCACGCTTTTGGACCCCTCGCATGTGGAGACTGGTGCAGATCACCACAAGCCGCTTACCTGAGGGACAAAAGAGGTCATGATCCCACTGATGTGAGATAGAGTTTAAAAATGGGCGAGAGAGAGAGAGAGAGAGAGAGAGAGAGAGAGAGAGAGAGAGAGAGAGAGAGAGAGAGAGAGAGAGAGAGAGAGAGAGAGAGAGAGAGAGAGAGAGAGAGAGAGAGACATTATGACAAAAAGCATTTCCATGTTCTTTTGAACGTGGAGATCTTCCAACATTCACAACACAAAGCTCCAATGCTCAGTGCTATTGTGTCTCATTTAATATGCAGAGATGTTAGCCAATCATAAAAGAGTCTACAAAGCGGGTAGGCATCATAGGCACTCCGAGAGATATTTAGCATAATTATGCTGTCTTCTTAGAAACCTTGCCAAATTCCTGCTAAAAAATGAATCACGTGTATCCTTCATGGAAGAAGGCAATTTCTGAAAGTATAGCGATGAGCTCAGTCGGAATAAAATCCATCCAAGATAACAGATAATGCAAGAAAAATGTTAATAAATGCGCTTGCAGTATAAATGGGTAAAAATGTTCTTTTATTTTTGTGCTTATTAAATACTAATGCCAAACTTCTGTGAGTTGGGTCTCGCATTCGGTTTACGCTTTTTGGATGAGGCAAAGGACCAGATTTAAGAACCAGATCCTGGGTCAGACGTAACAACCCAGTGTTTGGGTAGTTTATGTGTTACCAGATCCATGGTCAGACGTAACAACCCAGTGTTTGGGTAATGTTTATGTTACCAGATCCTGGGTAAGACGGAACAAGCCAGTGTTTGGGTAATGTTTATGTTACCAGATCCTGGGTCAGACATAACAACCCAGTGTTTGGGTAATGTTTATGTTACCAGATCCTGGGTAAGACGGAACAAGCCAGTGTTTGGGTAGTTTATGTGTAACCCAGATCCTGGTTCAGATGTAACAACCCAGTGTTCAGATAATGTTTGTGTTACCAGATCCTGGGTCAGACGTAAAAGCCCAGTGTTTGGGTAATTTTTGTGTAACCCAGATCCTAGGTCAGACGTAACAACCCAGTTTTTAGGAAATGTTTGTGTAACCAGATCCTGGGTCAGACGTAACAACCCAGTGTTTGGGTAATGTTTGTGTAACCAGATCCTGGGTCAGACGTGACAACCCAGTGTTTGGGTAATGTTTGTGTAACCAGATCCTGGGTCAGACGTGACAACCCAGTGTTTGGGTAATGTTTATGTTACCAGATCCTGGGTCAGACGTCACAACCCAGGGTTTGGGTAATTTTTGTGTAACCCAGATCCTGGGTCAGACGTCACAACCCAGTGTTTGGGTAGTTTATGTGTAACCCAGATCCTGATTTTATCAATAAATTTGTTGTGCTGTATATCTTTTAATTGTATGCACAACACTGGGGCGTTATGTGTGTCACCTAAACGAGTGTCAAGTCTTTTCGCTTGATGGAAATGCCTGATTCCTTGCATAAAATTGTATGATTTTATTCAAAAAGATAAAAAAAAAATATAAATACTTATGATGTTAAAATATGTTCTCAGAACTGTACACTGAATGTTTATGGACAGGTTATGAAGTCAGTCACTGCCTATTTTGGCTACGAGAGAAACGCAGGGCGGCAGTCTAAAGTTAGAAGTTCCCCCGCTGAACATGACACAAGCTCCGGCATGAGATTCAGTGAAGCTACGGTGGAAACAAAAGAGACTGCTTGATTACATGTGAATTACTTCTAAATGTTTAATTTTTACTTCTAATATTTGTTAACTAGCTTAAATTTTGGCAATGTGTATATAACATTGTATCACATATGCTATAAAATATTATCGAAAATAAAGGAATTATCATGCAAACAGTGGTTGCGCGGAGCATTTTTAAAAAGTTGAGAAAATTTAAGTTAATCCGTAATTAATTAATGTATAAAGTAATAAAATAAAATAAAAAGCTATTATTATAGCGAAAAATTAGCCAATTTGCTGGGTAAAATGAAGCCAACATGTGTTCTGTCCTATTTTTACCCAGCCCTTGGGTTGAAACCAATGTCTTTAGAGTGCAGTTATTTTTGTAACAGACTGTTACAAAAAAAAAAAAAATAATAATAAAAATAATAATAATTAAAAAAAAAAAAAAAATATATATATATATATATATATATATATATATATATATATATATATATATATATATATATATATATATATATTTTTTTTTTTTTTTAATTATTATTATTTTTATTTTTATTTTATTTTTTTGCTCCCCAAAGAAAGCATGTCTTAACCCATTTTGCATGATAGAAGTGAGTGAATTTTCTCACTCGTGTTTATTTATTTGCAATGTCAGAGAAAGACGTTATGCCAACATATCGTTTGCCAAGCCAGGCTATTTTTAATTTGCTGCGCCTGTGTTGTTTGTAGATTACCCGCATATGATTATCATCTGCTCTGCTTGTTTGCAACCCTATACTAATTTTGCACTACTCTTGGCAGATTGCGTTGGTTATTATGGAAATGAGCTGCTGGATCAGTGTACTTTACTTTGCACACTGTCCACATTCAGAACTTTTCATTCCCATCTGTGCTTGTATGTGATTGTGGTCTTATGCTAATTTGCCCTGTTCAGTAAATCTGGCCTATAGAGTTTTTACGTACAGTACACAGAGCACTCCAAATCTAAAGGTTAGGATAAGTTTGTGGCCTATATAGGCAGTAGACAGCAACGTAGGTTTTGGAAAAGTATAATTTTCCAATTATAAAAGTAAGACATTTTCTGTGAATGTGGGAGACTTCCAGTTCATTAGAATAAGCACAGTCAGGGCTCGGCATGTTGGTGTAATTTTACAGGACACCCTTTGGAGTTACATAAAACACTGCTAAAAGTGAAAAAAAGAAAAAAAGAAAGAAAAAGAAAATAGGTGCTTTTTAATTTTTTTCTTCCTTAAATTGTAACTCAGGCCCTGTGTGCTCTAGGAACCTGCAGCAGGGTATCCGCGGGGTCTTGAAAAGTCTTCAAAGGTGATAAATCAATTTTGGGAAAATTAAGACCCTTATAAAGTATTAAAAAGTCTTATCACGGCTTTATAAAGTCTTAAATTTTGAAAGTATTTTGTTCAAGCTTTGCCAAAAGAGTTTGACTTCAAAAAGTATTTATGAATATATTTCTTTTCATCCCCATAAGTAATAAAAAGCAACGGGGTGCTCAGTCTGAGATCGGCTCGGAGCGCGCGCCAGAGATGGTAATTAGCACTGCCACCAGCCAAATGCGGCTGATTTTGAGTTGTGGCGGGTAAACTCGCTTCACCTACCGAGCTGTTTCACCTCTTTGTAAACTTTGTTCAATGCATGCGAGTGCTGCCGTATGTGCGCATATAACCAGCCGTTTTCTCCGTCATCACTCGCGTGAAGACGCGCTGTGAGACTCGCGCGCGCTGAGAGAAGATCTGCGTCATCCGAGAGCACGCGCTCGTCTCACAGCGCGCAAATATTGATTTCTCTTTCAAGTCTTGCGCTTACACGGACAAACTCACACAAGAAGTATGTCAACATGTCCATCTTGATGAGTATACTAGCAGACACAGTCTGAATATGTCTTAAGTGAACTGTATAGTAGCCTATGTACAGTCGAGAAAGACGAGCATATCCCTGCATCAGGTCTTAAAGGCGCAGTAGCCTTTACTGCTGCCTGAGTGATGTCCTTATATTTAGTTTGACATTAAACAATGCTCTTGATTGAATAGCTTTTGTAAATTTAATAAGGATTAATCTTTCATTTAAACAATTAAATATGCAGTTATTTTACATTTGATTACTTTATTCAATTTCTGTACCTTTCTGCAGGCCAGTAGGCATGAGCATTATTATTTAATGTACACATGAGTGAGGTCGAGTTAAACATTTTAGTTTGAATTTTATTTTTTGGTTTTCGGCTTTGGTTTCTTCTTTTTTGGTTTCGGCCAAGAATTTTGATTTCGGTGCATCCCAATCCCTACTGACAATGTTCTGCTCGGTATGTTGTTAACACGCTTCAAAGATGCCAAAACGAATAGTTTCATTCTTGGGACTAAAAACCATAAAACTGGAAGCCATAAAAGACCACAAATTATCGTGAAAATGTCAGTACTTCATTGAGATTTGAGATTAAATAATCCCTGGCCCTGGCGAGCGCCGTCTACGGGTGACGTCATGTATTTTGCGAAATGCGCAGTTAGGTAATGTGTCGCCCTCCATACGTTGCAAATTAGATATGCGATATAAACGATACAAAATTGGCCTACGGTAGAGATTTTAAGTCTACATTCGACTACAACTGTTTATTAAAGGTTTGTTGCCGATTAGAACTTGAAGTGCGATGAGGTCTTAAAATATTTTGAGAAGGTTTTTAAAAAGTCTTAAAAAGGTATTGAAATTAACTTCAGGATTCCTGCATATACCCTGTGCAGACAGTTTGGGCTATTTCCACTAAATTACAGAAAATAGTGGGAAAAAGACGTTTGTCTGTGTCATGTTGAATGCAAGATTTATTCAAATGAGTCTGAAGGGATGACCCCCCCCCCCTTTTCCCCTCCCCCGACCCTGCTACCCCCCACTTCCAGTGATATAAATGCAATATTCCAGTTTCATTAAATTAATTATACATGCTGGAAACAGCCCAAAGTGTCTGCAGGGTCCTAGAGCACACAGGGCCTGAGGTACACACTTTCAAAAATGTATTTATGTAAAAAAATCAAAAAGCGCCTAATTTTTGGGGGGTTATAACAGCTTACACAACATATACTTACATGTTTATCCCTTTTAGCAGTGTTTTATGTAACTTTAAGGGGTTTCCTGTAAAATGACACCAAAATTTTGAACCTAGACCACTGTATGTGTGTATGGGAGGCTTTTCAATTTGGGTAGGCCAAATCCAGGCAGAAAGACATCAGAGTAATTTAGTGTAAATATATTACTTTGTGTAAAGCAAATGCCAAAGTGATGCATATCTCCAGAAAGTAGAGACTCTAAACTTTCAAATGATGCCACATATGACATCATAGCTCCTCCAAAGACATTTTAAATGGAAAGCATATACATGACGATGCCATTGTACAGGGTCCTTGGAGGTTAAGAGGTTAGTTGATACCAAAAAAAAATAGAAATGGCTCTTTTTACAGCATGGTGATGATGTGCCCATTGTTCAGGTCTGATTGTGTGTTGGCTGAATGTATGAGTTGGATTTGCTGTTTTGGCAAAGCTGGCTTAACATTTACTTAGTTTTATTACAACAGTAAGCAAATTTTGGTCATTATTGAATGATGAGTGATCCAACCATTGCCGATGAGATGCTGTAAATACATAAAGATGAGAAGAACTTTTAATTACAGGAGAGGCGCTGGATATTTATGCTGATGCGCTACTTTTTTTTGGAGCTCTACCAAAGTTTATTATCCTGAGATGGCCAGGATTTAGATGAATTATGATCAAGATTTTAAGGTTCCCATACAATCAAAATGAAAGTTTTTTGGCTTTTAGTATGAATATGTTAGCCTTACTGTTATCTATAAGCTAGTGTGCTCTAGCCTGACGTCGTCATACTCAGATTCTAGTCAGAATATGAGTCTGATACTGCTCCATTGGGCTGTGATTATGGGCCGTGTTTCAACTGACCCGGGAAAGAAATAGACCTACGACCAATCAGAGCAACGGAGTAAGTGACGTATGTTGAGCGACGCATAGTGGGAAGTATGGATCATTTTATGGACTCGGATCTTTGAATCTCGTTCAGCGAAATGAACAGACCTTTTTTTCCAAGACGTTTCGTTCATTTCAGCAGAATATAATTAAAATGTCACATGTTTAATTCCACAACACATGTAGTACTTAGGCAAACACTGATCACATGAATAAAAAATAAATTATATGCTAATGCAGCCAAGCCCAAACTTTAATAAAGAAATGATTCATTGATTGCTTAGCTGGGTTTTCAGGCTATATGGAGTCTGTTAGTTCACCTCACCACTCAATCTGAGTCGTTCTTTCTTTTGTCACTTCACATTTAATCACGTCTGTTCCCTGGACAGATTAGTAACGTTACACCTCTCATGTCTTTGGGTTTGAGTCATTAGTTCCATCACCAGTGTCTGATCTGGGCCAGGACAGCCCCATATGCATGCAGTCCCGAAAACCGAACTGATTAGTTCACCTCTCGAGTCTTCGGGTTCAAGTCATTCGTCCACCAACTCACAGCCCCATAGGCTGAATGCAGAAGATCCTGTACAGAACCGATGGCATGAAGCGCACAATCAACACAAAATGAACAAATCGCTCTCTGAGACAACTCGTTCTTCCCAAGTCATATTAAAGATTAAGTAGAAGAAGATGAGTGTAAACGATCTTTGCCGGTGTTGTAAAACATTTTAAAGGGTTAGTTCAGCCAAAAATGAAATTGATGTCATTAATGACTCACCCTAATCTCGTTCCACACCCGTAAGACTTCCGTTCATCATCGGAACACAGTTTAAGATATTTTTTATTTTAGTCCCAGAGCATATGCAGTCTATGCACACTGTACTGTCTATGTTCAGAAAGGGAATAAAACCATCATCAAAGTAGTCCACATGTGACATCAGTTAGTTCATTAGAATCCCTTGAAGCATTGAAAATACATTTTGGTTTATTCAGCATTGTCTTCTCAAATTATTTGTTAAGACAAATAAGACAAAACTTCATTTGTTCCTCAAATAAAGGTTCAAATGGCTATGAATCAGTGAATCGATCAATGATTCGGATCGCCAATGTCACGTGATTTCAGCAGTTCGGATCACGTCAAACTGCCAAACTGCTGAAATCACGTGACATTGGCGATTCGAATCATTGATCTGGCTGATCGAATCTTTATTTGAGGAACACGGAAGAGAAGACAATGCTGAATAAAGTCATAGTTTTTGTTATTTTTGGACCAAAATGTATTTTCGATGCTTCAAGAGATTCTAATGAACTAACTGATGTTCCATATGGACTACTTTGATGATGTTTCAAATGCTTTCTAGAATCTAAAGCCTCCCACACCCTACACTAAAATCGGTCACGTGTTCACACATTTACTATTTTCTAATAATTAAGCATGCTGGGTTAAACATTTAACCCAACTAGTTGGGTTAAAACAACCCAGCGCTGGGTACGTCCCTTTTTGACCCAGCGCTGGGTTGCCAAAACAACCCAGTTTTGGTTGATTTTAACCCAGCAGTTTTTAGAGTGTACATGGCACATAGTGCACTATATAGGGAATAGGGAACGATTCAGACAGTGTAAATATGCTTTCCATTGGGGTGAATAAAGTCTGGTTTCACGTTAGTGTTACACAAACCGCCAATTGATGACAATGACAATTCATGTCATATGACATTCTACACAGAATACTATATTTTAAAGCGATATAGAGGAGATTAGGAGGAGAAACGGTTAGAGATTATGGTTAGAGAAACTGCAGCTTTACTGAGCTCAACAGCTCTTGCCGAGCTGTGATATAAACAAGAAGCTATTGGGCTATTTAAAAAAAGGGGAGGAGCTGTTCGATACGTCCCGCCCCGTCTTCCTGTTTCAGTGGAAATTACGTCAGCGCTGAATAATGCTACTCATTTCAAGGCGCTTCAGTGGGCTTCAGTTATTTACTTACCCTCATGTCATTCCAAACCAGTATGACTTTTTTTGTAGGAACAAGCTGACATTCTGCTAAATATCTACTTCTGTTTTCCACATATTAGAGTTAGAAAAATACCTCTTCAGCATGAATCACCCCTAATGCTTTGGTCTTAAAGCTGGTTTTAATGCAAATGCTGCTTTTGAGTGCTGCGGTGTACGAATAAGAGCCCTGAAAGTCTGTTTTTAATTAGCGTGGAATGTTCAACAGTTGAGTTGTTTCAACATTGCTCTTTGTGAACACACGGAATGCTTTGGCTAACCTTGCCGCCTTGCTAGTGAAAGGCACCAAACAAATTGTTCTTGTCATAAAGTGGTTACCCGCCCCTACCGCACGCTTTTAAGAGCATCTGTCGTTCTTTGCATCTCAAACTAAGCTGTCTGACCACATGATCCAAACCACAGGGTTTTTTTTGTATGTGTGTACCAGCAAATTTATAGAAAAACAGTTTAGACTTCAGGGCTTACATTTCAATTAGTACACTTTTACACACCATTGTCCATGGTAATCATTCACATATAGACATGCACGCGGCGAAACAACCCCAGCCATGTTGTCTAACCCCTAGCATAGTCAATTGCATTAGATGAAAGGGAAACTGAACTTGACCGCGAGGGATACTGTAATTGAACTTCTGTACGGGCCGAGCTGCTTGTGTTGAATAGTCAGCAATGGATTCGGGAAGACAAAGATGCATTTTCCCTCTTCCGCTGTCCCCCACAGTCAGCTAGATTTTCTACCTAATGGGCATGAAAGTTGCAAATTGCAGCAAAATGGATGTGGCAGGATAAAAAGTGTATTAAAGTATCGATCGGAGCGGGTCAATGGCGAACTGTAGCCTTGCATCAAGCAGACAGTGGATTTTTTGCACCTATTTTGTCTGCACTTTGATTCTGGGTGAATGTTTGTGTCTGGTATTGATGGATATGTTTAGCTATTGATTTAAGAAATGCTGTGGGAAAAATGCTACAGTTATTAAATAAGATGTGGTTTTATTGTCTCTTGTAGAGGAACCCCTGGAAAAAAAACACTAAAAGAAAGATTTATGATTTTGGTTGAAAGATGTTTATGGTAGAGAGAATGAGGGGGAAATTCACTAAGAATGAATTGTGGTCTCTGATAGCGCTTTTTCTTTGCTAGTGCAAAAGCACAATCTGTATGCTGTACTGTACAACATTGCTCCACCACTGTGTTCCAGATACCTGAATCTGCTTTTTAAAATGCTGAAGGTGCACAAAATCTTAAGTCTTGATATGTACATGATTATTACCATGCTTTTCTTCCGTTTGATCTCAGGAATTACTGTTGTCACATTCGCTAGAAGAGAATGCCAATGATTCAGTGACAGTGACAAGGAAAAAATGTTGGTTCATGGATAGTACCTAGTTATAATTGCTATAATAAGTACTATATATACATGTGGAACAGGACAGTAAAATAAAGTGCTACCATTTTATTATATATATTTTTATGATAAACAGCAAGTGACATGATGTTTGGTAAATGATGATAGAATGCCTGCCAAAGGTGCGACGACTATATTAGACTGGCCAATTTAGACATGTGAATGTGCAATATCTGCCACAGTAATTTTGACAAATGCTTCTTTTCCTCAATCAGGAAATTCACAATTTATCATGATTCCAAGTGACTGAGCATTACAGCATAACTGATTTCCCTATTTTAAAAACAAAGCCTAAGGTAACAAAATGTATAATAAAAAAGAATGTCAGACATTTAGGAAGTGGGCAAAGATAATAAAAAAATCGTTGTCATTATTTTATTTTTGTTATCAAAAAATAAGATAGACATTACATAATCTACAAATGAAAGAAACAGTGCTTTATTTTGTTCAGCTACAGATGTATTTCAGTTGCATTCACGTAGGGGAAAACCAGGGCAAAAGTAACACGGGACGAAAGTAGGGCTGGGCGACATGGTCCCAAAAAATTATCACGATATAATTTTCCATATCAGTTGATATCGATAAATATCACGATAAATGTAAAATTTTTATTTCTTTAAAATTTAAAGGCATATTTTTGCTCCTGAGTGAAAGATAACAGACTGTGGTTTTAAACTATCCTTTATTGTCAAAACATGACAGAATATATATATATATATATATATATATATATATATATATATATATATATATATATATATATATATATATATATATATATATATATATATATTCCGATAAATAGATCAACTCTGAACATAAAACAAGTTACAAAATCTTCAGAACAAAACAGCAAAAGTAAAAGCAAATAGTAAGGATCAAAGAAAATTAGTCACAATTCAGATGCATAATTTACTGTATTCAAGCTGCAATGTATGTTGGGGACCCTTGGATAAGTTTTTGATTGGTTGTACCCAGCGTGGTGTACTGAACTTCTGGTGTGCCACTTTGGTGAACTTAACAGTTATAAGTACAGTGAAGGAGCACCAAGTTAAGTGAACTTAGGGTGCTTTCACACCTGCCTCATTTAGTTCGGTTGAATCGTACTAGAGTTCGTTCCCTCTTTGGTGCGGTCGTTTGGTCAGGTCTGAAAGCAGCAATCCGCACTCGGGTGCGCACCAAAAGCGGACCAAACAAGCGTACCGAGACCTCCTTGAAGAGGTGGTCTCGGTACGATTTCAAACGAAACTCTGGAGCGGTTTGTTTGTGGTGAGAACGTGATCCGACCTTAAACAGAAACAACTGCAAAAGTACTGATCATCTTTTGGACTGAACCAGCTGCCGTAGTTAGCTGCGCTGACATTGTGTGCATGATATTATTACCTGATAGATCGTTGGCAATATTTTCGGAAGATGAAGCATGTCAAGAGTTAATAATTAATGCGCGCCTCCTCTTGAAGTGACGAGCGATGCACGCTCCCGTCTGCAGTGCATTATAACGTTTGTTTTCATGTCGCATCCGCGCTTCATTATAGAAATGTTTTGTTTGCATACTGTGGTAAATACACACCGTGTAGTAGATTATGGCCAGGGACAAAACTGGCCTGCGTAGTCGTCTCTCCATAGTGTTATTATAGTTTGCTGGCTTTGCCTCTCCTGTTGGAATTTTCCACATGTAAATTCTGACCAATCGAAAAGCAGTTTAGGAAATACGCCATGGCCAATGAGTGATGTGGATGTTGTCACATGCTGCGTTTTGGTTCGTTTTCAACTGGTTCGGACCAAAGCAATCAGTGTGGTGTGAAAAGGAACCAAAAAATCTGAAAAATGCAACAATGTATAATTGTTTGCCCTTGGTTCGGACCAAATGAACCGAACTAGAGATGTGAAAGCACACTTAAATATACAAGTTTTGGGAGACTCCATTACTCAATTCAATTGAGTTAAATCAACTTATTAGGGTTTTCAGTATGCTAGCTTCGGATTTACAACTCAGCAGTACTCTCCATCCTGCTTTATGGCTCGGAGACCCTGGCCCTTAAATAAGACACTGCTGCAAGATTAGATGGCTTTGATAGCAGGGCTCTCAGAACCATCGAGAGCATCAGGGTTGCCCCAGCTGGTTTCCAATCAAGTGCTTAGAGCCCGCACGTGCCAGCCCAGAGCATCATGCCTAGCTGCGCAACGTCGCACCCGCTGGTTTGGCCATGTCCTCCGCCTCCCTCCTGACCATCCGACGAGAGCCATTCTCCAGTTTGATCCGAGAGCCGCAGGCTGGAGACGACAACGAGGTAAACCCCGCACCCGATGGCTTGACGTCCTAGCAGGCGACCTCCAACAACATGGAGTTGCTGTGGAGGAAGCAGAGCAGCTGGCACAAGACTGTCAGCACTGGAAACAACTGGTTCATCTGGTCGGCTCAACGCACAGGGATAGGATACCCCCTACCCATCGCAGGAGCAAATAGATAGATAGAGTATGCTAGAATGTGCACTGTAGCGCAATACTATCATATTTCTTCAAAAGCAGACCGTGGCGACACCCCTGCAATGCAGTAATCAATGCTTATTTGCATTAAAAATCAATTTCCACTTCAAAAATCTGCGTGTGGTTAGAAGTGAATAAAACACTTTTGCACTGAAATGAATGGCACAAATGTGGTTCAATTGTTTAATTTAAAGGGTGGGGGGGGGTGAAACACTCAGTTTCAGTCAATCTCATGTCAATCTTGAGTACCTATAGAGTAGTATTGCATCCTTCATATCTCCGAAAAGTCTTTAGTTTTATTATATTTATAAACGAAATATGGGCTGTACCGAGTCTTTCCGGAAAAAAATGAGCGCCTGGAGGCGTATCGTGTGGGCGGAGCTAAAGAACGACGAGCGCGCAAAGCGGTGACGTCCTCAAGCGTGGAGAAACTCATGGCTATTGAGCTCAGCTAATAGATATATGATCCCGAATCATTCGGAGGCTGAAAAATTGAACAGGAGAAACAGCAACAGCAGGACGTCCGTCTCTGTGGTATGTACTGTATTTAGTGTCCTGCCAACATTTCTCTTTTCTCTAGTCTTTACTCACAGTTTATGAGGACATGATTCGGTTTATGGACTATTGTATGCGACTAAACCTTAGCAGTAGCAAGCAAAACGGTTTAGCACGTCAGATAGTGTAACGTTATACATAGAACAACAATGGAGTAACCGTTAGCTCATTTGAATGGCGAAGCACGCGATCGTGTCGTTTACTGATGTTTACTTACGTGGCGATCGCCAACAGCACAGACATTTGAAGCAGTTTGACTCACCGGCTGCTTCCAAAGCAGGACCTAACCTTAATTGCTGGGACCGCTCCGTCAAAAACACACTTCTTTGGTATGATTTGGTGAAGTCCTGACAGCAGTGACTGTGGAGATCCACTTTGCGACGCGACTGAAGCGATGTTGTGAAGCTTCCTGTCATTTCTGCGTTCAAATCGGTTCAAATGCAGCGCTGCCTTCCCAGAATGCTGTGCTGAAGCGTTGAAGTCGCTCGACGTCACCCATAGGAATAAAGTGGAGCGCGCGCAGAGTGTTTATGGGCGTGCATTTCCTCTCTCGCTCTAGTCACACGCGTCTAGTCTTTCCCCCCCCCCCCCCCCCCTTAAGAAAAGAGTCTGATGAGACTGAAATGTAGCAAGTGAAATGTAGACTTGATGTTGTCAGATAGATCAGAAATCAGATTTCCCTCTGGGCTTTGATCCTGTGGCTGATCCAGACCAGGTGGAGAGAGAGAGACGGCTGAGTCCTGCCATCAGAGTTCTCTTGTGATCAATCTTTCCTTTTCATTCACTCCTTTGCTTTTATCATCAGAACTACAGGATATCTTCAGGGGTTTGTTCGATTTGCTGAGGGGGTGAGGTGCTACTATATGCCCACATTTTTTAAGTCCAGAAGTGTGTAATATTGCATATGGTGGAGTCAATATTGCAGCGTTTCGTGCTGGTTTTGCGGTTGATCCAGAGAGATCTGCTCTGCAGTGCAGTAGCTTTCTACAACATCTCCTCATTAAAGAAGAGCAGGACAGCACATACAGTACTGTGTCTTCATGGAAGTAAGTGTGTGTGTGTGTGTGTGTGTGTGTGTGTGTGTGTGTGTGTGTGTGTGTGTGTGTGTGTGTGTGTGTGTGTGTGTGTGTGTGTGTGTGTGTGTGTGTGTGTGTGTGTGTGTGTGTGTGTGTGTCTACATGTGTCTTTATCTGCTGTCAGCAGTGTGTGTTCATTTGATGTAGAAACTCTAATGGACAGTGAGCTTCAAGGAGACATGGCAGCCTCCTTCTGGATAACCAGAATTGGGAGAAGCTCTGATGGACGTGCACTAGTTGACCTCAGATTCACACAGAACGTTTCGGCTTTTCTGTGAGTGCCTATAAAGAAGCAATCTTGCTGGTAAGAGTGCGTCAGAATGGTCGCGCAACAGCTGACCAGTTTGCTGAATTTGATTGAGAGATTTTTAGTCCCAGTGAAAAAGAGAGGGTTTTATCATGCTGTGCTTTAACTTTCAACAGTTTGTGCATTTTTTATATTCCTATTCTGTTGTAATGGTATACTGGTATGATGATATTTCATTACAACCTGTAAAAATACACGTTTGGTTTAACTTGAAGAAATTATGTACCATTAGGCTATGTACGAATAAGAAATACATTACTATTGTACAACTGAATGTACTTGTCAAAATATACTACTAATACTACTATTACTTCTAATAATAATAATAATAATAATAATAATAATAATAATAATAATAATAATAATAATAACAATAATAATAAAAAAATTTGTCCATATTTTAATTTAGTAAATCTCAGTTGTATAGCACTTTGCCAAAAATAAAAGTTAACAGCTGTAAAACAATAAAAAATATTACATTTTAAAACATTAAACCATTATTTTCATGCATTCATACTGAATGATTAGCATTTTTTTCATATATTTGTAATACAATAACATAATTTTCTGAATAAAACGCATCTCATAGGACTCTATTATACTTAAACATGTTAATCAATTATAATAAAGCCTTTGTTCAAACAAAAAAACAGTTTTCATTCAATGATAATTTAACTGATGATAATAATAATAAGAATTGATTGATTTCTAAAGGATCATGTGACACTGGAGTAATGATGCTGACAATTCAGCTTTGATTACAGGAATAAATTCCTTTTTTTTGGATTATCATTAAAATAGGCAAGACAAGTCAAGTCCCCTTTATTCATGTAGCACTTTTTACAATGTCGATTGTTTTACATTGCAGATTGTTTATTTAAAATATTGCAACATAATTTGATTCGACAGTTTAACCGCTCTGGAGAAAACGGTGATGTCATCCGGCTCATTTCAATTATCATATAGTGACAATGTGGGAAGATCAGTAATATAGTAACATTTATTTGAATATTTAGTTGAATATTTAGTGTCCCGAACTGAGCAAGCCAAGCCAAAGGTGACACCTAAAAAAAACAATAAACATTTAGAGTTAACTCGCTTCATTGGCACGTGACATTCACTTCACAACAGATGTGAATTTGCATCATGGGAGTAGCTTCTGCCATGTGGCTCGTCTCATTGCAAAATGGCTGACATGAATTTGTTGGCTTTAACCCATAGACTGTAAAAAAATATGGACGTAGTGTCCGTGACATCACCCATAGGATTCTGATAAGCCGTTCTGAAGCTTAAAGTATGGGCGAGCTGGGCGTTGCCATCTTGTGAGCGAGTCAACGCGTGTCACTCTTGGATAACAGAAAATGGGCAAAAAGGCGGGATGTGCGCGGAGCTGAGGTGACGCAATAACTATAGACGGCGGATAAATGGCTATCCACTTGTAACCACGCCCTTAATTATGCAGAACCTTAAGGCTTTATATAACGGAAACGAATGAGTTATAAAAAAAATTCACCCCCCTCAGAGTTGTCATGAAGATCAAAATTAGCATTATAAGCCAAAACCACAATTTGTACCAGGCTGTAAACATGTTTTTTTTCTGCTTTAAAGTTGAGAATTTTAATATGGGGCTCAATGAGATTCTGTTCCCTTCTGGAGCCTGCCTCTAGTGGCCAGTTAAGGAATTAAAGTTTACATTACTTCTGTATTGGCTTCAAGAGAGATCGCGGGAGGTTGCCGCTTGCTTTAACCATAGACAGTAAAATAAATGGACACTGCGACCCCATAGACTTCAACGGCGAAAAGTGAAGTCAATTAGAAGCACTCACTTCCTGATGGCTGAGCTTGACGAGGTAGATGTGAGGTGAGCAACCTCTCTGACAGTTGTAAGTCTTCTAGTAGTTGTGCAAAGTGAAATATAAATCACCGGATCTTGCAGAGATGGAGAGCGTGAGCAGGATCAACTTTTGTTCAAATTACTTTGTAATTTTGCATACTATTTATTTATTTATTTATTTTCAAATGTAACGACAGTACGTGCCTGGGAGCTTCTCCTCCTGTCTATACGGTCATTTCCCTACTGTGCGACAGAGAGTCATGTTACAATAGTGTAGCAATCGTTACACTATTTTTACAAAAACGGCTTCTAAAGGGCGATAGTGTAATCGGAAACTTGATAATTCCCACTTCTGAAGTCGTGATTACGAGCTCATCGCTTTCAAATGTTGAAATGAGAGGGTGTTCAAGTGCAATTTTTACCTAGGAAACTCGTATTTACGAAAATACAGAGAGCACGTGAAGGCAGCATGAGATACAAGGCAATGGAGCTTTTTTTCATTGTCGTGTTTCTTTAGAAATAAACAATGGACAAATGGAGTCTTTAAACACCTCAGATGTAAAGTTATTCACTGTCAAAGTGACGGCAAAATGAATGGGAGTCAATGCTAATGCTAACAGCAGGGGATGGCTTAGTTAGCAATGGCTGCCCCTATGGAAGGTATGCTTTCTGGGAGCTGGATTATGCCCTTGGCTTTAACTAGCTTGTTGTCTCAATAGGGTGAATTCAGGGCGATTGGGACACTTTTTCCGAGTCATCTCACATCAAAAAGTGTCCCCATCAGAGAAGCAAAGAGCTTCTTTTACAACTTAACATTGCCAGATTGTCTGACCTCCTCACTCACTTTCTACCAAGCAAGATCCTTTTTATTCATGTTCATGTAAAGTAAGAAGATGTATCATACAGCTCCGGGTATCCACATATGATTTTGTCCTCATTGTTGTCACTTCTAGAGCAAGCTCTTTGATTGGTTAACGCGGCGCGAATATCCGCCAAAGTCCAGATATTTCAACTGTAGCATAAAAGACTTCTTTCAAAAACATAAAAAACCCTAAATGTTTAAATGGTATTGTTTATATTTTGTATTTCGCATTGCATTTGTGGCATTACCATATTTATTTATTTGCATTATTGGCAACAATAACAAAAATCCACAATTTACATAATTTATTTAGTAAATTAGGTGCAATGCAGACATTGTGTGAAAATAAATGGATTCATTATTTATGAATTTGATTAAGAGCAAATTAGTAGATTTAGCCACCTCTAAATATCACTAATTAAGTGCCCAAAATGAGAACCAATTTTTATGCTAATATTTTAAAAGTGTTACTATGACTACGGAAAGCCCAGGAATGATGTTTTACTGTGCCAGGTAACCTACTGTAGCTCAAAAGTTTGATTATAAAACCCAGTTCTTTATGTTCCTTGTCACATTGTGTTCAGCATGCACTAACAGGCAGATGATCACGATGTTTTCTCTGCGTGTCACCGAGAGTGATTGACGCGTGTGGTGTTCAGCTGGAGATAATGAGCTTTTTCACATGAGTGTCATGGAGCTTGAACACCTCCAATTCAAATGAGATGCTCATCAGCCTCCAGAGGCCCAGCTGAAAACCAGAGAGGAGTCGAATCCCTGCCTCAAGAAGCATTTTATATTTTGTTGTGCCCTCTTTTCTTTTTGTATACCAAGCACCCTGTGGTTTGGATGGCAGTGTGGCGGGCATCAGGTATAGCGTTCACGGTTGTTGATGCCACGAGCTGAAATCTCACCAGCAGAAGGAAGGGATTAGAGAATTCTTCTTGGTTTCAAAGTGCTGCCCACAGCCACTAGAAACAATGCTTGGGATTTAATGGGAATGAAACACTCCTCACCTCACACCACACCCGCATGCCAGATAGTAAGCAAAATAGCATTTACACAGAGTATTTAAGAGGCGTTGTTTCGCCACATGATGACGTCAAGATGAGGCATATTCTGAAACCAGTCGTTCGTTGGGCCTGGTGTCTATAAAAGCTTTTCTTTGACTAACAAGGACGTTTTCAGCTTTGAAACGTACAGGATATTCTTACATTACCATGACCTTAGGTATCAAACGCTCAAGGGAAAGTTGATTTCTCAATTCATCACCCCTTTAATACCAGGTGTTCACAGGGCCCTTTATGTCCTCTGAAGCTGTTTTCGTCTGATGCTGTGTGGAAATGAGAGAGCAGAACCATGAACCTGCACTTGACCTGTCAGCGCTGGGCCAAAGTGCGCGAGTATTTACTGCTGCGTTTCTGGACACTCGTTGTAATGCAGCACCAATCTTTGTCTTTTTTATAGCTCTGTAGACTCATCTGAGCAGCGGAGACATAAAATACAGCTTTAATGTAGAGTATTTCACTCTAGGAAGATGTTCACATGAGACGCCAGACTTTCATGTGTGATATTAAACTTTTAAACGGCGGCGGAGTAAAATATTTCAAGAGAATGTCGGAACCTTGACAGATAAATGCAGTGTAAATCGGCTTAAGATGAACCATGTGCTGCGCGGCACGGTAAAGCACATTTATCTGTATGTTCTTGCCTTTCTCCTTTCTTCTTTCTCTCAGCCTCCAAAGACACTCAAGCATACATCATCAGAACCAACCCACCTCCCCCTCTTCCCGTTTGTGTGCATTTAGAGTTTCCAGCAAAGCTGAGTGAGCACAACAACCGAAAAAACAAAGTGCATTCTCTCAGTTTTCACCTCTGTCTTTGCTGAATCAAAAGACAATGGACTGGCCTCATCACTTCAGAGTCTACTGTAATGTTTTTCAGAAAAGTAAAAGAGGAAAGAATAACTAGAGTTGTATATTTTCTGAAGAAAATGCGATTGGCAGGCCGTTCCACACATGTAAAGAAAACAGAAACACAAAATATTTTGAAAATATATATATACTGTACTAAGTGTGTGAGTGAACTAACCCTTTAACACTTACATGCATGACTGTTTCACCAATCATTCTTACATATTCGGGTCTTTAGCGACCCGGATCTATATCTAACAGGCAACCTGACATAATGACTTTGCGTAAACATACACGGCACTTTCTAAAGACAAGTGGCGTGTTACCTGTACACATTTTGAGCTATCCGCGTGTATGTCTACGCCGAAATGAACCATTATGTGTATGTGTGTGTCCACAAGGTAAATGGATTTATAAACATACTAAATTATGTTTTTTTGAAAATGTAAAAATGCTGAATTTTTCTTGTGATGGGTAGATTTAGGGGCAGGGGCAGTGTGTGTGTGTGATGGGTAGATTTAGGGGCAGGGGCAGTGTGTGTGTGTGATGGGTAGGTTTAGGGGTAGGGGCAGTATAGGGGGATAGAATGACACGGCATTGATAAACACATTAAAAAGCAATTATGCATCTTGATAGCATGGCAAAATTAGATACGAATTGGCTTATCATACATTCGCCATTTCATGAGATCAGTCTGAACACGGATGGATCTCTACCTGTCGTGATAATATAAAACTTTACTGAAATAAGATTAACAGTTACAAAAGAATAAAATAAAGCATATTTTGTTATCTTTTGGAGCATCAAAGGGTTCAGTTTGAGCAGATGTTTTATACCATCATTACTGTTCTTCAGAGCTAATTTCTGAGTAAGTACCTTCAGCATCTGGTAGTGATGTCCGGTTCGCGAACGAATCGTTCTTTTTAACCGGATCTTTTTAGTGATCCGGTCGAACCAGTTCACCAAATGGACTGAATCGTTCTAAACGGTTTGCGTCTCAAATCAGCGCTGATCCCACAAGTTACTATAGTTACTCGCTTTCTGACATGAGTGACAGTCCCTCAGACTAGAAACAAACTAATATCTTGAAGTATATGTTGTAACTCCAACAGTTCACTGAATTGAGACATGTTTCGCTGTGAGAACTGATGAGAACTCATGAGCATTGAACTTGCAGCGGTTCTCGGATCAGCAGTACAGTCCGTTTCTATCGGACACCTTTCGATCTTTTGGACATGTTCGATTCTGAGAACCGATAAGCTAAGATACTGAGCATGCGTGATAGTGTCGTCTTGAACCGAACAGTTTCTCTCAGAGTGGGCCAGCTGATGCTGTTTCTCTAGGACAACTGATGCTGATAATAGCCTATATGAGCACGGGTGAACTGAGGATTTGTGTAAGTTTATGTTATGTCAATGTAGTTTATTTCATCTCTGTAAAACATCATTGTTTGCACGACAGTGTAAGGCTGTATTGAGTGCTTTTGCAAAACATAAATGAAAAAAACGTATCCAAGATGATGATGACAATACTTATTACTATACTAAGTTTTGATTACAAATACTTTATATGAATGTGTTTGAATGTATTTTCATCCGCCGGGATGTTAGAAATGACGTCATTACGTAAGGACGTAAAAGAACCGGTGCTCTGGTTTTTTTAACCGGTTCATTGAAATGAACTGTCCGAAAGAACCAGTTCGCTGAAAAGAACTGAACTTCTCATCACTAGCATCTGGCTCATAATAGCCAGCTTAAACTTTAAAAACATGTGTATCAGACATTGCCACCTTGTGGAATAAATGTGAATTGCACTTATTCTGTCATTAAAGATTAAATTATTGTATAAAAAAATATACTCTTAAATGCATTGGGTCATAAGTGACCCTATACAATTTTTACAAAAAATGAATGGAAAAATAGGCATTCTTTTATTATTTATTTTTCTTGTTTTCTTGTTTATAATTATTGATTAAGGAATACTAAAAAGGTTGATGTCTAACTTTAAAAATGAATAAGGAAGAGGGTAGTGAAAGATGTCCTGGATCGCTAAAGATCCGAGTAATGCGTTTAAAGGTGGGGTAAGTGTTATTTCAAAACCGTTTTAGAAAAAGGACTCGGGCTGAGTGGAATAACAAACTTGTAGCCAATCAGCAGGTAAGGGGCGTGTCTACTATTGATGGTGAGAAGAACGCTCGCTCTCATTCTGTGCACGTCATTATTCAAAACACACGAGACGGACAATAGCCGAGAACTAGCCTAATATATGCTGCTTTTGCTTGAATATGCTCGTGTGTCATGTTCGCTTGTTTGTCCATTTGCGATCATTTTGTGGCTCACTTCAGCGATGATAAAGACCCGTTCATTTCCACACCGTATGGAGCATCTAAATCTCCTCCCATCAGCTTACAAAATGTGTCCGACAAGTAAGATACTATACTCCTGATATATGTTTGTTTCCTGTTTTCATGATCTATATAACCCTTATCTGGTAATATGTCGTTAGCTGGACTGTTGTACTTGTGTTCTATAGAGTTGTTCATGAGAACGGGTTTTGTTTTTGTGATCACTATATCTCTAACTTTGTCATAATTCTAATATGTCATTAGCTGGACTGTCCACTCGTGTTCTTTCGAGTTGTTCGTGAGAACGAATTGTGTTTTTGTAATGGATGGGGTTAGCCTAGAAATTTAGACGCACCCTAGCGGCAGCAAATTTAATCTGCCCGCAAGTGTCATCTAGGAACTCTCAATACCCTTCTGAGCTGTATTCCTCACAATCTGGACGGCCCAATCACATCATGTATAGATTCGGCGGGCGGGGCCATAATGACGACGGCCGAGTTGCATTTGCGTGCTTCTAGTAAACACAGAAACTGGCGAACGGCGGCGGTCTTTCGAATCAGCTCTGACCGTGACTCTGGAAGACTTGGAGTTAAGCTTTTCTCTGAGAAAAGAACAAAGAACGGCACTGAAGTCATTCTTAAAAAGGGAAGATGTGTTCGGAGTTTAGCCGACCGGATACGGCGAATGTTTAATCAGTTAGCGAGCTCTGCTTCACCTTCTTTGCTCTGGTTGGTGTAGCGCTATCCTATCGCGTGCAGAGGGAGTTTGAAAGACAACCGTTTATCCCGCCCCTCGGATTGAGCCCTGTCTATGGTGAGTTTCCAGACCAAACATCTTGATGTGGGTCTGGCTTCTCAGGCTAGGAAGGGGTGACTTTTTCATTGAATATTCGACCTGGATTACGTATGTGTGGGGCGGAGCTATCAAAATAGGGGCAAGACCCTTTTGGGGGTTGGGGCGTGTTTGTTTTGGTGATTTGAAATATCAACAACGGTTACCAGAAAGCACTTACCCCACCTTTAAGAGTTACAGAAACGATAGGTGACTTGTTCCAGAGACATTTTTGTTTTGTTTTGCTGGTTGAAAATCTATTCACATCCTTATAGCATTCACTAAGTCAAATGGGCTAAATGGATTTATATGTATAAATCTCGTATGTGGAAGGCTTAGAACGATAAAATGTTCATCAATCATTGCATTGGGTCCGAATGCAATCATACGATGTCCTACTTACCACCTTAATTCCCCCTGAACCAAAACAACGAGCTTATGCTGCCTTCACGACATAACTACTCTAATTGAGAAGAGATGAAAACCTGTGATGTTATACTCGAAGTGGTTTGTTACTCTAATATATATTCCGATGGCAACACTTTCAATGCTGAAATGAATCTGCAGCAGTCAGGTGGTACAGGTCAGTGTCCTTTAAGTTGATTATGTGCAATATAGTAATGTTATGTGCTTTGAGACATGAGGTAGTTTAACAGCATCTCTCGTATGGCTTTTGATTGCTCTCTGCTGTACACATTCATGTGTCTTAAAGGAGGCGTGGCTTTGGAGGCGCTCTGAAGGGAGGGATCTTGCGCTTTCGAAGCTAGCTCTCTATTGCTAGCATCCCCGAAAATGAACTACCCTACCTTTAAGGACAAAATATTTTGCTTAGTATGCAACTAACACCATTGCAGCATATGAAATCCTGTTAAATACAACCTAGATGAAATTATAAATGAATGACAATCTTACAAGTGCCCTAAAATGAGTTGAAACAATATTTTAAATTGTTCTCTGATATCTACATATAGGGTATGTGTGTATTAGTGTGTAATGTTGCTGTTTAAGCATGAAAACCGTGACAAAAACACAGTCTCACAGTTATTTATATCAGTAAGAACCGTTTCTGAATTCCCTTAAAAGCTTTGATTGTAGTCTTGAGTTTTCTTTTGGCCATGTGCATGTCACAATATCCCTCATTTATATAATTCCCGCCCAAGGCATTCGTAGGCAATACAAAAAGGAGTGAGGCCTGGTTGAGTTACATTAGTAGTGTATTGAAACTTGCGGTTATGATAATGTGTGTGACATTTTCAAAACACGCTCGAAGCGGTTGACCAATGACAACACATTTGTTCAGCCAACCAATAAGAGCAAACAGCACTTTCAGGAGGGGCTTTAGAGACAGGAACTAAACTGGGGTGTGTTTCCCGTCTAATGACGTAACTTGCTGCTGAACTACCATATAATGCATAGTTGATGAAATCAACTAGCTAGTCACAACTGTTTCTCAACCGTATTGTCACAAATTTGTTGTTCCACCACATTGGTTAATGCTATCATGCAGGTGGTGAAGTAATAACTTTTCAATTAATCTGCTTGAGATTGAATTAATGGCAATTTATTTTTTGCAATAAATTACAGGCATCTGAGGACTAAATCACACTTTTCAAAGTTATTTTGCTTGATTTCGAGATTCAATCAAAGCTCCTTCTTACGTTTTAGAAAACATGCACTCTCTTCAAAATCAGTGCCTTTAAATCTCTTGACAAACTAAAAGAGGTGAATTAAATTAAAGTTGTAGTTAATTCAAATATATACACTCATCTAAAGGATTATTAGGAACACCATACTAATACTGTTTGACCCCCTTTCGCCTTCAGAACTGCCTTAATTTTACATGGCATTGATTCAACAAGGTGCTGTAAGCATTCTTTAGAAATGTTGGCCCATATTGATAGGATAGCATCTTGCAGTTGATGGAGATTTGTGGGATGCACATCCAGGGCACGAAGCTCCCGTTCCACCACATCCCAAAGATGATCTATTGGGTTGAGATCTGGTGACTGTGGGGGCCATTTTAGTACAGTGAACTAGTAAAGGGATGGACATGGCCAGAAACAATGCTCAGGTAGGCCGTGGTATTTAAACAATGCCTAATTGGCACTAAGGGGCCTAAAGTGTGCCAATAAAATATCCCCCACACCATTACACCACCACCACCACCAGCCTGCACAGTGTTAACAAGGCATGATGGATCCATGCTCTCATTCTGTTAACGCCAAATTCTGACTCTACCATCTGAATGTGTCAACAGAACGCGAGACTCATCAGACCAGGCAACATTTTTCCAGTCTTCAACTGTCCAATGGCATTTTCGCCCACAGGACTGCTGCATACTGGATGTTTTTCCCTTTTCACACCATTCTTTGTAAACCCTAGAAATGGTTGTGCGTCAAATCCCAGTAAATGAGCAGATTGTGAAATACTCAGACCGGCCCGTCCGGCACCAACATACACGCCACGCTCAAAATTGCTTAAACCACCTTTCTTTCCCATTCTGACATTCAGTTTGGAGTTCAGGAGATTGTCTTAACCAGGACCACACCCCTAAATGCATTGAAGCAACTGCCATGTGATTGGTTGATTAGATAATTGCATTAATGAGAAACTGAACAGCTGTTCCTAATAATCCTTTAGGCGAGTGTAGATTGTACTGAATGTCAGCTTGCTTATTTTGCTTAAGATAAGGATTATTAAGTCCACATGTTATGCAAATAAGAAACGTCTACATTACGTATGTAACCCCTATTCCCTTTCAGTCAGGTTCAACTTTCATAACATCGAAAGTGACTGACTGAAAGGGAAATATGCTTTTAGTCACAGGTTGAGAGCAGTAGTTCCAACTACGCAACATTGTGAAGCTGTTTGCAAATGTTCATTGGAACTATGATTCAGGGAAACACGACTTCTCCAATTATGCTGATTATGAAAAAACTTGTGATCATAGTTGCCTAACAATGCTATTGGGAAACACACACCAGAGTGTACTGATAGATGGGAAGAGACTTTGAAAAATAATTAGTTTTTTGGAAAATCTGTTCTAGTAGACACAAAATCAAGACTTTGAAAAAGGACATAATAGGTTCCCTTTAATAATATCTCAGCTTCAAGACCTTTCCTCTATTTCCTTGTTCTTGCTGGACGTGTGGACGTCGCTATTGGGTGGTAGATCACAGCTTTTTCCTGTGGCGATGCCCGAGTGCCATGTAAAGGCAGGGAAGGCTATGTACCATGTCTTTGGACAGTTTGAAGGGTATGGATGTGATGTGTGCTATTGGCTGCTCTATAATAAGATTGCTGTGATCTGTGGGGAGGAGAATTTACTGGAGCACAACTGCCCCTAGGGCATCTTCATGGAAATCTGCTTTTCCACCAGCTTTTGGTGCATCTCAGCCAAGCTGCTTGGTTCCTATTGTTAATGAGCCGCTCTTTCACTCTCTTTTCCCCCCAGCCTGAGCCACCATGTGCCAAAAGGGGCTAGAAAATCTCAAGCTGCAGCTGATGGCAGAACAGGAGAGGTGGAACATGAGAGATGAACACTCAGCCTTTCTTGCTCTGTAGGCATTAACATGGCCATTTCATCCAAGCCTTTTCCAGCTGAGAAATTAACATGACCGCAGGCTCCTTCCTTACGCTTAAAAGAGCTGTATGGATACCTATGTGTGCTTTAAAGATTTCAAACTGGTTTAGTACATCTAGAGAAGTGCTCCTTTATGTGTGTTTCCCAAATGGTTGTGTTTTAAATGAGCAAGTGACTCATGATTGGCTGACATGAATATCTTGAACCAGATCAGACTACTTTCAGAATGGAATACTTAGTGTAATGTTTACTGCATACTATTATGCAGCCTTTAAGGTTATAAATGTTACTAACTTTTCCCCTGGATTTTGTGTGAGAATAAGTCATAAAAGTGGTTAATTTAGTTTGAAAAATCGTATAAATGTATTAGGTGGCGAGGGGTACTAGACCTCTGAAGGTGTGCTGTGGTATCTGAAAGGGTAAACATGGTGTGCAACAATTCTTAGGTAGGTGGTACATGTCAACCTATGGTTGGACCTATGGACCTATGGTTTTCTCAGGTGCCCCACGTGGGCCAGCCTTAACTCCCTACGTGCATCAATGAGCCATGGCCACCCATGACCCTGTTGCCAGTTCAACACTATTCCTTCCTTAGAATGAACTCCTTGGTACAAAATGTGACCATGTTCGTTCATTTGGCCAGAGAAGAACTGGTCCCCTGACTGAGCTTTTCCCCCCACTATTTCTGTCACCTGATGGAGTTTGAACTACTGTCAGGATTTATAGAGACGCAGTGATAAATTAGCGCTGAAAGGTTTTGGATGGTAATTTTGCCACCAAGATGTTAGCAGCATATCCTTTATGTCCTGTAAGTTGGAAGGTGGGGCCTCCATGGATCGGACTTGTTTGTTCAGCACATCCCAAAGATGCTCGATTGGATTGAGATCTGAGGAATTCGTAGGCCAAATCGTTGTTGTGCTCCTCAAACCATTCCTTTGCTTTGTGGCAGAGTGCATTATTCTGCTGAAAGAGGCCTCAGCCCATATTTCCATGAAAGGGTATACATGGTGTGCACAATTTCCTAGGTAGGGGGTACGTGTCATAGTAACATCCACATGGATGGCAGGACCTAAGGTTTTCTTAGATTCCTCACAAGTGCCAGCCTTTAAACCCCATGTGCATCAAAGAGCCTTGGCCACCCATGACCCTGTCGCTAGTTCACCACTATTCCTTCCTTGGGCCCCTTTTGATAGCTACTGACCACTGCAGACCGGGACCACCTCTAACACATCAACATTGAGGACAAAATGTTAATTTGCGGCCTTATATATCCCATCCACTAACAGGTGCCGTAATGAAGAGATAATCAGTGTTATTTACTTCAGCTGTCATAATGTTATGCCTGATCAGAGTATATGTAAAATGTTTTTTGGCAAATATCGAGGTATTCTGTGAATACAGTACGAGTTGTATGGAAGTATATTGTTCTGAACATAGCTGCACACTTTTTTTGACTTTTTTTTTTTTTTTTTGAAAACCTTTGTAAATCACATTATCTTAATCTCAACTTCAAGGCAGTAAATCCCAGATCTCCATGATTTCAGTGTGTTTCAAAGACGGATTTCAACAACACCGAAAGGCCATGCAGATGAGGATTTATCTGATCGTATCATTTCTTTTGAAGAACAACCTGATCATCTGTAATGTGTCCCATATTAAATGAATGCTGTTGCCTGCAGAATTCACCTGCCTCCATCAGAACCCATTCTAGCTGGCCTGCATTTTAACCCATTTAATATCGAAATAGACGCTTTTGCTGAATGAACAGTCAAAAAAGTCTCTTTGATGTTCTTAAAATATCACATTTACGATGCCATCCCACATTAAGAGGAGAAAACGAAATGTTCCACCTGTGTCGTTCCAGCCTGGTCTCACCCTTAATACGTAGGTATTAATACGTTACTTTCAAAGAGACTAAACGTACGTCTTAGTACGTTTGGAGAAGTGCTAAAATGTAAAATATAGACGTATTTGCAACATTTAAACGTAGTATTACTACATTTTTACAGCTAAAAAACGTAAAATATTTACGAATCCATCATCAAAACTTTTTATTTTAAGAATACAAAACTTTATTCTGGTAAAAACATTTTTTTTTGTTTTGTTATATCATAAAGATATCTATATAATTTCCCTTTGACCATTTTATTGATTAATCTACGATCCCTTAACACTACCCAAAACCTAAACCTACCAATTTAATACAGAATATAAAGAAAATAAAAGGTAAAACGTTGGAAAATGACGATTTTGGTAACAATATAGCATTTAAAAAATATTTTGAACGGCTAATCCTACACTTACCCCTAAACCTACCCATTAGCATTTATTAAAACAACGTACTGTTATAAATCAAAGCATAACAGACAGACCAGTGTACTCACAATAATTTATTTATTGCAAAAATGTCAAAAGCGGTACCAAAAGTAGTTCAAATGAAGAAATGTTGCAGTCGCAGTCCTCTCTGGTGGTATATAACGTTAATAGTTTTGTATGAGGTACAGAGCAGAATGTTAGCTTAGCTATTAATCAATGAAAATATTAATCCGGCTTCTCTCAGTGAAGTTGCGCGTTTCCCATTTCAAATACAAATCGACTGAAACACGGCATGTCAAAATCTGTGACGAAGCAGGCGAGAGCCAATAAGCGTTCGATGCCACTGCCGTAAATCATGTCGTAACGCTTCATGAGGGCGCGTTTTTTAAATTTGAATTCACGAGCGCGAGATTTGATGTTTGCCGTTACGCTACTGAGAGGAGATGAAGACTAATGGAGATGAAGATCACCGGGCTCAATTTTGGATTTGTTTCTCGCAAACATATGGATTCTAACGATTTGGATTACAGCAAACGAATAAAGTGTTGCGTTTTGTGAATTGATGTTGTGTTTTGGTGTATCTTGTGATCGCCAGTTGCTGAATAGGAGAAAATGCCTTTTTATGTCTCAGCAAACAACAAGCTGAATACTACAAAATGGTTGGCAAGAATGTTATTCATCTGACGGTTTTAAATTTCAGTCTTCTTTTAACATTATCTAGTCACCCGAAATGAGTTTGTAGTGATGTCACGAGAGCAAAATGTTATTTTATATTTCTGTTATTTTATATTAGGTTGATTAACTTAGTAAAATGCATTTAATAAATGTGACTGAAAACATGTATTGATGTGACTATTGGATATAAAATAAACAATATTAATGCCACGATTTATGGGAGCCGGTGGCTGGCTGCTTACACATTAACGTCGTTAATTTACATTTTAGTGCTGTCAATACGTCAATATTGTACATTTTAGTGCTGTTAATAAGTCAGTATTGTACGTTTTATTGTGTGTGAAAACGTTAGTAAATGTACGTGTAGTAGAATCACACTTTACGTAAAAAAAAAAAAAAAAAAGTATTTTCATGAGATCACGTTGGTCGTTCAGATAGTTAGCAATATTTTGATTTTAATTAAGGCGATATTTTCTTATAATTACAGTGATAGAACTTGAGACAAATTTAGCTTAATAATGATAAGTAACATTTAGTCTGCCAACGTAGTAATTTGTGTTTTTTCTAAAATCCCTGTTTCCAAGTCAACATTCTTGATTAGTGGGATGATTTGTTTTTTTATTTGAAAAGATTTGGCAATTTGAATATGTTTGAAATGTCATGCAACACTGTTCATTTAAAAGTAGTATGCTCTATCCATGCACATTTTCAACTGCAGTAATTACTAGATTTGCCAAAAATGTGCTACTGCTGCTATGGTTCTATTTCTAGACGGACAAATGAACCAGAAATGATATGAACCATCTTCTTGACTATTATTTGATTAGTCTGCAAGAAGTGAAGACACTTACCCTAATCTGAATTAAACATGTGAAATAATTTTATTTAAATCATTCACGCTATCTATTTTTATAAAGCAGTACACAGTGTGCTCATTTCTGATCATTGCCCAAAGCAAAGATATTTGATGATACGTCTCACATTATCAGGATTATCCAAGCATAAGGGTGTTGCATACGGCTGAGGTGTAGAGTTGTCTGCTTGTCATCTGGCTGTGTGGGCATTGTTTCTGCGTTCAGAATGCATGCTGGGAATTAATTAGCTTGGCCTTCATTTAGCTGCCTCCCTGTGTTAATGTAGAGAAGTTCAAACGCAAATGGTGTTAAAGTACAGTAGCAGCGCCGTGGGACGTCCACTCTCTGCATTTTATCGCTTGATGAGTGGAAAATGTATCGTGATGGGAAACGCTGGGAGGCTGTGATGGTTTGGAATGGAGGAAATTGGGGTTGTAACACAGATTAGCACAGATTCCATACGCCCGCAAATCAGTTTTTGCGACAAAATGTGACCACGTTCGTTCATTTGGCCAGAGGAGAACTTGAGCTTTGTTTTTTTTTTCTCTATTTCTGTCACCTGAAGGAGTTTGGCATAGCGCAAAACCTCTTTTGGCTTCACAAAACTACTGTCAGGATTTACAGACACGCAGGACAAATTTGCGCTGAAAAGGCGTGGACGGTAATTTTTGCGGTTTTAGCATCTCCCATTGTAGAAGTTTCCTTTCAGGCACAACATTTATGGGGGTACAGTATATAAATTAATCATGTGAGGTGATTTACAAAGGTTTGTACTCGTCAATGTACTAGCGCCAGGGCCTTTCTTTATCTCCACATCTCTTTTTCTCAGTTTTTATCTTGCCCTGTCTCTTCCCCTCATAACGCTGAGATTTGACTGATATAGTTTATCTATTTCCGTCAGTGAAGAAAGTAAACATATGGTTTACATATTAACATACTGATATTTATATGTTTTATGAATAATTTTCTTAGACACATTAATTTACTGTTTATTAAAGTTTTAAGTTTATTAAATTAATTCACAATATGCTCACATTCATTACTAATCGTATGCCCAATACAGGCTGAAAAAGATGAGTTTTTTGTTTTGTTTACTAAAGGTTACAAATGGAATGATATTAATTTTCAATATATACACATTCATTATGAATCTTATGCCTAATCTGATGAAAATGGCTTAATATTTCTTGTTCGTTATTTAGCCCTACATTATGAATGACATAGGCATATTTGCAATTTAAAATGGCGAAATTAGACAAAAGTTTATGAATTTGCCTGAATATTTTTGTCTTTTGTTTAATATTTCTAACTGTCAAACATGAATGTTTAGTTTAGCTGCTTACTCTCACTTGACGTCGAGCTGCTAAAATGTGCGCTCAGCCTAAGCAGTTTCTGTGTGAACATAAAGCCCGCCTTTACTCTGATTTGATTGGTTTTCTCAAATATTTTGACTTTGAGGAGCGGTGACAGACCAATGAGGCTCAGATTTACACACACACCTCTGCTTCTGACGTGCACTCTGCTCGGCGCCGCTGCGAATTGAACAACACACACAGACTAAAAGACGGGACGATGCCATAGCCGAATCCTCCCACCAGTTTCATATATGTTTTAGAGGTTAACCTTATGTTTTAAGGTTAATTAATTTCATATATGTTTTAGAGGCTGCATGATCCAGCAGGAACGTTTGTAGCTGCAGCTGTGCTAACTAGAGCAGATCTGGCATCTTGGATGCTGAAACACTACTGACTTTGTGATTGGTCGATAGGTGGAGGGTGGAGCTTCAGGCCAAAACACAACATGTCAACATCAACATCAGTTGAGGGCTGCAACAACAACTTTTAAATGACAATATCCTGCCCGGACTACTGTTGTCAGTGATATAAGTATTTGAAATTAACATGATTTCTTAATGTGTAGTGACATATCAGGGCCATTTTATGATTAATTGAAATACATTTCTTACAAACAGTTCCTTTAACGCCCCAAAACCTTAAACCAGACGTTAACGGGTAGATTGTGCTGGTCATTATGGAAACGATCCGTCTGTGTCTGTGTTTTTTAATTTGCACGTCGTCAGTAGATCACACTAATTTGCCCTATTTAGTAAATCTGACCCTCAGGGCCCTACCATACAGGCTGCCGCAGTTATCATTTTAACGTCCTGTTGTTTAAATACCAAATTTATTTGCACCCATTTGTGTGCCCATGGGGGAGCTTGTCTAAAAACGAGGTGTGTTAAGGCGCATTGTTGGCGTGTTGATATTTTAAGGAACTGAAAACGACTGCGCCACTGACCAACAAAAACCAGGTCTAAAGTCAATGTCATTTTTTTTGTGTGTTTATTATTTAAAGAGTGTGTTAGTAATATGCGCCTATACACTCATATTTTCCATATTTAAATATGAAAAATTAAAGGACTATTATGTACAAATTATTATTATTATGTACATAAATATAAAAATGCCTACATGTCATAATGAATATTTATTGCATGTATCAGAATTAGCCAACCTATTTGCAGTAATGACGAGCAAGCAGGCGTCATTGGACGAGCAGATCCGTTTCCTCGCTAGAGAAGCGTTTATTTTTTCCACTAGCAAATTCTGCCATGACGTTGGCTTGGTGTGCTCAGTTGGGGTCACTACAATTTCATCTAAATATCCAAATAAATGTAATTGTTAAATTAGGTGCACTATGCAACTTTCCGTCCACTAGGGGTCGCCTATTCAAAACAAATGCATAGTTTGATGACGCAAAGTGTGAGCGCAGTATCTTGGGACATGTGGTCTTCACCTCACAGCTGGTGGAAAATAGGACTCGGGCAGAAATCATGTTCTTGGATGCGGTTATTAACGTTACTGTAGTGTGAAGCAGAGCAGGACCGAGTGTTGTGGACCTGAGCACAGCTGCTGGAACGATTGTTATACAAACACGCTTCGTGAGGACTTTTATTATGACGGGACGGGACACATTTGCTGGGCGCCTGCACTGATCCGCTCTTCCGGTTATGATTATGAGGTAATGCAGCTCTGTTTATCGTAATAGATACATTTAAGTGTGTTGAAAATGATGTTATGACATTACTCCATGCGTTCAATTGTTCACACTGCTAAGAGTAAAGCGCTCCTGCCAAAATAAAACCCGAAACCGACGGTAGCGCAGCTATGACGCAATTGACAGGCGACTTCCTATGATGCTGTGCTGAAACGTCCCAGTCCTTAGTTAAAATAGCAATTTTCTCATAATATACAAATAGTTGGAAACATTTGGGATATTGTAGGTACAAAATATATAACACCGGCCTAGTGGTTTTTGGATATTTTACTGCAAAAAATACTACATAGTGCATCTTTAACTATATCAGCTAAATTACTGATCTGCCCACATTGTCGCTATTCTCTAGAGCGGCTGTACAGCTAAATCAAATTCTGTTGCAATATTTTCCTGTTAACTCTGTGAAGCTGCTTTGAAACAATCAGCATTGTAAAAAGCGCTATATAAATATATAAAGGCTATATAAAGGTGACTTGACTTGAGCACAACTGGCTTTTAAAGGGAATGGATGATGAGACTCTGATTGGTTTATTGCATGTTACACTCTAAATAGTGCTGGGTTATTTTTTAACAGGGACGTGCACAGGATTTTTGAGGGGCAGTTGCTCTGACCTAAAAAAGGGAACCCCCCCACCCCAACCGAAACCACCCACCCCACCCCCACCCCTCATGATCTGTCCAATTACATATTATTGTTATTGCCATTATCATTATTATTTCAATGCCCCCTAGTGGTATTTATGTTCTGCTCAGGAAAAATATTATAGGTGGGGCTATTTTTTTGCAGGGGGGTCTGGGGGTTTCTCCCCCAAAAATTTTTTTTATTTCGTAGATGTGATTTCCTGCATTTTGGTGCGTTTGAGGCCATTTCCCTTGCCTATACCAATAAAGAACTCAAACCAGTCAATATCAATAGTCTAATAAAAAAAGACAATATTAATTTAACTGCCATCAACAGTTTATGATCGTCCATTTGTTATACCTTTCCGACAACGTTAAGTCTCACCCGACAACGGCGACAATCTCCTTCTAGTGCCGCTCATGCAGGCTCAGCCAAGGCGGTTAGAAGGATTTTGGGGGCCCCAAGCAAAATGGACATGGCTAACTTTCTACATAGATAAACGGGTAATGATTAAAAAATGTTTGTAAAACTTTAAGAAACCATTTTTAAAACATCTATAAACATTACATAGATAGACAGACCAAATATTCCTAACACTTTGTTAAGGGTTACTAGTTGGTTTGTAAACTGTCTATAAACATTATCGGGATGGTTATTATGAAGTTGCAACAGATGACTATAATACCTGTTAAATAAACAGTAACAGTAAAACATGTGGGTTGTCCTGATACTGTACTTCAAAATGCAACAGTGTAAAAATTGCCACACCGAATAAAGTAACTGTTCAACATCCATTGGTAACTATAATGATAATTACTAATATGTAAATAATATCATATTTGCATAAACTGTTACTACCAAATATCCCGACACTAGCACATTAAGATAAGCTATGAAAAAAATCATGTTCCTCTGCCTCTTTCTGGTTAAATAATCTTTATAATAATAGTTAATGCTATATTAACTATTCCAGGTTATTTATGCATAGCATAAAAATAGTTAGTATAGCATGCTATGCCACTTTCATCAAAACCTATTACAAAGCTATAGCAATTTTATGTCATTAAATACGATAAACAGTTATTCTGGAACAGATCTGCTTCTTCCTTATCCCGTTAAAAAAAACATATTACAGTAAGTAACCATATTCCATCCGTTCGAAAAAAAAAGTTGCACTAACTGTTCGTTACAAGCAGCATTTGCCAGGCAGGTAACGTTAGCTAACATAAACATATTTTTGCTAGCCTACCTGCTGCAAAATTACACCATTTTTGTACAAATAAAGCTATTTTATATAGTGTAATTTATCACTTACCACTATCTTGTTTTTTCTCTTTTTTCTTTTCTGGCTTCCTAAAGCATAATTCCGCTTCATGATCGCCGAGGAGGTTTTGTATTTTGCCGGCAGCAGAGATTGCGTGGTTGGGTGGCTGTTGTCAGCGACGACTGAGAGGGCCCCCCTGAGGGGGATTCCGATAACAGTGTCAATGCACTTTACTGCATTGACTATCAAAGGGGCGCTCAAGCAGTTTGTCGTTGCATTTTATTCTTAACCTGTCGCTGTCTTGAGGCCCCAGGCCAGCTCGGTGCCCCAAGCAATTGCTTGACTTTCACTTTCGGGCGGGTACCCGAATATGGAAGTGAACGAGGCTTTGCGTTTTTTTTTTTTTGTATCTAGGCCTACGTGAAATTCTGCATCCATTGTACGATATTTTTATTTATTTTTTTCCACCTCGGAAGGGCAACGTGAGTCGAGAAGGGCATATGGGCAGTTGCCCGGGCAACCTGAGCAACCCCCCTGTGCACGTCCCTGTTTTTTAACCCAAAATGCTGGGTTAAGACTGTTGGGTAATTTTTTTGTTGGTTTATTTGATCACATTTTAAACACCACTGGGTAGTTTCAAATTTCCAGTCGTTGGGTTAAACCTGCTGGGTTGCAATGCTTGGTTGATTCTACCCAGCGCTTGGTTGTTTCACGTGCTTCCCGCCTTGATTAGTTTAAATTCCCTCCCAAACTGTCATTTTGAAAGGACAATGCAAAAGACACAGCCACTGGTTGCAGATGTTTTAAGATAAGTTCATATGTTTTCATTAATAATCATTTTAATTAGCATAGTTATAGTTTTTTTTCCTTCTTCTTCGTAGCAACAATTCTATCTTGCATGACGTTAAGACGACAAAAGTTTTACCTCAGAATCCGATGCAATGTAACTAACTCGTGATAGTTTAGGTCGGCATGTGAGACGATAGATTAATACAGTTTGTGATTACACCATGATTGATCCCCTTACAAAAATTAAACATGGTTGTATGTAGGGATGTCGCAAGTACCGGTAACGTTACTTCGGTACCAAAAATGTGACGAATAGCATACAGATCTGTATATCTGTATAGCATCGACTCACAAGTAACGTTAGACTATATTCGGTCAGCTGCGTTCAGTCGCGTCACGCAGGGCTCCAGACTGTAGCCGAATATATACCAGTGTCTGTGTATATTAAATACTATTTAAATATTACTCTTCCATGTTTTGCGTCTCTGTGTGAATGACGGGGGCGCGTGTCATGTCATGAACACAGAGACTCAAAAAAAGTCACGGCAACCCGTCAAAATAAAAGTTTGATTTAAACGTGAATAAATTGACAGAATATATTAGGTTTGTAGTTGTCATTGTTGCCAATTTTAACACATTTGTGTATTGTACCATTTGTCAAGCAATAAAAATTATTGTTTTAACAGACTAAACATGCATTCTTCATTTGTTCTTTCATGATTGTCTAGTTTTACAGTAGGCTAATGCACAGGAGATTTTTTTAAGAACAACCCAGCAAGAATAACCCAGAATAGCAAATCCATCAATGGTAAAAAAAAAAATTGACTACATTTTGGGTTCTCTCAACAGGCCAGCTTGCTGGGTTAAAATGCCACTGGGTTAATTTAACCTAGCATGTGTTCTGTCCAATATTTACCCAGCGTTGGGCAGCAAATTGGGTTGTTTTTAACCCAGCCATTTTTAGAGTGTATGCCCCAAACACCCATTACGAGACTTAGGGGCAACCCTTTTGCGCTTAGATTGTTCAAATATTGCCTATAATAATCAGTAATATTATGCAATTGACAGTACTGACACTATTGGATGAGAAAAAAACTTGAATTGAGCTGGATGATGACACCCCTTGTTTTCTGCTGAGCTGCTTTATAGCTGAGTCGACATCATTTCATAATTGATGAATTCTGCAACATCGACAATGTTACCGACCTGAATCAACATTGAACTAAACTGAGCTGAATAACAACACTTTTGTCTTCTGTAGAGCTGCTTTATAGCTGAATCGAACTCCTTTCATAATTGATGAACCTACAACTATTGAACTGAACTGGATCAGCTGAGCTGAACAATGGCACTATCGTCTTTGTAGAGCTGCTTTGCAGCAGAATTTGAATTAGTCTCATATTTGATTAAATGTATGTTATTGTTCTGTTTATTAGTGTGAAGCTGCTTTAAGTAGATACATGTGACTTTTCTTGACACCATGCTTCAACTTCAATAAATTGAGAAGCACGGCCTTCTTCATCTTTACCAATCACTAATAGTCTTTTCCCTCCCTTGTGTTATCATGATGATTTCCTATTCAGCTGTTAAACCGTTGTCCAATTCCAGGAATTTATCTGAGAGTATAACAATGATTGTCTCTATGGAGCCTCTGGCCTCTAGTCTGTATCATCTCCTCTCTGCGCTGGATGAGAGCCGTGCCGCTGCGCCCGTGTGTGTGTGTGAGCGCAGTGGATCAGTCGCATGATATCCCTGATGTCCCTCTCTAAACCCCCAATCTACCTCTGCATCCTGCAGTAAAGCCAACTAAAGCCCTTCTGTCCTATCCTTCTCCCTGGCATCAGGCCTTAATGCTTCCTTCTCTCTTTTTGTCTCTCTCTCCACAGTATTGCTGAGTGTGCTTCAGGCAAATGGCCAGACGGAGATGAAGCGAGTGGTCGGAGACAATGCCACGCTGCCTTGCCACCATCAGCTGTGGCAAGCCGACATTTCCCTGCTGGACATTGAATGGATGCTGCATAAATCCAGCTCACGGCAGACAGTGGTGAGCGCGCGCGTCTGATCTCCCGCCACTGCGACATTGCACTGCTGATGCTGGCCTTCGCCACATTCACAGATCTGCAGTGCAGTGCTTTTTGCTGCGATGATGGGAAGGGTTTTCTTTCTGTAAACCGCACCATCAACTGGTGCCGCAATCAGTACTGTAAAAAAACGCTCTCTTTTAATAAATCACTGGTTTGCCTCGTATCACCCCTCAACAATTACTTTTATGACCTAATGATGTGGAATTGGCCCGAGGACAAATTTTACATTTTAATCTGGCCGCGGCTCAAGCTGCTCCCTTAGGTCCTTCCTGACACAATATATCTGACAAGAAGAGGTCAAACCTTTTGCCGATTGAACTTCCTGCCAGTGACGAAACATTTTAGAGCTATTTTTCTAAATGGCATGTTGCCTTTTAATGACAGGAAGATATTTTGGGGTGAGTTTTTGTTCTGCTTAGGTGAACATTTTTGGAAATGTCTTTCAAACACTTTAGTTCCACCATCAATTCAAACTTTTAGGTGGGTTTTAGCTTCTTCACCCAAATCGTAGTGGATAGTTCAGGCAAAAATGAAAACTGTATGTGTCTTCAGATATTTTGAAGAATGTTGGCTACTAAACAGTTGTTGGTAGCCATTGGCTTCCATAGTAGGGGTTAGGGAAAAAATGATATGGGCCAGATTTACTTTTAGCTTACATCAGCGCAAAACCTCTTTTGGTGTTAAAAAACTACTGTCAGGATTTACTAAAGACACGCAGTGAACAAAATAGCGCTGAAAAGCCATAGACAGGGTTATTTTTTGTTATTCTGGCCTTATTGCATATGCATTTGTAGGAGTTTCCCTTTCAGACGCAAAATTTATGACAGGAGAGTATTTAAATGAATCATGCAAATTGATTTACTAAGGTTTGCGCTAGTGAATTTACTGGTGTTTGCACAATTATTTACTGCCCAACTAAACCAGATGTTAATTTGCACTGCTCTTGATAGACAGCATTTGTCATTATGGAAATGATCTGTCTGTGTATGTGTTCTTTCATTTGCCTGTAGATCACCCGCAGAACTTTCTCCCCTGACTTTTGGGAAATTGCGCTCTCACACTAATTTGCCCTGTTTAGTAAATCTGGCCCTATAACGAAGTCAGTGGCTACTGAAAACTCTTTGATTACCAACATTGTTCAAAATATCTTTTTATCTTTAACAGAAAAAAAAAAACTTATAGAGGTTTGGATTTTTGTGTGAACTATCCCTTTAAGAGTCCCTCCAAGGCTGCAGTTAGTTCAGCAAAAATACAGTAAAACAGCAATTGTGTGTAATAATATAATTTAGAATAACTGTTTTCTATATTAAAGTTTATCTAAAAAATGAAAATTACCCCATAAGTTACTCGCCCTCAAGCCATCCCAGATGTATATGACATTCTTCTATCAAACTAATACAATCCGAGTTATATTAAAAATGTCCTGGCTCTTCCGAGCTTTATAATGGCAGCCCAACATTTCAAGACCACAAAAGTGCATCCATCTATTATAAAAGTAATCCATGCGGTTCCAGGGGGTTAATAAAGACCTTCTGAAGCAAATCGATGGGATTGTGTAAGAAAAATATCTAGCTTCCGGTGGACCGCCTTCTGTATTCTACTTACAGAAAAGTTGTAACTGGAGCGACGATGATGCTAGACATGGCGTAAGCGTAATGACGTGCGAGAGGCATTACTTTCTTCTTAAGCTGAATGCGAATGGTGCTCCGTATATGGACGGAGCTGTGTGGATTACTTTTATAATGTATGGATACACTTTTTTGGTCTTCAAATTTTTGGCTGCTATTCACTGCCCTTATAGTCTCAGCCTCAGACTGTTGGCTGAAAATCTGATGCATATGGCACACTTATCTGGAAACACTTCAGGAGTTTTGAAGTCATCATCTGTTGAATTCTACAGGATGTCTGTGAGACGTGTGTGTTGAGTTCTTTAACATTCTGCCTGAAAAACAAATCCCCATATGCCAAACTCCCTTGTGGAAGAAGAACGCCGCCGTGTTTAAAACCGTGACAATGAGCGCTTACCAGGATCAATTAAATTCTGGATTTACAAAAGTATGTGGAAATTGCGGCTCCGTTGTTGCAGTAAACTTGCACAACATTCTTGAATGAATAGTTCAGATGCACACCGGTCTGTTATTATAGGGACATTGACTTCATGCCCCTAAACATGACATGGAACAAATCAAACTGTGATTGGTTGCATTGCATGTCTAAGCCAATAAAAGCTGCGATAGAGTCCAGAGTTCTGCCGTCAGTCTAAAGGTCTGGCTACGCAAAACCACTCCCATTTTAAAGCTTGGAATAGCCAAGACATTTTTAAATATAACTGATTGTATTCGTCTGAAAAAAGAATACACTTAGGATGGCTTGAAGGATTCATTTTTGGATGAACTATCCCAGTGGTTCCCAAACCTGTCCTGGAGACCCCTCACCAGTGCATATTTTGCACGTCTCCCTCATCTAACAAACCTGATTCAACTTATTAGCTCATTAGTAGAGACTGCAAGACTTGAATAAGGTGTGTCTAATGAGGGAGACATACAAAATGTGCAGCGGTAAGGGGTCCCCAGGACAGGTTTGGGAACCAATGCTCTAGAGGGTTCTAACGGGTCCCCAGATAATTTCAGGGAATAAAAAGACTAAGCTAACAAGTTTAAAGTCTTCCGAACATTCTAACCGTTTCATTTCTAAATGTATCTTTCTAGTGAGTTTTTCTCACTATAGTCTCCTTTATCTTGCTCGCTGGGGCTGTAAGGCAGTATTCTTAACACGTAAGCTGCTTACACACTTACTGTGAAAGTTGCTTATAAAAATACTTTTTTTATTGAAAATGTTCTTCTTCAGGTTTATACATCCAGCATTAAATATAGGCAATTTAAGTTTGGAAACGATATGTTGTATATATAATGTCACACTTACTATTTATCTCATTTTAAATGTTTTTTCATACATAAAAATATATTGAGAGGATTTAGGAAGGGGTCCCTCATAAAATTATCATCATATTTGGGGGTCCTTGGCATCATAAAGTTTGAAAACCCCTGAACTATTCCTGTAATATTTTATATATATATATATATATATATATATATATATATATATATATATATATATATATATATATATATATATATATATATATATATATATATATATATATATATATACAGGAATATATATATATATACAGGAATATATATATATATATATATATATATATATATATATATATATATATATATATATATATATATATATATATATATATATATATATATATATATATATATATATATATATATATATATGCTGTAATGCAAAGCTGAAACAGCATCATTACTCCAGTCTTTAATGTCACAGGATCCTTCAGATCACCCCCCCCCTCCCCCCTTGAGAATAGACATGAATATGCACTAAACTTAAATTGCTATAATCCAAGAATGCATTAACTGTAAATGAAAAATTCTATAAATATTCTATTTTATACAAATATATATGTAACTCTAAAATGACTATAACATCAAAGCCTTTTGTCCAACCAAGTTGTGTTCCAAACTTAAAGTTGATATCACAAAAATTGAAGTTCCCACGAGATTTTGTTTCGGTGATGTACCAAAAATAGCCCCCGGGTGTCATCCACATTCCATTTATTGTTTTTTATGAATTTTCCTGTAAATTTCTGTCCACAAATCACTTCCATCACAAAAGTTCACAAAATATGGAACCTTGAGACTCTGACCTTTCCAACTAAATGTGTTTTGTCAAGATTAGAAAAGATTTTGATTATAGTTGTTAAAATAAATGTTGTAATACGAAACATGCCACCGGCCATTAGGCGAGGAGCCTGCCAGAAGAAATTCGAGTACCGTTTCCATGGTAACAACGTCCGATTTCAAAACAGTTTTCACAGGACGAATTTTGAGTTCGTAAGCTTTCGAATGATTACTAAAATATATGATACAAAAAAATGCCATAAAAAAGAGTCTTAGTGACAGTTAAGGGGTTAAGAAACATTACTGTCAATGTAAAAAACTGCTAAATTATTAGTGTTTTTCTTTTTTAAGTTTAACTTTTAGTAAATGTTAGATAATAGGAAACTTTTTTCAGTGAAAAGGGTGAGTAGAAAACCTTTAGCGCTGCTTTACCAAATGAAGTTGAGTATCAGGGAACCCAAAAGACAAATATAACCAAGCGAAGAAAGGCCTGATTCACAGTGACATCAGAGTTTAGCAGACTCCTACTGCAGGCGTGTGACTCAACCCTCACTGGATTTCACCCGTAGCTCATAGACTTTTAAAAGCTTAATCAAAGCAATATTTATTCATTCTCATGTTTGTTTTCTCTTTCACTAGCTGATCACCTACTTTGCGGGTCGGATCTACGACCCCAATGAGAGTGAAGCTGGGCGGCTGTCTCTAGCGGGCGACTATCTGAAGGGCGATGCTTCGCTCATGATCAGCGACCTCTCGCTTACCGACTCCGGAGAGTACATCTGCAAGGTCAAGAACGGCGGGAAGTACTACTGGAACACAGTCAAACTCATCGTGCTCCGTGAGTCGCTGGCCCTGCAGCTTGGCTTTAATTAACTCCTCTTGTAGGTCTGGGGAACGAAAAAGACATGACAGATGCTTATGTCACAGAGTAAGGGGTACAAAAATAGCACCAGGATGTTGTCTCTTGGCGTAGCGCTCCAGTTGTGCCCCGATATTGCCGTGAAATGACATTCAGCATCTGTGACAATAAGAACGACACATTATGCATGATAGCATGGAGGGGAAAAAACAGTCATCATGTATAAATCTACATAATTTATAGGACACACTATAGTTGAGCTTCAAAAACACATAAATCAGTCTTAGTTACTCATTCAACATGTATTATTGCGAGGACGTGTTGAATAAACACTTCTTCCTGCATGGAAACATTATACGTCTGTTTTCCCCCATTGTTTCTTTCTGTATTCCCTCATTCCCTTTTAACCGCTTCGCCAACTGTATAAAGACATTTAAGAGCGCTACAAATTTACGCATGCATTTGTACAAATGATCCGTAGCTTTCAAACGACACGTTCGATTCCGAGGGGCAAACATTAGCATTTGTCTTGTTCAACACAAAGATAATGGCTTGGCAAAGGATGCGACTGCAGCTTCCTCTGTGCGCAGTAAGTGATCCTGACAGAGTCGGGAGATGGAGGGGACCTGCATCCCACTCAGCGGCTGTAATTGCATCCCCCCCTGCGAGTGCCGGGACAGAATTGTCCTGGCTCAGCAGATAGAGGCGGCAGGAGCAGATGCTGATGGCCGGGGTGGGCAGGGGCGGGGGGTCGAGGACCGAATGGTGAACGGGTTGTTTTACAGATTCATGTTATAGAACTCGCTGGCATCACACTGGGTTTTAAAAGGTTCATGATGTGAGGAAAAACAGATTTAAATGATGCAAAAAGGGTAAAAGTGCATGTGTGAGTGTACAGATATGGTTTTACTTACAAACAGTAAACTGCTTTTCCCAAAATTAGTTTGACCGTTTTTTTAAACTCAAGTTTTTTAGCTATTTAGCTAGCCTGGATGCCAGCCGAACTTAGCCCCGCCCACAACATTTTTAGGTCGGGCGGTTCGGTCTGGCCTCGATCCATAGAGGAGTAATTTTCCCTGAACAGAAACTGTTGTTTATTCCAGCGCGCGTACAGACAGGGTTGGCAAGTTTTTACAACAAAACCCGCCAACTACTAGCCCTAAACAATAGCTTCTCAGGGGGTTCTCCGGGAAAAAAAATGTTTGGGGGGTAAAATGTGTGTTATTTTGGCATGGTTGCCTGCTAAAATTCGCACTCATCGGTCTATATATCACATAATAGTCGCTTCAACCCGCGGACGTAGAAGACAACCCGCAGAAAAAAACGCGGACTTGGCAACACAGTGCAGTTGAGCTCTGTTGACATTTGACAACTAACGTAATGCGTCACTTCGTTGCTCTGATTGGTTGTAGATCTATCCAATTGAGGTCTTTCCTGGTTCGGTTGAAATACGCCCCATAATCAAATGAAGATGTCCAGATGGTACATCTTTTATTTGTAAAATATCCACTCAATTATCCAAAGATATGCATTACTACCCGGTTATTTAAAACCCACTCACTTTTATCGTCTCTAATTCAGCACATGTCTGCTTACCTTGACTACCCCTTAACCGAGAAACTTATTAAGAAACTTATTATTAAACACATGTTAAACGCTTTATTTCCCCTTTTCTAATATTATCTATTTTTTTATTGAAAATAAATACCTTTCCGATCTGATATGTGATGGGGAAAGCGAGTGTGGCAAAAGGCGGATTCGAACATATGCTCGCGATATGCGTCAAAACTTGATGCCATGTGTCTTACCCCTACTCTATAGCCTTGGTAAATGATTTAGTGATTTCTGTAATTTTGTCTGTCGCAATCAATCGCTTAGTAAACGGCACTTTTTCTGTCTGGACACGGAGCATAAAAAACATGCAACTAATTAATTATCATTTATCTGTGAAACTGTTGATGTCTATGGCAGTTAAATGAATATAGCCTTTTTTATTAGACTATTGGTATTGACTGGTTTGAGGTCTTTTTTGGTATAGGGGGATATGGCCTAAAACGCACCATAATGCAGGAAATCACATCTATAAAATCTTTTTTTTTTTTTCTGGGGGAGAACCCCCAGACCCCCGCAAAACAATTTCCCCACCTATCATATTTTGCCCTGCTGACCCACCCACTTTTTATTTGCTTCCGACGCCCATGCGTAAAGATGAACGGAAAGATGCAAAGATGAAGATTTATTTTGGATCATTTTAACCAAAAAAAGTTACGGACTGCAGAGTTAATATATAAGCTAATTCTTTGTTGAATTTCCAGCTAAAACTTATGTTTTAACCTGTCACCATACTGCCTGACACACTTGCCACTCTTTTTTTGAATCACGTGTTAATAATCATCATAAATTAGGTGTCATCAGATTTCATATTAAACCATTTATTTTAACTGCTTTATAATTAAAACCTTTTCTAATCTTGACGAAACACAAATCGTCAGAAAGGTCTCAAGAGTCTTAAGGTTCCATATTTGGCGCCTACTTTGTGATAGACATAATATTTGGACAGAAATGTATTCGTTTGTTATAGCAGAATGCATTAAAAAAAAAAAAAAAAATCACTGGAATGGGTGACACCCGGTGGATATTTTTTTGTACAGTGCCTAAATAAAATCTCATAGGAACTTCAATTTTTATGATATCAACTTCAAATTTGGAACACAACTTTGTTAGATATAATGCTGCGCTCCAGGCAACCCGTAACCCGTGTTTTTTCCGTGTCAAACCGGTGAACTCATACTAGTTCAATGTACTCCCAGTTATGAGCTCTGACATCACATAGCCCGCAAAACAACAATGGTAGCCCCTACGAATGCAGTGTTTATAAAAAATAAAAGCTATAACAGCTTCTCTTGCCTATGCACCATTTTTATCCTCAATTTCCCTCAATGAGTAAGCACCTTTGGCGATATAAATGATTGTAAATTACCATAAGCCCCTTGCGGTCCGCCATGCTTTGTGTACATAGCTACCGCAAATCCTTGCGCTCAGGCTGTTTGCCATGACTTTGCCTGGAACGCTTCAAAGCCGTGAGTCGTGGTTTGAAGTCGTAATTTACGGGCTCAAACACCTGCCTGGAACGCAGCATATTGCTTTGATGGTATAAGTGATTTTAGAGTAAAATAATTTTGCTAAATATATTTGATATAAAATGACAAAATGTTTAGTACAGTAAATTTGAACGTCCATAACTTTTTCATACTTTCATTGTTTAAAGTGCTTTCACTTGAGCAATAATGTGCTGAGAGTCTTCTTTAACAAACATAGGTATATATTCTGAGGAGTTCTTGATTTATAACCATTTAAATTTAGATAGTCGTCTAGACTCAAAAGAGGGAATGACCATTAAGAGGTTAAATTCTGGAGATTATCAAAAAATATCCATCTCTTAGTGGTTATTTAATATATAAGGTTATTCTTTGTTAAATGTCCAGCTAAAATACCTGCATTGTGATAAAACTCATTGGATTGTCAAAAATGATGTACTTATGTTATATAAAGTGTTCCCACAGTTAATTTGAAAAAGTAATCTGATTACTGATTACTCCTTTAAAAAGCCGTTTTTGCCAACACTCACTTTATTGGAAGTGCATTTTAAACAGTAACGTCAAAAATGTATATCCTGACATTTAAAGTTGAAATAAAAAAATATTATCTCCGAGACGCAAGAAGAAAGCAAAAATATATATTTTTATTTTTTTTAATAAGCAAAATGACTAAAATAGTAACTCAGAGTGATAAGTTACTTTATTCTAATTACTGGTTTGGAGATAGTAACACGTTAGATTACTCGTTACTCGAAAAAGTAGTCAGATTAGAGTAACACGTTACTGGCATCACTGGTTATATATGCCAATTCTTTGCTAAAATACCTACAATTTAAGATAATTCATGGCATAATGTAATGTCTCCTCTGGCTTGCTTAGTTAGGGACATTTATATTTATTTATATTTATTTATTTTTTATTATTCAACAATATTATTGATCTGAACGCACTGACGCTGTTGTATGAGAACTGCACGGCGCTGACACAATGACATCATTTTTTGCAGAACTGCTTTATAGAAGAAATTAATTTAATAATTGATCTTTGCTATGGAACCAAATCAACACCGAACTGACTTCAGTTTAACAGCCGAAATGCATCATTGAATTCCTCTTCTCACTGTAAACCTGCTTTAAATCAATCTGTGTTGTATAAAGCTTTATATAAATTAAGGTGACTTGACTTGTCTTATGTTTGACTTACCATGTGTATTTGACCATGTCTGTTTTGCAACATGCAGTAAAGCCGTCCAAACCACGCTGTTGGATGGAGGGTCGTCTGCTGGAAGGAAGTGATGTCAGACTGAGCTGCAAGTCCACAGATGGTTCTGACCCGATCAGCTACAAATGGGAGAGAGTCTTGGACAAGGGAAAATATGTTGGCAAGCTCCCACCTCTGGCCCTCATAGGTGAGCTCTTAGAAAAAAGAATAGCATTTTATTGTTTACTTATTTAAAGGGTTAGTTCACCCAAAAATGAAATCATAGTTAATTACCCTCATGTCGTTGGACACGACCACACATAAGAAGTTCATTTTCAGAACACAAATTAAGATATTTTTGTTGAAATCCGATGGCTCAGACAGGCTTTCATCTTCTCTCAAGACCCATAAAGGCACTAAAGACGGCGTTACAAAGCCCATCTCACTACAGTGGTGCTACAATAATTTTATGAAGCGATGAGAATAGTTTTTGTAATGCTCCGAAGCTTCAAGGAGCTGTGTTTTGAAATCGGCCATCACTATATAAGTCGTTATTTAGTTTTTTTTTGCACGCAAAAACTATTCCCGTCGCTTCATAAAAGTGATTACCCGGATTTAGATCGAGCTATATTGTATTTATGCAAAGCGTTCACAGGCATATTTGCTTCATGTATTTCCAGAGGTAGACAGTAACTAAGTACATTTACTTGAGTACTGTAGTTAAGTACACTGTAATTTAATTGAGTATTATTTTTTCTGGAAACTTGTGACTTTAACTAGCCTGACAAGCCAGACCCACATCAAGATGTTTGGTCTGGAAACTCACCATAGACAGGGCTCAATCCGAGGGGCGGGATAAACGGTTGTCTTTCAAACTCCCTCTGCACGCAATAGGATAGCGCTACAACCAACCAGAGCAACGAAGGTGAAGCAGAGCTCGCTGACTGATTAAACATTCGCCGTATCCGGTCGGCTAAACTACGAACACATCTTCCCGCTCTTTGTTCTTTTCTCAGAGAAAAGCTTAACTCCAAGTCTTCCAGAGTCGCGGTCAGAGCTGATTCGAAAGACCGCTGCCGTTCGCCAGTTTCTGTGTTAACTAGAAGCACGCAAGCGCAACTCGGCCATCATCATTATGGCCCCGCCCACCGACTCTATACATGATGTGATTGGGCCGTCCAGATTTTGAGGAACACAGCTCAGAATGATATTGAGAGTGCCTAGACGACACTTGCGGGCAAATAAAATTTGCTGCCGCTAGGGTGCGTCTAGATTTCTAGGCTAGACTTTAACGTCACTACATTTGAAAGACAAATATCGTATTTTATACTTCACTACATTTCTATCTAGGTCCTCAAAGTCAAAAGTCGTTTCTGTAGCAGCTTTTAAAGTCATTGGATGATTTTTTTCTTCTTTAAAGGTTTGGGTTTTTGCAGAAAGCCTTTCAGGAATCACTCTTGTAGGATCACGTGAAGCTCAATGATTTCCTAGCATTTTTGAACACTGATTTATAGTTTATACCAAAATGGAAGACGACGGATGTCAAAATGTTCATTTTTGCGAGTATTCACATAAACAGTGTGTAGGATCCATGCATTTGGCCTTAAAGTGACAGCAGCTTTGTAAAGGGCTTTGTAACTTTTTTATACAAGGTTTAAATTATTTTAAGTTGTCAATGTTTAAATTGTCGGATGGAGCATCACTGACTGGCTTAAACCATGATGGCATAATGTGCATTTATACAATAATAAAATAATGCATTGACATAAATAGGGAAATTTACTTTGATACTTAAGTAAAAGTACAGAAGTATTTATTTTCAAAAGTACTTAAGTAAAAATCTGTTTTTACAACTTTCGCTTGTAATGGAGTAATAGCTGACCAGTAGTACTTTTACTCTTACTCAAGTAATAGAGTTGTGTACTTTGTCCACCTCTGAGTATTTCCTCAGCATTGAAATCAGGCTCATATAAATGTCAGTAAACACGATTCCTGGCTGCATGTCAATATCAATGGATCATTGGATCTTTGGTAAGTTGTAAGGAACACTATATGAAGTCCAACCTTTAGTTTAAACTGATAATTGTTTGTTTTACATGCATTTTCGTAATTTCCCCCATTAAATCCATTCACGCAGCAGCTCTTTTGCCACTCAGAGGGGGCGTTCCGGTGTGTAAGTGACGTCAATGCAAACCCTCTATAGGTTGAATTGGAAACAGATCTGAGTGGGCCATTCTCAATGATTTAATTCTGCCTGGGTTATCAGTGTTTACACTTTTGGAGGAGATAAACCAATGAATGGTAGTGGTCAATGAACAATAAACTGAGTTAAAAGAATGTATTAACATTTAAAAAATGGTAAGAGGAAATTTTAAAAGTGATAATTATTACTAATAATAATGGAGAATCTGTGGCACATTTAGATAATGAGATGTAGATAAAAATGATCTTTTAATCGTAACCTGTTGCTCAGGTTTTTAACCGCTAATCTGACTCGCTCTGCTCCGCAATACTGCTTTCCCGAGAAGAAAGAAAATGCAGCGTTAAGTTTATCTTCCAAGCGTGGGGAGTAAATCATGTGGACATCTTCTCTCTGGAGGAGCAGAAAATAGATGAAGACACTACAGGGCCAATTTAACACCGCAAGCATTCTCAAATTAAATTTACATCAATTCCATCAGCACTTTTTACCCCACATGCTTCACTACCTCCTCAATTAGCCCCTCTTATGAGATCGGATAGGAGACGTGACGTATGCGTACTGTAATGCGCTCTCTACCCTTCATCAGCCTTTGTGGAGAATTTTGCAGAGCATGCTCTGTTCATTTAGCTGAACACTTTCAGTAGTTGTTTCATGTCAGAAATGAGGTTTTGATGAAATTAACCAGAGGTTAGCGTTTAGGTTTAGTACTTGAAGCTTGAAGTGTGTCCTAATCAGTGTGTTGCAATACATCTCGTCCTTGTCCAAATCAGCCATAAATAGAACATTTTGTTTAACGCTTGGTTTTTATCTGTTGTGACACTCGCTGTGATGATGCTTGAATCATGGCCAGTTACAACATTTGTTATATTTAATATACAGCTACACTGTCATTCCAATGTTTGGGGTCAATGGGTCTTTAAAAACCTTTTATTCAGCAAGGATGCATTAAAATAATCAAAAAGGCATTTATACTCAAAAATATCTAAAAGGTCATTGTTGTTCTTTTGACCTTTCTATTAATCAAAAAATTCAAAACATAATTGTTTTAATTTGCTTTGTTTGAAATCGCCCCCTATACCCTCATTAACTATTGCTTACATTACTCCTCTAATATAGTCCACTTGAGGGGGTGAATGAAAACGAGTGAGTGAATTCAGACACTGATTGCACCTGAAGGGCTGCCGCTTTTGCATAGTTTGTGCTTGCCGTTTAATAATAACTTGAAATGCAGCAAACTGGCAGCTCCAGTAGTAAGATGAAGTGATTTATCTTGAACTTATCTTAAAAATTAAACCTTAATTAACTCTTTCCCTGCTAATTGACAGAAATTTCCATAATTTGTGAAAAAATGCTTTCCCGCCATTGACGGAAATTTCCGGCTTTCCGTGTTTTTAATGTCAATCAGGGCCATAACCACCATAGACATTGAGGGTCCCCCAAATGTTTTTGAAATGGACAAATTGTAAGACCTGTAAGACTTTGTAAGAATGAAGATTTTTTTGTTGAAATCCGATGGCTCAGAAGGGCCTTCATTGACACCAATGTCATTTCCTCTCTCAAGACCCATAAAGGCACTAAAGACGGCGTTACAAAGCCCATCTCACTACAGTGGCTCTACAATCATTTTATGAAGCGACGAGAATAGTTTTTGTGCGCAGAAAAAACTAAATAACGGCTTATATAGTGATGGTCCGATTTCAAAACACAGTTTCAAACCGTTATGAATCATCGATTTATGAATCGGATCACTAAAGTCACGTGATTTCAGCAGTTTGACACGTGATCCGAATCATGAATCAATACGCTGATTCATTAAGCGCCGAAGCTTCAGGAAGCAGTGTTTTGAAATCGGCCCATCACTTTATAAGTCGTTATTTAGTTATTTGCCTTTTATGGGTCTTGAGAGAGGAAATGACATTGGTATCAATGTCACATGGAGGCCTTTTTGAGCCATCGGATTTCAACAAAAACATCTTCATTTGAGTTCCGAAGGTAAAAAAAGGTCTTACAGGTGTCCAACGGCATGAAGGTAAGTAATTAATGACAGAATTGTCATTTTTGGGCGAACTAACCCATTAAGGACACCAGACAAGCAACAAGAGAAACACTGGGGTGTAAATACACAAGACAACAAGACACCAATACACAAGATGCTGTGGTGCGCTTAAGACGGGAACAATGGAATGGAACAAAGGAAACTGAATCCGAAATTGGCCCCTATACCCTAGCAGGGTACTATTTTTTAAAGTTGAAGCTTTTTAGATGCCCCGCACGGCGCTGACATCTTGGGACCGCAGTAGAGAGCAGGAACTACAGCTGCGATATCAGAAGCCCGCCCACTCTCTCACAGATGCAGAACAATTAATTATGTTGGTGTGGAAAATGGTTGGTGTTGGTTTTGGAAATTAGAAATTAAAGCTAAAGTGGTAGAAATTAAAGCTAAAGCTCCAATCTGCTCTCAAAAATCCCCAAAAAAGTCCATAAGTGCCTCAGTGACAACTTCACTCAGAGAAGACGTCGCTCTCAGCTGTCAATCATGAGGTCACACCCCCCTTTTTATAGCATCAAATAACTAACTTAAAAAATGTAACCTTAAAAAATGAACACTTGAAATGAAATCATTGTGATGATAACTGCATTCAATGACATTAACTAACTTTAGGGAAAAAATATTTGAAATGGAATTTGATTGTTTAGTATGCCTCGCGTCCATTAGAAAACACGGAGGGGCGGCTATACCGGGACCGGCCACCTGGGGGCGATCGAGGTGCGGAGGCTTCAGTTTCAGTTTCAAGTGCTGCAGGCTTGATTCAATTCCACATTGCACCGCAGTAATGCAGCGGCTGTCCGAATTCACTCACTCGTTTTCATTCCTTAAAGTGAACTGTATTAGTGGACTAATGTAGTGAAAAGCGAATGGGGGTTTAGGGCCGATTTCGGATTCATCCAGGGACTAATGCCGCGTTCCAGTCAACCCGCAACCCGTGTTTTTCCAACCTTCTACCTGCCTGTGAAAGTGTACTGGAACGGCAGTCAGACCCACGACTTCCCACCCGTGAACTCACACTAGATCGATGTACTCCCAGTTACGAGTTCTACCATCACAACAGACCCTATGGATGCGGTGTTTATAGAAGTCATACATTAAAAACCAAATTGTTTATTAAAATAAGGCATTGCTCTAATGTTATTTATCTGCAAATGTTATGCATTATCAGCAGCTTTTATAGCGTTAGCTAGTTTCCAGTATATTGAGTGCAAGAATAAATGAATAACAAATACCATGATATAAAAGCTACAACAGCTTCTCTTGCCTTATGTGCCGTTTTTTCTCCTCCATTACCCTCAAATAAGCAAGGAGTAAGCACCTTTGGCGATATAAATGATTGTAAATGAGCATAAGCCTCGTATCTAGCTCCCACAGTTCAGCATAACTTTGCCTGGAACGCTAAAAACTCCTAAGTCGTGGTTTGAAGTCGTAACTTACGTGCTTAAAAACCTGCCTTGAACGCAGCATAATCACAGAAAGTAAAGGCAGGAACAATACTAACAACCATTCACTTCAAAATAAGAGTCCTTAAACATGAGACTGGAATCAAAAACAAGCACCAAATCAGCATATTAGAATGATTTCCGAAGGATCACGTGACCCTGAAGACTGGAGTATTGACGCCAGAAATGTAGCTTTGCCATCACAGGAATGAATTCGATTTACAAAAATATATTACAATAGACAACAGTGTATCAAATAAATGAGACTTGGAAGGAAATCTAAATCTTACCGAGTCCAAAGTTTTGAACAGTGGTGAAAGTGAGCATAAATGTGCCAAAGTAATATATTTATATGGTTGGTAAATGAATGTGAGATTATTATGGTAGAAATAGAATTTATTTCCTGTCTTGTGTCTGGTTGGATACAGTGCAGTACTGTATAAATGATTACCATATCAAAGTAACTTTGTGTTTTTGCTTGAAGATCTGAAGAACCCTGAGATTGTTACGCTGAAAAATCTGACGGGGGAAAGTGCGGGTGTCTATAAATGCACCGCCAGCAATGATGTCGGAGAAGAAAACTGCACTTTAGAGGTCAAAGTTCACTGTAAGTATCTGTGTTTGAATAGATGCGTTCAGAAAGGCATATTAGCATACATCTAACTGTCTGCTGTGCCAACTATCTACTGTTTTCTAAAAATAGTGCAAAGTATGCATTGATAAATGATTCAAACAGTAGCAATTCTACACTGTTGACACATTACCTCATTGTGCTTAATGTTTAATTTAGCTAGTGACATCCAGTTATCCATTACCTTGGAAATAAATATGCAAATGTGCATTGTTTAAGCTAATTTGTCAAAAAATGTGTTAACTTCTTGCAGTCTGAAAAAAGGCCAAGGAGGTCACATTTTCTACTGCTTTGTTTGTCAAACTAAAAATGAAAGGTCATGTAGAGCGCAGTGCTTTGCATTGTGAGGATACAGTAGTCATGCATAAATCAAATTAGCATACTATGAACAGTATACATGCCGCATGACACTATGTAGTATGAGTTGTATTTTGTAGTCATTCTGAACTTCTGAACTAAGGGATAGTTCATCCAAAAATAAAAATTACCCCATGATTTACTCTCCCTCCTCAAGTCATCCTAGATGTACATGATATTCTTCTTTCAGACGAATACAATCAGAGTTATATTAAATAAATCCTGGCTAATCCAAGCAATGGCAGGGATTGTTGCCTTGTTTTTTGAAATCCATAAAAATGCCTCTGTCCTTCAACTAACATGCTCCACACAGCTCTGGGGGGTTAATAAAGGCCCAATAAAGGCAAAATATCCATATTTAAAACTTTAAATTAAATTAAAGTTCTGGCCGATCGCTTTCCATGGAAAAGTGTTGAAAGTGCCTTCTCGGAGTTCAAAATGCGTATGAACTGCAGAGGCACTTTCAACACTTTTTCCACAAACTGAATACGGAAGGCGATCGGCTGAAACTTTACTTTATAAAGTTTTAAATATGGATTATTTATTTTTTTATAACACAAACACATCAATTCACTACTAAAGGCATTTATTAACCTCCCGGAGCCGTGGGGAGCACATTATTTCCCAGCTAACAGGGAACGTTCTCAGAACGTTGGCTAACGTTCTCTGAAAGTTCTCTCAAAGTTATCAAAAAACATTCTTGCATTAACGTTTTTAGAACGTTGTGCCAACGTTATTTGCTATTGAGAAACGTTCTAAAAACGTTAGCTGTAAAACGTTATTCTTACATTGTTAGTGGAACGTTTTAAAAACGTTACTACATTAAAAAAAGTATTAGTCATTACAAATTAGTCATACAGCTTTTTTCTCAAACTTCAGATACATAATTTGTATATCCAGAGACAACTTAATGACACTTAAATGCTATTTTCGTGTATATATTTATTTTTTTACAATCAGAAGAGAAATCTAGTAAACTAATTATGTATTAAATAAAAATGTAATATTAATATAAAACTCAATTATAAAAGTGGTTTTAGCTTTTTTTAAGAAAGAATAAGATGTCAATAAACAAAAACAAGTACATTAACGGAGAAAACAGGAATATTTTATTTGATCATACTCTACACCCTTATAAGAACGTTATTTAACGTTCTTATAACCTAATGAGAACGTTAATACAACGTTCCACAAACTGGACATTTCAACGTTCCTAGAACGTTCAAAAACGTTTTTAGAACTTAATGGGAACGTTAGGGAAACGTTCTTATAACCTAAAATTGTTAGCTGGGTTGGCGGACAGATGCATTTTTATGGACTTCAAAAACAGAGCAAAAATGCCATTATAAAGCTTGGATAAGCCTTTTTTTTTTTAATACAACTCAACTTTTATTCGTCTGAAAGAAGAATGTCATATACACATAGGATGACTTGAGGGTGAGTAAATCATGGGGTAATTTTCATTTTTGGGGGAACTATCCCTTTAACCCTTATTTGATACATACACAGATGAAAGATTTATGCACACCATACATTCATGTTCTTAGCTTTTTTTTTCTCTTTATAACAAAAAAAAAAGCTAGGAACAGGAATGTATGTGTATGCTTTGTTGTTTTCTTCTTGCCTCCAACATGTAATTGAATTACTGTCAGAGTCAGCGCCGTATCGCAACGCACAGATGATGGCGCCGGTGAGATCCTGACCAATTCTGCTATGCAGTGCGATCTTTCAGCACTATTTAACATCCAAATAAAGAACGAATCCTGTATTTTAACAGTGTTCATTGATTTAATTCCTTCCTCCAAACCTTTCTCAAACTGCTCTGCTGCATAATTAAATATCAGATGACGGAATTAGAAGAAATAATGAATTACTTGGCGGAAAGAAAAAAAATTATTCATGCAAAAAATGGCATATTATTAAAGGAAAGAGCGTAGTGAGTGCGGTAGGTTGATTAATGCTGTGCTGTTTGCTGGAGTATTCTCATGGTGAGTTACACTCCTTCAGGTATCTGCAATGCAGAGGGGGCTGCTTCTTACAGCCTGTTTGTTGGTTGTTCGGCTATTCTGAGCATGAAAACTTTGCTCTCTGTGTCTTCTAAAAGAACGTAGAGTAGAGTACAAGAGAGATCACCATTCTCCGATGATTCTGAATGAACTAAACACAATTACATGCACTTTACTAGAGGTTCTGGATGTTTTTGTATTGAATTTAAAAGACCACTAGAACAATGCTATATATTTTGTTGACTTGTGTAGGCCTACTTACATTGCATTTAACTAGAATCTGCATACTGCCACTGCTGCTCTTCCAAAGATTTATTTAAAAAAGGAGCTTCGTCAGGCAAACAACAAGCACAAAAAGGTACAATTTGGCCCTGTCCCAAATGGCACCCTAAACCCTCACGGTCTTCCACTGAGTCCGCACTTTTACGGCGTAATGCCGCTTTGACGTCCGGGTAGAAATCCTCTGCGTAGCTCGTGAACATGCGGGCTCAGCTGAAGTGCGCATCGAGGACGCATAGCAGCCGCAAAGGGGACACTCACAAGTGCCCTTCTTTAAGCTTGAATGACGAACGGGACACTCTACTACGGTCTTGTGGACTTAATGGCCACGCGCACGCAGGCCATTGTAAGTCCACAAGACCGAAAGTGTGCCATTTGGTACAGGGCCATTGTATCAGTGTGAACCAACACAACTGACCTCATTGATGAACAAATTACCCAACCGTCCAATGCAACAGCATCAAAATAGATTAAAAAAAAAGTACAATAAAGCATAAATCAACAGAAAAATTAATAAAAAACCTGAAACAAATATATATCAATTATATCCTGGTCAAAAACGTAAAAAACAAAATTGTTTTATTTGGGAGTTTAAAGAGTGGGATTAAAGGCATCCACAAAAACAAAATATGGACCCAAATTATGAGTACTGTTAAAGAGGTACTTCAGCGCTGGGAAGATGAATCTGTATTTAATCTGGGTCATTAATGTAGTAGAAATTTGAAATTATTTTTGAATTTGGTGCCTTCTAGACTGAGAAAAGACAAAAAATGTATTTTTGTCTCATGGGGATGAAAGACTACAATTCCCAGAATGCTTTGCTGCCCTGTGAGGCCATTCCTAACGCCACCTACTGGATTACTGTGACTGAGTTGGAAAAGACACTACAATTAAAAACTGAACGTGTCTGTTCAATATAATGAGTGAGTCACCGCGCGAGTATCACAGCACTGAGCACTAACTGCAGGAGTCAGATAAATGAGCTGATGAGCTCTCGTGATGAGAGCTGAGGTGATCGCGACTACACTCACAGCATACATTCACAACGCGAGTTCAGTCTGGCGCATTTCAGTTCATGCCTTTGCAAGCTTAACTTTCATAGAAATTAATTTGAGAAGTTAAAAGACTTACATGGCTCACCATAGCTCCGTTTAAATGAGTGCCTGTAGCTGAGCTGAGCTCTGAGTGTGATCTCCATCCCCCACGCGCGGGTTCAAAACATACGGAAATAGCTCCCTCTGCTGGCTGTAGTCTTTAGCCTTTGGCCAAACATTCCTCCTATGATGCAAATATCGTCAATTTGCATCAATGGAGGAATTTTTCCAGAAATAAATTGCATAAATCTCTTGTCTCAGGGCGATATGAGGGGGGAAAGCTCAATCATTTGAATATACTTCAGGGTTTCTACTGATACAAAGCCATATGCTAATCGCTGAACTAACCCTTTAATAGTGTGGGGGTTGAGAAGCGCACTCCAGCAGTTTAAATAGCTGTTTAGATGAGAAATTACCATCACAATGCATTATTTTACAGCACATGTTTTGAAACAATTCGCATTTAATTTCGTATCACGGCATGTGTATTGGGGTGACGTCAATAGTGATGATGTGATGTGGAGGACCATTCATTCACATTATTAATTGCATGAGAATTTGTAAGATTCTTCTTTTTATTATTAATATTATTATTTTTATATTAACGACACATTGTTATTTAGAAGAAGAATGTCGTTATCATTTTTTTAATTATTATTATTTAAAAGAAGAAGAATGTCATTTTTATTATTTTGTCAGTTTGAATTATTTTCAGTCCCAGTCCGTGCGCAGCTGCCGGGCCTAACCCTGAACCGTCAGGTAAAGCGCACAGGCTCAACTGGAGGAATACATATGCCTACAAATCAAACGCTTTGGTATAGTAACACAAATTAAACATTGAAATCCATGTTGCACAAAAATAAACACTGAAGTTTATAATTACTATGTTGTTGTTGTTGTTTTTACAGTGGGTCATAATATAGCATATATTTGTCAGTGCGTTTTGTGGTGTTAGGAATAGTTTAGAACTCCAAACGTGCGTACACCACCTCCTGAGCTGGCGTAGGATTTGAGCGTGCCGTACGCCAACGTCCATTTTAATAAATCTCAAAGTCACCGTGGTTTTGGGTGTACGCCAGGAGTACGCTGGAAATTTGGTGTGCGCACTTTTGATAAATGAGGACCAATATGTCCTCTGCATTTAAATGAATAGTTCACCTGAAAATAAAAATTCTGTCATCATTTACTCACCCTTTGTTCCAAACTTGTATGAGCTCTATCAACTGTTTTGTTACATTCTTCAAAATATCTTCTTTGGTGTTTAGCAGGACAAAGAAATTCATTTGTTTGGGAGAACTTGAGGGTGAGTAAATTTCAGAAGTAAACCCATCCATGTTAGAGCACACACATTAGAAGTAGTGAGAGTGAACACACACACATAGAGAGAGAGAGAGAGAGAGAGAGAGAGAGAGAGAGAGAGAGAGAGAGAGAGAGAGAGAGAGAGAGAGAGAGAGAGAGAGAGAGAGAGAGAGAGAGAGAGAGAGAGAGAGAGAGAGAGAGAGAGAGAGCGCAATGGGGGTCCATTTTGCTGAGGCTCCCTGGGACCATTTGGGGGTTAGGTGCCTTGCTCAAGGGCACCTCAGTCATTTCCTGCCAGTTCAAAAAAGACTGTGAAGCTGTTTCATACCTATACATGACAGCTACTGTCTCTGGGTCAGTGGCAGCGCCATGAAAGAGATGTAATGTGTCCGCTCTTTCGCAGATGTCCGTGGAATGGGCGTGGTGGCTGGTGCCGTGGTGGGAGTGTCCTTCGGCGTTCTCCTCATCATCCTCATCGTCTGGCTTGTTTTCCGCAAGAAAGATAAGAAGAAATACGAGGAGGAGGAAGCGCCTAATGAAATAAGGTTAAACATTTTTTAATGAAAAAACATTTATTTAAATAGCACGTAGCTGCAAACTACAGCCTGAAACCATTAATAATGTTTATCAGCTCTATTTCTCTTTGTTGACTTGCATTCATGTCTAAGCTAATTTGCGGGTGTCATGATGAATTATGCAGGTTTGGAGGATGAGTGCGCATTAACAATGCAAATGACAGCGAGATACACACTTACACACTGCTCTCGCTGAGGTTAAGCCTTGTTAGCCAGTGGCGTGAGGGTTACAGATTACTTTACACTTTAGGGAATTTATCAAAACATTTTACAAAGGCAATAGATGCTATTTACATTGAGTGGAAATAGTGATATATTCTGTTTACACCATGTAAAAGTGGTTCTTTGCAATATGTGTAAATAGTAATTACATGCAATTTATACTTTATTTTGACAGATACATATTATTTGCACCTCAGTGTTGTTGTACATAAACAGGATGCGATAATAACAGAGTGGAAATGATTATGTATATATTAAAATTATTAAATGGATACCGCCTTAATGGGACAATTAAAGCCCTCCTCACACCTATCCCTAACCCTACCCAATAAATGCTTTTATTATTATTAAAGGGGTACTTCAGCGCTGGGAAGATTAATCTGTATTTAAACTGGGTCATTAATGTAGTAGAAATTAGGGCTGTGTATTGCCAAGACTCTGGCGATACAATACGTATCACGATACAGGGGTTACGATACGATATATTGTAATATATTGCGATATTGTAAGAGAGGCAATATATTGCGATATTTCTTTTTTGTGTGTTTTTGTTTAAAAGAATAAAGAACACAACCATAAGCCTAAAACACGAGACACAGTATTTTATTTAATTAATACAGTATAATTTATATCAATAATCATATGCAATGTGCAATCTAAGTTGAGGGAAATGTAAAGTGACTGCAGGATTCTTTATGTGTATATGTTTTAAAGGTTCACAGTATAGCAGTGGCTTTTTAACAACAGAAAGTGCAGTCCATTTCATGACTGAATGACTGTTTTATATTTATCACAGTAGCCCTGATCACACAGAACGCGTTTTTGTAGCGAGAGGCGCCTTTTTTGAATGGATTTCGGTTGGCAGAGAGCGTTATGCACGCTGCTTATGCGCCCTGGGCGCCTCGCGTTTTTGAAGGAGCGCTCCGAGCGCATGAAGTTGAAAAAAAGTCAACTCTGAGCAGAAAAGCGCGCAACATCATCGCACTTATTTTCTGTTGTCCAAACGAATGAATGAAGAGGCAGGCCTTCCGTTGTGTTGACCGTTACATTGATTTGACTGACGGGGGTTGCCTAGAAACATTAAAGTGCACTGCTCATTTTTGAATGAAAAAACGCTGACCAAAAAAGGGAGTGCAGTGCGCCTCGCGTTTTCGAACCTGAAAAACACGTTCTGTGTGATCTAAAGCTGTTTTCTATAAAGTAGTCTATTGTATATAAAGTGCTATTTCAAGTACTGAACTGCAGAGCTGGTGCATCCATCTCCACATCACTATTATCTTTCGTTCTCCTGCCACCGCTGTCAGTTTTGGCATGTGTTTATTTTGTTACTGAGAGGTAAACGTGCAGTCTATTCTATCGAAACGCTTCTCAGCAGCGCGGGTGACGTCAGGATGTTAAGCGAGCTCTGTTTCAATGTGTTTCCCGAGTATTAGATTATAACTTGGCCTATTTTGCAAACAAAATTATTCTTGTCGATTTCTTGTCTTAGTGGCTTCTTTTTAGCTGAAGCCAAAATGAGTCCACACTTCAGCTCTGTATACTGCAGGAGCGGAATAATGCTATTGTCTTGAGAGCTGGGTTTGCTAATGTAAACACTACTGTAGTGATGCACGCACTTTTACCTTGCGCTTCTCCGGCTCCGCATCAGTTATACGTTTTGAGATAACACTGCCATCTAGCGGTTGGGTGTTATACAGTCTGTGGTTTAAACCGAACACAAAGCCACGAATCCTGGATGTAAATAAATAAATATTGATACAGCGTTTTTGAGAATCGATACAGTATCGCAAAACATAATATCGCGATTCACATGTATCGATATTTTCTTACACCCCTAGTAGAAATGTGAAAATATTTTTTTAATTTGGTGCTTTCTAGACTGAAAAAAGACAGAACATTTATTTTTGTCTCATGGGGATGAAAGACAACAATTCCCAGAATGCTTCGCTGCCCTACAAGGCCAGTATTCATTATCAGACTTAATAATTTTACATTGGGTATCTCTACTGACTTAGCCTGACAAGCCAGACCCACATCAAGATGTTTGGTCTGGAAACTCACCATTGACAGAGCTCAATCCGAGGGGCGGGATAAACGGTTGTCTTTCAAACTCCCTCTGCACGCGATTGGATAGCGTTACAACCAACCAGAGCAACGTGAAGTGTAGCTAGTTGATAGATTAACTTTCACCGTATCCGGTCGGCAAAACTCCGAACACATCTTCCCTTTTTAAGAATGACTTCAGTGCCGTTCTTTGTTCTTTTCTCAGAGACAAGCTTAACTCCAAGTCTTCCAGAGTCGTGGTCAAAGCCGATTAGAAAGACACAATGTGATTGGCCTGACCAGAGTTTGGTTTTTACAGCTCAGACGTGTATTGAGAGTTGATAGACGATACTCACGGCAGATTAGATTTGCTTCCGCTAGGGTGAGTCTAGATTTCTAGGCTACTGCTGACCTCTTGTGGGAAAAAAATAATAATAATATAACATTGTAACGGAGTTCTTACATATGGGAAGAACATTTAAAAGACCCTTGCATGCTAAGTATACACAACAAGATGAAGAATCTCACAGTGTCTCTCTGTTTATGTTTTAGGGAAGATGCGGAAGCTCCCAAAGCCAAACTGGTGAAGCCAAACTCTCTCTCCTCCTCTCGCTCTGGTAGTTCTCGCTCCGGGGCCTCCTCCACTCAGTCTATGGTGCACAACAGCGCCCCCCGTGGGCCCAGGCCTCGACTGCCCGTGGTGGCAGCCCTTAAAGAAAGCGGGCAGTCCGAAAACTTCCCTCCAGTTCCGCCGCCGTACAACCACGTGGTCCCCAAACCTCTGGAGCCCAGCAGTAGCCCCAAACCCAGCCCGGCAAAGCTCAACCCGGGGAACCTGGCGAGGATGGGCGCCACGCCGGTGATGATCCCCGCGCAAACCAAGGCATTCCAGACTGTGTAGGAAAAACAAACACAAACACACACACAAACAGACAAACACATGCTGCAGCGAGCATCAACTCCCACATCTGGTATCAGGAACATTCCCAAAGGATTTCCCCGTTCCCTGCGGAGGTGGTCCGGCCTTTTGATTCAACATTGGACTTTTTTTGTTTTTATGTGCACACTGAAGTGGAAGGAGATCCCTCGTGGAGTGTGTGCATTTTTAAAGGGTAAAGATGTGAGGGCTGTGCCTTGTGTTGTTTTGGTGGTTTGAGCAAACTCAAGAGGCAGATATGAACAGAGATTCAACTCTACCTTTACCCAGACAGACAGCCTGTCTACCTGACCACACACTTCCTGTCATCGCTGGGTTTGAACTGACAGATAAAGAACTGGAGGAGAAACTCACATAAGCGTACTCTTTCCGGCACCTGCTCGTCCGCCCCTACGAGGATTCACATCTGCCACTCATTTCCTCAGCCAATCAGCATTTGCCAAGCAGCCCAGCAGGTATCACACCTCAACAGCCAATGGCAGGTCACCTGCTGGGCGCAGACGCTACGATTGGCCCAGAACGAGGAGACATCAACACACCACGACATAAACAATGACAGTACATTTGTTGGTTCCTCATTAGAGCTATACATATTCCATATGAATAGAAGTATTCCATATTTAAAATGTATTTATAGGAATTCCATATAAATATATTTCAGTTAAAGTATCTAACAGCGTTCGTAACGTGTGTGTGTGTGTGTGTGTGTGTGTGTGTGTGTGTGTGTGTGTGTGCACAATCCCTTTAAATCATTCACTCACATTCTTCAGGATAATTCAGTAATGAGGCTGATCGTCTCAATGGGGAAATGGTTTGGCTCGGCTTTGGCTCCTGGTATTTGCAATTGAAATCAGATGTCTGGTTGGCGCATCCCATTGGATGCATGGATGATGAGATTGGGTCAGGCTCATTCGGTGCTGGTTTATGCAGATCTGAAGTGTCTGACCGATTACGATGAAACCGAACGAGCAGGCCCACACACAATCCACGTGCGCGGAAAGCACTAGTTCTACAGAGATCTCGAACGGCTTCAACCTTTTTGACTCAAAGGCCCTTCATAATCCAACACAATTTTTAAAGACATTTCTGCTGAAATTATGGCAGCACTGCCTGTTTTGAAATGTTTAATTAACATAAACTAGAAGTTTTGATGTTATATTGATTTACGTTTCATTTTCTGATCTTTTTTAGGTTATCTAGAGGGAAAAAGTAGTATTTAAGTTTACATTCAGTACATACAGTTAGATTCCATTTTGAATATATTTAAATCATCCTGTGCCTCTTTTGGAAGTTTGCTGAGGCCACTGCTCTACAAAATCCTTAAAGGGATAATTTACCCAAATATGAAAAATATCCCATGATTTACTCTCCCTCAAGCCATCCTAAGTGTATATGACATTCTTCCTTCAGACAAATACAATCTGAGTCATAGTAAAAAAATCTCCTGGCTCTTCCAATGGCAGTGAATGCCAGCCCAACATTTTTGAAACCCCCCAAAAGTGCATCCATCCATTATAAAAGTAATCCACACGGCTCAGGGGGTTAATAAAGGCCTTCTAAAGCGAATCGATTGGTTTGTGTAAGAAAATATCCATATTTAACATATTATAAAATAAAATATCTAGCTTCCGGCAGATCCCCTTCTGTATTCAACTTCTGGAGAGAAAAAAACGTAACTGGAGCGACGATTGAAGCCATGTCAATCATTTTTCATTGTAAGTGTTTTGAAGTGTGAGAGACATCACTCTCAATAAGTTGAATACGGAAGGCGATCTGGTGGAAGCTAGATATTTGATTTCATAACGTGTTAAATATGGATATTTTTCTTACACAAACCCATCGATTCTCTTCAGAAGGCCTTTATTAACCGCCCGGGGCCCTGTGGATTACTTTTATAATGGATGGATGTACTTTTTGGGGTTTAAAATTTGGGCTGCCATTATAAAACTTGGAAGAGCCAGGACATGTTTAATATAACTCTTGACTGTATTTGTCTGAAAGAATAATGTCATATACACCTAGGATGGTTTCGAGGGTAAATCATGGGGAAATTTTCATTTTTGGGTGAACTATCCCTTTAACATACATATACACACTATATATATATATATAATTCATTAAATATAATGGCTAATTTGCGAATGCTTTCATCTACCAATGGGAATGTAGTGCTTTCTGCTCGGTTTAAGATATTTAAAGATATCAAATGAGCTTTGAATGTGTTGTATAGCTGGCTATTTTATGTTTTTTCTTCTTCTTGTTCTTCTTCTTTTCAACCATTTATTTTTTAAGAATAATATGATTTTTGTTTGCAATTTAAGCAAAAGACACAACATTGTAACCGCAGTAGGTTAGAAGCTTTAAATTCTTGAGTGCAGATTTATATATACATATTAATATTTTTTTGCATCCTAGTATTGTTCCGGTTGCTCTGATGCCATTGCAAATATATTTGATCTGTTTTTCAGTTGTTCTCCCCTCTTATATTTCAATGTTTAATGAATTCCACTGATCAGAGACAGAATCAGCTGCAATTTTTTTTTGCTTTTTGAGTCTCCATTAATAAACAGCAGGGGGCCATAACATTAATTCCTCCGTCTTCAGAAATGAATTAGATGGACGAACAAGATGTCAGAAAATATTGAAAGTGACAGGACACCCTTGAGGACAGACCAATGTCTTCTTGCCGGATAACCAGGGAATAGCAAGAATTAGATATCAATATACCGAGAGGTAAAGGAACCAAAGGCTGATCTTATTTATCTAAATCCAGTCCTTCACAACTCTTAAGCCAGTGCAAAAGAACACCGAATGTGCACCCGGTTCCATTGATTTAGCTTCAACCCACAGCCCGGTCGATTCCCCGTCTTTGAAGTCTCTTTCCAATCGCGGGGGGACGTGAGGAAATGAAGTAATATTATTCAAAGTACTTCCTCGCAAACCCGCTGTTCCTGTACGGCCGAGTCCGCTGTTGATATGCGCTGAGACGCATGGTTCAGTTGAGTTTGTGTTCGGTCAGTCAAGGCTGAACAGTTTGAATGCTGAGCTCTAATGTTAAACACCCTGCATACAATTGCTTGAGAGAATGTGCATCTAAACACTATTTGCAATGGACCTGCATGATAACGATAGCTAGAGAAAGACAAGTATTTTGGCTAATATCAGTACAGTATATACTAAGAATCGCATTATAAAAAGGATTTTGGTTCAAATGTTACTAATGTAAATACTTTTGTATTTATATGTTAAATTTCATTATACCGAATACACATTGAATTAACTCATTCTTGTTGAAAACTTGCACTTCTACAGCTGTACTCTCTGTCTGGTGTTTTGACTGCATGAGTAAGGAACCATGACCCATTTTCCTCCGTCGCTCAGATTTTTTAAAAATTGGACAAATGACAAAATATCTTGTACATATTTCCTTTCATTTCAAATGTATATTTGTAAAGTATCTAAATGATTTTCCTTTGGTTTGTAATAAAGCATTCAATGGCAAGCCAATGAAAACAGTGTCCTTTTCTGTTCATTTCCTCTCTCAAACGCCTTTGGTCTGTGTGGATGGATCAAAATCCAAACTCAAAGCAAATTTATAGATATATAAATAGGGCATACATTTTTGCCACAGCTGCCAACGATACCTAGCCTGACGTGGTCATACTCAATTCTAGTCAGAATATGAGTCTGAAACTGCTCCATTGGGCTGTGATTATGGGCCGTGTTTCAACCGAACCAGGAAAGACATCAACTGGATAGACCTACAACCAATCAGAGCAAAGAAAGCAACGCATTGTCAAATTTCAACAGACAGAGCTCAAGTTGTTGCCAAGTCCGCGTTTTTTTTTCCGCGGGTTGACGCGACTATTATGTGATATATAGACCCTAACGCCATTTTTTCCCCGGAGAAACCCCCCCACGACCTTTGCCTGTGTTGTAAAAAAAATAATATAATTTAATGATACACAGAGTACTTACCCAACATGATCATTTCTGAGAGAAATTGTGAAGGTGAATGCAGATACAAACAAGCTCTCCGTTTAGGATTCGAACAAATATAATCCAAGCCCCTTTGATGACGTGCATGATTACGTTACTGTTGATCATCTGTCCGTCATCGTCTAAAGCCCGCCCTGATGATTTTATTGGTCCGGAGATAATTACTCCTCTATGGATTGATTCCAGACCGAACTGCCCCCCAAAATATGTGGGCGGGGCTAAGTTCGGCTGGCATCCAGGCTAAAGGACACCTGTTACCAGCATAGACAGTAAAAGAAATGGACGGAGCGATCCCATTGCCTTCTACGGCGTTAAGTGATGTCAGTATAGGAGCACTCACTTCCTGATGGCTGAGCGAACTGCGCAGGCTCAGACTGAGCTTGACGACGTAGATGTGACGTGAGCCTCCTGTCTGACAGCTGTAGGTCTTCTAGTAGTTGTGGAAAGTAAAAGCTGAATCACGTTGTTTAAATATTTTCTCCCGTTGCTTTTGGCTCACTATGGGCTTCTCCCCATTCTTATCCCTTGACTTTATCGGACTTTATGTCTCCACGTCCCCCCGACTGTCTCATAGACAGTAAAAGATTGCCTGCGAGCGTCTCCTCAGGTCTATACGGTAATTTCTCAACTGTGCGACAGAGTCGCGTTGGTTATGACGCAATAGTTAGCCTATTTTTACAAAAACAGCTTCTACGGGGCGATAGTGTAAGATACAAGGTAACAGAGCCTTTTATGCATTGTCGTGTTTCTTTAGAAATAAACAATGGACAAATGGAGTCTTTAAACGTCTCAGATGTAAAGTTATTCACTGTCAAAGTGACTCAAAAATGAATGGGAGTCAATAGGATGCTAACAGCAGGTGATGGCTTGGTTAGCAATGGCCGCCCCTATGGGTGGAACGCTTTCCGAGCGCTAGATTACCCCCTTGGTTACCAGCACTGAAATGATTTCTACAGAAAATTTTAGATACCAGTGAAAATTTACATTTCAGGAACAGAATTTTAGTATACAAAATAACACTGCATAGTTTTGTCTAATAAGGATTAATCTCATTTTAAAGTTTAATTCACACAAAGTTAGAAAGTTGTTCCGTCAAGAGCAGGACGTGATTTTGGTTTTGTCATTTGTTGTTTGAGTATCACTAAAGGGTTAGTTCACGCAAAAAGGAAATTGATGTCATTAATGACTCACCCTAATGTCGATCCACACCCGTAAGACTTCCGTTCATCTTCGGAACACAGTTTAAGATATTTTATATTTAGTCCGACGGCGTATCTAAGTGTATGCACACTATACAGTCCATGTCCAGAAAGGGAATAAAAACATCATCAAAGTAGTCCATATGTGACATCAAATAGTTAGTCTCTTGAAGCATCGAAAATACATTTTGGTCCAAAAATAACAAAAACTACAACTTTATATAGCATTGTCTACTCTTCCTGGTGTGTTTTCAATCCTCAAATAAAGATTTGAAGGGTTGTGAATCAATGCACCCGTCTTTGACCACGGAATGGCACCTTTTTTAAACCGGCCCCGCTGTGTTGTGTCTGTAAGTTAGTCATCCTTGTCAAAGCGTTCGCTGCAAATTTGAAGCATGAAGCAAATTTGAAACAAACGTGAAGCATTTCTTCTTTACACGTGAGCCTGATCAGATCATCACTCTAGTGATGTCTGGTTAACGAACGAGTCGTTCATTTTAACCGGTTCTTTTTAGTGAACCAGTCGAATCAGTTCACCAAATCGGACTGTATCTTTCTAAACGGATCGCGCCTCAAATCAGTGCTGATCCCACAAGTTACTTTAGTTGCTCACTTTCTGACATGAGTGACAGTCCCTCAGAATAGAAATAAACTAATGTCTTGAATTATATGTTGTAACTCCAACCGTTCACTAAACTGAGACTGATACTGAGCATGCGCGTGTAACTGAACGTGCAGCGGTTCTCGGATCAGCAGGCGGAATCGAAAACCATTTCTCCTGGAGATGTTCAATAAGGATAACCGACGAGCTGGTGAGCAGAGCCTCTTTACACGCACAACTCTCTTCCCAACCGGACTATCTGCCTTTTTTCCGGATACAACTGAGTTCCCACGGGACTTCAGCGCAATTTATTGCACATTGCATTATTACAATAATTCATACAAATTTTACAGGCCAACTTGCAATTGGCACCATTTCATATAAGCCTACCTGCCTGCCAACACAGATTCTTACTCACATTTGGAGGTTGGCGAGTATATCAGGCCCTGTATACCTTGTATCCTGTGGCGACAATATCAATCTGATGCGTTCCTGAACTTCCTGCTCAAAAAAGTTGAGAGTCGATGAATCAAGTTTTGGAGTTCTCGGGTGTCTTATGGGCTAAGAACGAGGAAAAAGAAGAAAAGAAGTTAATTATTCATTCCTTAATCCCTCCTTTGTGGCCTAATTGTTCTCCGTCTCATCTTGATTCAGACATGCTTCATCAGTATGCACTCTGACAAATCATTAACAGAGCCTGTAGCACGTGATTCTGTTACAGCAAAGCTCTGCACAGAAGACTAACCCAAATTTTCCATACAAATAGATATCAGCCATTATTTCCACTCCAACACAGCTGTAGTTCTAAAATAAAATGTATTGGTGTCCTCTTTGTTAGTAACAATAAGACGATCTAAGAGTTTTAAGACGCCTTATTACAGCGTTAGTGCAATTGCGCCCTCTACTGGCCAAAGCGCGCCTTTACCTGAGATTGTGAGAATGAAAGGCCTGCACTCCTTGGTGACAGAATTTGTATCGTCACTGTGTGTTTCTTGTAAAAAAAAAAAAACAAAGGACATCAAGTTTTCTGTTTCATTGTTTCATACACTTGCATTTGTTTTACATCATCCCTTTCTCCGTTTACAGATGCAATATGGATTTCTGTCGTGTAAAAAAGAAAAAGAAACAAAAAAATTAAACCATACAGCAACACACAGCTAATCGGGATGAATAAATTATACCACTTAATCATCCTTATTCAGTTGATTTTGGATTTTTGAAACAATTTTTTTCAGTCGATAAGTGCTTAGTGCTTTTCACAAACCGTTTCAGGTCTGGGGAAAAAATCAGCAATCTCTGATTTTTTTGTTACTTTTAAAAATGTCTTAATTTCATTAGCACTCATTAAATTTCCATTCACCCTGTGAACAACTTGAAGCACTATAGAGTCAGACAACTCGCTTTCACTTTCAATATTATCAGTCACTCTTTTGTTTTTTCCTTGCTTGTTTTGATCTTTCTTCTCTGTCATTCTTTTTCCTTTTTAGAGGAGTTTTGAAAACATCTTGAACCACTTCACACAAATTTACATTTTCTGGTAAAGACTCTATAACAGATGAGCAATTCATTAATTTCTTTGTGACAGTAGCTTCTTTAAAGGGATACTTCACCGCTTTTTTATATTAAACTGTTATTCCGGTGACGATCTGATAGCATTTAGCTTAGCCCACTAAGCCCAGTTCATGGTACCAAACAGAGATCAAGCTAGAAGCGACCAAACACCTCCATGTTTTCCCTTTAAATACAGTTACACGAATAGTTGAACGATCAAGTATGATGACATAAAATAAAACGTGGCGGTATAATGTATGGCGGAATAGCACTTCTGAGAGTACTTCGAGTACTTCGACTCAGCGCAGTAAAAAGTCCTCCCTCATATCTCCCCTTTCTATTAATCTTTCTGTTAATGTTTTTATATTTAAATTTACTATTCATTGCATGATTTGCATGTGCTGTACTTTAGTAGCATTTTGTTTTATTGGCTTATTTTTATTTATCTGTTTAGATTTTTTATTTATTTATTGAGAGCTCTAATTGTAGTCTTTGAAAAAAATCTCAAGGTTTGAAGGGTTGAAATTTCGATTAACATTATCTCTACGAACAATGAAAAGGCTGTTATGATAAAACAGTATTTTGTTGTTTTTCCAATCTTATTCACCGTTAACTTTCTTTTGTTCAAAAAAGTGAACGGTGTATTAGGAACATTATGCTTAATATTTCCTGACTTAAGGTTAACACCCCCCTTTGTGTTCAACAGAGGAGTCATACAGATTTAGATTGGAATAACGCAAGGATGAGTAAATGACAGATTTATATATTTTTGTGAACTGCCTATATCATATTGCTTTTTATATTGTATGAATAATGAGTAACAATTTGTGTATAGTATAAATTATTAGTTCTACATATTATGTTAAATAAAATGGGCAACAGCAGAGGTAATTAGGCCTACAGGTTAGGTGAAAAGTAAAAAGTGTTAGTAGCCTAATAAGCTTAATATTCACTTACAGAAATATAACCTGTGACTAGCCTACGAAATCTTAAAAAAATATATAATAATCTAGTTTTCCTTCTGCAGTTATAATATTGTTTGTAGGAAGAAGCTCAAGGGCGTGGTAAGGTGATAAAGACGTTATAAATATATTTCTGTAACGTTGGAAAAAGCTATAGGACGTGGTGATAAAGACATTATCTTCAGATATTGATCTGTTTTATAATTGCTATTTTTTACTGTTACTCAACTTTAACATTACCATTAAAATTATTAACTGAAATTAAATATTGTGTCGCTGTGTGCCAATTGTAGCCTATTTTTATTTTATTTTTATTTATTTTTTACAAATTAACTACTTTTAACAAACAATTAAATAATCAAATAACATACTGAATGGAAATAATAACAGTGGCAGCTTTACAGCATTCCAACTGTACCCAACATGGAAATGTAACATCCCAGCTAACAATTTTAGGTTATAAGAACGTTTCCCTAACGCTCCCATTAAGTTATAAAAACGTTTTCTGAATGTTCAAGGTACGTTGAAATGGCCAGTTTGTGGAACGTTGTATTAACGTTCTAATTAGGTTAAAAGAACGTTAAATAACGTTCGTATAAGGGTGTGGAGTATGATCAAATAAAATATTCCTGGTTTTTCCTTTAAAGTACTTGCTTTTGTTTATTGACATCTTATTCTTTCTTTAAAAAAAAGGCAAAAACCACTTTTATAATTGACTTTTATACATTACATTTATATTTAATACATAATTAGTTTACTAGATGTGTCTTCTGATTGTAAAAATATATATATTAACGAAAATAGCATTTAAGTGTCATTAAGTTGTCTCTGGATACAAATTATGTGTCTGAAGTTTGAGGAAAAAAAGCTGTATGACTAATTTGTAATGACTAATACTTTTTTTAATGTAGTAACGTTTTTTAAACGTTCCACTAACAATGTAAGAATAACGTTTTATAGCAACCGTTTTTAGAAAGTTACAAATACGGTTGGCACAACGTTCTAATAACTGCAAGAACGTTTTTGGATAACTTTGAGAGAACTTTCAGAGAACGTTAGTCAACGTTCTGAGAACGTTCCCTGTTAGCTGGGATGGAAAAAAAACACTTATTTTCATAGTTTTGGTGTGGTAATGGAAAAAGCAAAAAATAAGTGTAGGCCTACCAACTGTACCTGGTCTAACCCTCTTTTGTCCTTTTTTTTTTTTTTTTTTTTTTTACAGTGGTCTAAATCAAGTGGTCCGAATCTAATTTTGTTGCATTATTTGTCCTGTTATAACACTGTAAAAAGCGCTTTAGCCTGCCCTGAGTGACTTCTTGACTTATAAAAAATGATGTGGCTGTTGGCTACGATCGTAAACATATTTCAAATCGATTACGTTTTATTGAAGTAAGTTTGACTCATTTATTTATTTAGGCTATTTTGATCAGTGATCACGATGATTAGCTGAATAAATAATCAAACATGTCCGAAAGAGATTCAACCGATTCATTGAAAAGATCCGAATTACAACAACGATTCGTTCACGAATCGGACAACGCTTCAAAGCAGAGATTTATGGGACAGCGTATGGGGAAAAGTATGCAGTTGGGATTATTTTGCACGTATAAAACACAGAACAAATGTTTTATTCAGCATGATACGGTTGCGTGAGCTGTATACGCGCTAAACAAATACATGTGAATTGAATTGAGGTGTCACAAATCATAAATCATTCGAATCAGTTCGCCGGTTTCCCAGCCCCTGCAGTCCAGCCCCATGTCCAGATCTGCAAACAGCACCTCTCGTCCTCACATTGCGTCCTGAGGCGAACTTTCCCTCTCCTTTCCGGGAGGTTAGATGCACTTTACGTGAGCGAGGAGGAAAATGGCTTGTACAGTTGGAGGTCAGATCATACCGCAGCTAAATGTGGAGGAAGCGACGGAGGACGGCAGCCCGTCCAGCAACATCTCCACCCGGCGAAGCAAAACCTCATTCTCCCCGTTCAGCTCGCGGAAACATCAGAGGTAAGACACACTGTCTCGATTCAATGCGATGTTCCAGATGTTCAATACAGTCAGACAATTTGTCACATGTTGATTTTGGAACAAGCAAACGTCTCGGTTTAAACAAATCTCAGTCATTTTTTTTGAAAAGTGTCATCCTATTGACATCTGAGCTCCACAAACCACAAAGTTAAATGACTTCTGTTAAAACTCATCTTCTTTTTTTCACACGTCCTCCATTTATGTCTGAACACACATACACACAAATAGTAGAACTATAAAGCCTTTTATTTATTATTATTATTATTATTATTATTATTATTATTATTATTATTATTATTATTATTATTATTTTGCCCTGTCATCTTTGAACTCATTTCAATCTCTGGCTGCTTTATTAAATCTGCAGGGTGTCCAGACATTCTGTGCTTGCAGAAGAGCAAGCAATCTGCTGAAATTAGATTGCGAGCAATTACAGCAAATGCTCAAGAGGACTGCCAAAACCTCATTAGCGGACTATTTAATTAAATGCTTTTAGTAGATCTGTAAATAAACATGTTCTAAGCACATATTTCTCATCCTAGTTTGGGGTCGACGGTGACCTCTCAGTGTGGAAACTGTCCATGAAACAGATTTGGAGGTTTACAGCCAAAGGGAACATGTGAAACTATGTCGACAGGCAGCATGTAGGGATTGATTAACCATTGAACTGATGTGTTTAGAGGGCACTGCAGAGGGAACTAGAGCTGCAGTGTTTTCCGAAGGCAGATGCATATCAGATTTGTCTGAAATCAGTCCATCTGACCTTCACTGTGAGTTTGTGGGCTTGCATGGATGTGGAGATCATCCTGATGGCCTCCATGTATTGTATTGTAACCTTCATGCATACTTGCATTTAACTTATTGGATATTTGAATTGCATGTAGTGTATAGTTCAACATGTGATTTGATATATTTTTATAAACTTTTTGAATTTGAAGAGTAAATTGTACTTATTTTGTCTTCCGGGAAACATGCAAGTATTTCCTGTTGCTTCCCAATGCACTCTCAGAAAAAAAGGTACAGTGGAGGTACAATTTTGTTCCTTGGGAAACAAAACGTATAACTGTACCTTTAAAGGTAAATGATCGGTCCTCAGGGTACAATTATACCATTGTTTTCCTCAGTTTGGTCCTAGTGAGCCGCTGTCCTGCAGAGTTTGGTTCCAACCCTGAAGCACATCTATAGAAGCTCTTATTGAGAATGAACAGGTTTAGCTTTTGATGTTATATTTAAAAAGTTGGGTCACCATTATGGTGATCAGTGTTTCCTGTAGTTAGGCAGTTTGACTCTTCTATGTAGAGTTTGTGGTTTTTGTAACATTGTTCAAAACAAAAGAAGCCATAAACAAAATGTATCATGAAGAATAATGTTTGACTAAACTGACTCATCACCAGTGTTACCAAGTCAGCGGTTTTCCCGCTGAATTGGGTTACTTTAACACAGTTGCCGCAGGCTGTTTTCATGCCCGCGGGTTGAGGTGAATACAGTTATACAGATATTTAGCGCCGGAAATACTAATTTTAGGAGGGAACCCTGGCAAAAAAAAAAACATATATTTTACCCTCCGGATTGCATTTGTTTGACCAGGGAACTCCTAAAAACGCGATTGGGCTTGTTTTGGGCTAGTTTTGAATTGCAATTGGGCGGGTTTTATTGTGAAAACTTGGCAACCCTGCTCATCACTGAATCAAATTATTAATAAATAATGTTCACAGCAATACTTTCTTGCCACAGACATTCTAAATTTTGATTTTTAAAAGCTTTCTAAGGGGGGACAAGTTTAGACATTGTACCCTTAAAGAGTTAGTTGATGTTTATCTGCTTACCCCCAGTGCATCCAACATGTAGGTGTCTTTGTTTCTTCAGTAGAACACAAATGAAGATTTTTAACTCCAACCGTTGCTGTGTGTAGGTCATATAATGCATGTGAATGGGTAACAATTCTATGAGAGCAAAACAAACAAACAAAAAAACATGCGTAGAGAACATGCACAAAAACCTTGCTGCTCCTGACGACACATTGATGTCATAAGACACGAACCGATCGGTTTCTGTGAGAAACCGAACAGTATTTATGTTATTTTTTTTACCTCACATCCCGACGAGTCTTATCTAGTATTCTGGCGTGATTATTTATATATATATATATATATATATATATATATATATATATATATATATATATATATATATATATATATACATACATACATAGATTCGCTGATCGATCGAATAAGGCATCTACATAATATATATCTATGATCACGCCAGTTTGACCTTACCAGACGGAAGTAATAGCCGATGGGAAAACTTGATGATGGGGCGGCAGTGACTCAGTGGTTCATGTAGGTTGTCTACAAACCGGAAGGTTGATGGTCCCCCCCCCGCATTTGCATCATTGAATGTTTGGACCTTTTCTAATAGTTGTGTTTGAGTCCCTCAATTGTCCTCAGTGTGAAAAGATGGATCTCAAAATCATACAGTCACTGCTCGAAAGGGTTCAAATATGCAAAAGATATTCTCTTTTGGTTGAATCCTCAGGTAAGTTAGATTAGTTAAGGTGATCAGAGCTCATAGAATGGGAAGGTTAATAGTGACACATTTTTTGTCCTTGTACTATTATCATGGCCTATAAATCTTGTACACGCTGCTGGCTCTGTGGGGAAAGAGCTAGCGGGCTGCTAGTAGCAGATATCAACTCTTTTGTTTGCTCGATTACCCACATTAAATACTGAATAAAACCGCACAGTATAGCAAATAACTGAAGTCATCATCATTCAGAGGCATTGCTAAATCGAATGATTAATTCACTGGGATATAGCATGTAGTTTTGCTCGGCTCATGTAGTTCTTTTAACCTTCTCATTAAAGGGATTGTTCACCCAAACTAATTTGTCATCATTTACTCCCCATAATGTTGTTCCGAAACTGTATGAATTTTGTCTTCTGCTGAACTGTATTTTGTCTCTGTCTTCTGCTGAACACAAAATAATGTATTTTAAACTTTTTTTTTTGCATTTGATCTGTTGTATTATTTGTTTTTGTTCAGTGTTTTTTACTGTTACTTAACTTTTCAATTGTTACTCTTAAAATTATGAACTGAAATTCACTTATATAAGGTGTTTGAACACAATAATCAACCAGCTAATAATGGTAAAAATCCACCCAATACTTTTCTTATTATCGCCATCAATCATTATCAATCTCTCATAACGCACTTGCGTTTCATATTTCCCGCTTCTCCTACGTGAGTGTACGGAAACCCTGCCCATGGCTGTTGATGATCTGCCCTTTTAACATGAGTGAGAAGCACATTTCCGCCATTTCTGTTTATTCGCTGTATCAGCTAGAGTATTACAATGTCTGCGTCAAAAAACTTGACAAATGTTCTGTTGTTGGATGTACTCCATAGACGAGTCTCCATAGACTCCCAGCACCCGAGCCACTGAGGACACCGGAAGAATAATATTTTTGAAGGAAATTTTCCAAAGAATGTCAGTAAAATGTTATAAATTTGTGCAAAGGATTTTACTCAAGAATGCTTCAGCAACAAGGGTCAGTACAATGCTGGATTTGCGAAAAAGTTGTTTCTGAAGGTTGTGTCAATACCAACACTTTGTGCTATAACTTCATATTCAGAACAAGTAAGGATGGCACTTAATATTTCTTTTCTGAATGAGCTTTCTAGATGCTGTATGACTAATATGGCTTAAATTACCAGAGCTAGGTTTCAGTTTTATCCCAAAACCTCACTGTGTAATTCATAAACCCACATTTATTATGCATTGCATGGGCGTCGTAACTATTGTGTGTGGGTGGGACAAGACCCACCCACTTTTTACGACCAATGAAATCGGACCCACTCACTTTCATCGTCTCTAATTCAGCACATGTCTGTTTACCATACCACTAACTGACAAACACTTATTATTAAACACATTTTAGACACTTTATTTCCACTTTTCTAATCATATTCTCAGTTTTTATTGAAAATAAATGCCTTTCCGATCTGATATGTGATGGGAAAAGAGAGTAGAGCAAGTTAGGCAAAAGGCAGATTCGAACCTCTCGATTAGCGTCAAAACTTGAGGACATGCGTCTTACCCCTACATCATAGCCACTAGGGGTGTCCATGGTTAACCGATTGACCGATTAACCGTTAAAAATTGCGTAACCGAGTGAAACATTTTGCTCGGTTAGGTGGCGTCAATGACGTGCCTTGAATTTAGTTGTAATATATGTTTGCACCCCTAGAGACCGCCAGAGCGCTCCCAGACATTTGTAATATCCACAAGAAGAAGTCATGACCAACTTTCTAAGCGGGCAATGATGCGGGCAAAGAAAGCGTGGGAGCACTTTAAAAATGAGAGTGACGGGGCAAAATGCAAGTAATGCAATGCAGTGCTTACCGCATTTTTCAGGCTATAAGTTGCTCCGGAGTATGAGTCGCATCAGTCAAAATATGCGTCATGAAGAGGAAAATAACATGCGCCGCACTGGACTAAAAGTCGCATTAGGGCAGAAGCAGAGCGCGAGCCGCGCGCGCTGTGCATAACGGAGCAGAAGAAAGAAAGTTTGAAGTGAGAAACTTGTGAATGACTAGAGAAAAGCAGACGTTACTTTAACTGTAATGAAGAAAACAAAAAAGCTAATCGCGGACTGAAAGCAAGATGGCCAGAGCTGAAGGGACGAGTCCACAGATGCTTGAACTCTCTGCCGGGAGAGGCTCATCAGCCGCGCGAGTCAAACGCTGTGTGAATCATTCTCCGCTGCATATTTTACTAACGTTACATGCTCTAATCATGCAGGCGCCCTCGCGGCCACTCGCATTGCTCGTGAACTGGAGCGCATCTCATCCTAATTTAACGAAACTCAGCGTACGCCTCGCAGACATGAAATAGATCTTAAGAAACTTGAAATGTCTTTTAACAATTTAAAACGAAAAGAAATAGGCTACTTTCTGATTATGTAATCCATGATGTGCATTTCTCTATATAGGCGCGTTCACTACGGAGATGGTGGTCGTCAAATTAATAAGCTAAAAATAACCCTGACGCACACTATGGTTAACCGAGTATTAACCGCTAAGGGCCTCGGTTAACGGTTAATGAAAAACTTGAAAACGTGCAGCCCTAATAGACACGGTTAATAACTCAGTGATTTCCGGGATTTAATCTGTCTCAATCAATCATTTCGTAAACGGCTGTATATTTGTATTTATTTTTGAATCGCATCTTACGTTAATCCAGTAAAAAAAATAAATAAATATCTAAGAGAGGACCCATCCACTTTTTATTTGCTTTTGACACCCATGAAGCATTGTATAGTCAGGTAACAGACTTATGTCCCCACACAAGCACGTATAGGCTACATCAATGTATAGATTAACATGACGGTATGCTATGAGTTGAATCAACATAGTTGCACAACAACTAACGTTACGTAAATGTATCCACTAACCATTCAGAAACGCCTGATTGGCGTCTAAAAGTTGCAGCCTGAGTCTCTCATCTGTGTCGGACTCAGGTTCAAACATGTAAGGCTGCAATCCACAACTGGTTATTTATTTCTGACATCTAGGCTGAGTGAGATTCGTTTTGTTGTTGACGTTGTATCCGAAGCTTGTGAAAAGGAGCCTCTGGACGAGGATGGGGAGCAGCAGCTCACAAAAACACTGCAGCTCACACCCAAATAGGCAAATTTGACAAGTTATAATCAGTGTGTAACGCATTACAAGTAACTTGATTTACGTAATCAGATTACTTTTTCAAGTAACCAGTAAATTAAAGTAATGCATTACTTTTAAAATTTACAACAAAATAACGCAACAAAGTAACGTAAGTTACTTTTTCACATTTATTTGACTGACAGCTCTCTTCTCTCCATGTTGAGAAAAATCGAGAGTGCAAATATGCTGTGTGTGAAGTGTGAAAATTGTATTGTAGTTCTTCAATACTAAGAATACAAACCTCCTGCAATTAAATGTGAAATAAAACAAGTAAATTTATGTATTTAATCTACCTTTATTGATCAATGTTTTGCTGCTAACGTTCGACGATTCAGTTTAACCAAAAGCAAAATTACTTTAGATTTTTATTGGCGAAGTAAGAGTGTGAAACTTTTATCTCCTGCGTCCTATTTTCCATTATCCAGAACGCATGCACAGCTGAAAGGTTTGTTTGAGCTGCGCCCTCTACTGTACATGCGTGTTTTAGCATTTTTACCTCGGCCTGAGGTTTATTAACATAACAACATTACTTTTCTTAAAAAGTAACTACATAACTAAATGAGTTACTTTTTAAGGGAGTAACGCAATATTGTAATGCATTACTTTTCAAAGTAACTTTCCTCAACACTGGTTCACTAGTTCACACTTACATAGAATTTATAGAGAGTAATATTAATTGCATATTTGGCGTGCTGTCTGGGGGGGTGGGGGGGCTTTTCGAGCTCGGACTTTGGCCCAAACCCAGAGCACCCCCCCCTCCCCCCATATGTAAGTGGTTTAGAACTTAAAAAGAAAAGAGCAGAATGTGGAGAAAGGGTGGTGGAGGGATGCTGGAAAAACTTTCAACAAAATGGTAAGACGGTAAGACGAGGTAATATAAGCTGAAACTTCACAGACATCAGATATTTATATGACATCCATGGCGTTATATGTCTGCTTTAAATGTTGGTAACCAATGTTGGGCTTCCATAGTATTTCCCCCCCCTACTATGGAAGTCAATGGCTACCGTCAGCTGTTTGATTACCAACATTCCTTAAAATATTATCTTTTGTGTTCAATGAGAAAGAAACTCATACAGGTTTGGAACATCTTGAGGGTGAGTAAATGATGACAATATATTCATTTTTGTGTGAACTACCCCTTTAAGATCGGCAGGAACCCAAGGACAGCTTGGTTTGTTCGAAGCGTGGTGTTATATATAGCTGTAGAAGACGTTTCCTTGGCTTCACTCCAGAGAATCTTTCTCAAGGCTGATACATCATGACATACATCATTTTTCAAAGGATGGATACCTTTCAAGGGGCTTTTATAGTTCTACAGGCTTAAAGATGGCTCAAATTAGGTGACTTCTTGAAGAGAAGTATGGTGTCTATTTCAGAATAAAAAGATAGTTGCTACCTTTTTTCTTAAAGGGATAGTTCACACAAAAATGGAAATGTGATGTTTATCTGCTTACCCCCAGGGCATCCAAGATGTAGGTGACTTTGTTTCTTCAGTAGAAAACAAATGAAGATTTAACTCCAACTGTTGCAGTCCTCAAGTCGTATAATGCATGACAATGGTAACAAAATCTATGAGAGTAAAAAACAAAAAAAAACATGCACAGACAAATCCAATTGAAACCCTGCGGCTCATGACGACACATTGATGTCTTAAGACACGATAGCAATCGGCTTGTGTAAGAAACCGAACAGTATTTATATAGTTTTTTACCTCTAATACGGCACTATGTCCTACAGCCTTCAGCATGCAATCACTTCCGGGGAGTAAGCTCAATGTATGATCTGGCGTAGTTTACGCAAGTGGCGTAAATGATTTCTCACATGTATATCTACGCCAGATCGCGTTCATTGACCTCGCTTACCGGAAAAGATCGGATTCTGAAGGCTGTAGGACTGTAGGAGTGGCGTATTAGAGGTAAAAAATTATATCAACACTGTTCTGTTTCTAGCAAAAACTTAAGACATCGATGTGAGGCCAAGAACCGCAGGATTTAATTTGGATTCGTATGTGCATGTTTTGTTTTTTTTGTTTTTTTTTACTGTCATAGATTTTGTTACCATTGACATGCATTATACGACTGGCACAGCAACGGTTGGAGTTAGAAATCTTAATTTGTGTTCTACTGAAGAAACAAACACACCTAAATCTTGGATGCCCTGGGGGTGAGCAGATTATTTTTGGGTGAACTATCCATTTAATTCAGTATATCTACCTAATCTGATACATAATACATATATTACATAAGAAACATAATCTTTATATTGCATAACTGTTACTGTCTTTTGGCTCTATGTCTCATAATTGCAACTTTATGTATTATCGTATTTTATAACACGGCTCTGTGGAATACTTGATTCTGATTGGTTAATCGTGCATTCCAGCGGTATGCTATTCCCAGATGAATAACACACCACTCAGCCGGGTACTATGACTTATTTTGACCGCTTAACGTGTTACTCCGCTGTCGTCGACTGTCTGGCGCCATCTTATGACTGAAAAACAATTATGGGTTACAATGGAACATTTCATAGAGTTCACCCAAAAATGATAAAATGAAAATTAGCCCATGATTTACTCACCCTCAAGTCATCTTTGGTGTTTATGACATTCTTCTTTCAGACTAATAAAATCGAGGTAAGGGTTAGGTTAAAAAAGTCCTGGCTAATTCAAGCTTTATAATGGCAGTGAATGTTGTTCTGATTTTGAAGTCCATAAAAATGCTCTGGGGGGTTAATAAAGGCCTTCTGAAGTGAATCGATGAGTCTGTGTAAGAAAAATATCCATATTTAAAACTTTATAAAGTAAAGTTCCAGCCTATACACAGCGTGTATTTCTGGAACAAAAAACGCTGTTACCATAACTGGACTCGAGATCTGTCCGGACGCTTCTTTCAGCGATACACCACACTGTAAAGACAGTATGTCGCACTAATCGCACTAATCCCAGCACGAGTCTGAAACGATGATGAAACACTGGAGAACTCGTTTTTCAACCCGAACCTTGAGCAGGACGTTTCTCGGTGATACTACTACTCAGTTTGAGGTACATTATGAGATGTTTCATCTGTAATTCCTCACCATCAGCTTTAACGAGTGTGCGTCCATCAACAAACCTGTGTGTGTGCTTGTTTTTTTGTGTGTGAAATATCAGGACACAAATGTGTATAATGACATGGGTATTACAAGGAGAGGGTGATATATGAGGACATTACCCATGTCCCCATTTTTCAAAATGCTTATGATTCACAGGATTTTTTTTTTTTTAGTTTTTTGAGGACAGAGTTTTTTTTGACAAAGTAAAAATGCAGAATGTTTCCTGTGATGGGTAGGTTTAGGGGCAAAGGGTAGTGGGATAGAAAATAGGGTTTGTACATAAAAACAATAACACCCATGAAATGTCCCCACATTTCACAAAAAGAAATGTGTGTGTGTGTGTTTCAAATTTATAGTGGTGCGCATGCTAGAACTGTATCAATAATGGAGCCTGCATTAGCCCAGCACTAACGTGAACGACTGATATAACATTAAAGTTTGTAAAACAAATCTTGCTCCATCCATTATCTTTACCCAAAATAGTAAGAATTACAGACAATCTACTTTTGAGACAGTATTTACAGTATTTAGTATTTACACAGTATTTTTAGTATTGTAATACACTATGACGGTGAAACGTTGCCACGCACACACAGTGAAATCTAACCATTGTAGGATTGTTATTTTCCCAGGCCCATGATTCTGGCTCACTTTATCTATTCCGCAGTGCGGCCCATTACAGTCTTATGCATGTTATTGATTGCTTGTCCATTACCTGTGACCTCTATGAGACACAATGCAATCCTGCCAGAAGGAGACGTGTGACAACATATTTTGCTGTTTACAGATTAGACCAGTGTTTCCCACCCCTTTTTCAGTCATGGCACCCTTTGAACATGTTCTTAATTTTGTGGCACCCCCACGCATACGTTATGCTAGGGGTGAAACGGTACAAATTGCTCACGGTTCGGTTTGTATCGCGGTTTTATGTTCACTCTTTTGGTACAGTTTTGTATTGGCTATATGTTCAGGGGGGAAAAGGACTACTGTCAAATAAAATAAAGAACAAATGAAGAACAAACAACTTAAATACAAGCAGCAGCACAAATAAATACTGTCAAGCAAAGATACTAATAAAATAAACAATGCTTTTCAGGTTTTTCAGATAGGTCTAACAATAGTTTTTAGGTAGAGAAATCAAATAATGTAATCAAATGTAAAATAACTGCATATTTAACTGTTTTAAATGAAAGAATAATCCTTATTTAAACTTAAACAAGCTATTCAATCAAGAGCGGTGAGTGATGTCCTTATCTTTTGGTTGACATTAAACAGACAGCAGTAAAGGCTACTGCCCCTTTAAGAGCTAATGCAAGGATATGTGTTGTCTTTCTAGACTGTATAAAGTTCACTTAAGGCATATACAGACTATGGGCCCTATCTTGCACCCAGCGCAATTGACTTTGTACACCGACGCATGTGTCATTCCTATTTTGCACCCGCGCAAAGCGCGCTTTTCCCTCCACAGAAGCACGTCGCTAAACTAGTGAATGAACTTGCGCTCCCTGGGCGGTTCAGCGCAAAAAAGGAGGCGTGTTCCGGCGCAAACAATCCCTGGTGCTATTTTGCTGTTCCATTAAACAATTGCGCCTCTGACCAGAAAAAAACCTGGTCTAAAGTCAGTGGCGCGTTGCACGTTGTTCATTATGCTATTTTAAGCGCGCATGCATGCATAGCGTGCACAACGCGCATACACTTTGCTCATGTAATCTACACAGATGCAACAGTTATTTTTGCAAATCATAAATTGTTACACTAAAAAAATTTTAACACATGAGATGACGGTAATCATTGTGGTGTGCTGGTATCAGGTCCTGAGTAGAGGCAGATCCACCTCCCTTTACACGGCGTGCCCGATTGATGCTGGCAAGCTTGGACTTTCCCCGTCTTCTGATGTCATTGTAGCGCTTGCGGCACTGGTGCGACGTCCTTGGGGTGCCAGCTGATGAAACAATTGTGGCTATTTCCTCCCACGCCTGTTTAACCGACGTATTTTGGGTGGGTTTCTCCCATCCCCATACAACACAACTTCTCTGTCTTTCACTGCTCTTACAAGAACATCTTTCTCCTCGGCTGTGAACCGCTCCTGGCGTGCGCCTGGTAAATACGCCATAATAATAGCAATCCATAATGGAACTTGCGCACCTGCTTTTAAAGGGAATGTTGGATGATGCTCTGATTGGTTTATTCACGTTACGCCCAAACCACACCTATGAATAATGAAGCTACTTCAGACCAACCCATTTTAGATTTGCACCAGGCGCAAGAGCCATTTATCCCGCCGGGAAAATAGCAACAGCGCCAAAACCCGCCCACAAAGTTACTTGCGCTTCGCGCTTTGACACTTGCGTTTCAGATCGTTAAAATAGGGCCCTATGTCTGCTTGGATACTCATAACGGCGTTCTTTCGAATCAGCTTTGACCGCGACTCTGGAAGACTTGGAGTTAAGCTTTTCTCTGAGAAAAGAACAAAGAACGGCACTGAAGTCATTCTTAAAAAGGGAAGATGTGTTCGGAGTTTTGCCGACCAGATACGGCGATTGTTTAATCTATCAACAAGCTCTGCTTCACCTTCGTTGCTCTGGTTGGTTGTAGCGCTATCCTATCGCGTGCAGAGGGAGTTTGAAAGACAACCGTTTATCCCGCCCCTCGGATTAAGCTGTCAATGGTGAGTTTCCAGACCAAACATCTTGATGTGGGTCTGGCTTGTCAGGCTAGAAAAGAGTTGCTTTTTCTATAAATACAAAGTTCTGCCATGAAACTCTAGATAGCACAGGCTGAAAGGTCCTTAACTCAGTCTGCTTGCAGTCACATCACACTCTAGGGCACAGCTGATTGGTTCCTGCTGTATCAGTAGCCAATGAGATCAGTAGCCATACTTGCTCTGCAGCAGCAGCGTAGCAGATCTATAACACTTAGACCAACCTCATCAACCTTATCTTGTGATCTCCATTACTATGCCAAACTCTCCAAGAGTTGTCATGACGCAACTTTTCCTGTGTGTTTGTCATATTTCAGTGGCTTCTTGTTGCAGACAGCTGACTGATCTCTTTCAAGGCACATGATGATGAAAATGAAATTGAGTCACTGTTTTGCAGTCCAGTCATGTCGGTTGTCCTTAAGAGCTGCTCAGCCTCACTGAAATGTGTCCTTGATGAGTCTTTGTGAATCCGATTGTGCAGAGAGCCTTGAGAAACCCACCCCTGCAGGGCCTTCAGCATTCCCAGATAAAACACAGATAAGAGAGGGATCAGCACCACGGACAGCACCGCGTCAATGATTTGCTCATGAACTAGCACTTGGCTTATTTGTTTATTTGACCAGTGACCTAGAAAAGTCTTATTTAGAGATGCATGATAGCAGTACTGAATCAGTTAATTAGAGGTTTTTAATTCTTTTTAATTCATCACTATTGGTTAATATTTAGTTTTGCATGCTCTAGATGACTTTTGCTGTCACCGACCGGCGACCGCTCACGTAAAGTTTATATTTTAAAACAAACAATTTAATAACATTGTTTTAGCAAAATGCATAATGAATACAAATTAATTGTTTTTAGAGTATTAATTTTAATGTTTTTTTTAAAAGCATTTTAGCTTTGGTCATTTAGTTCAAACTTGTTCATATAATAAAAGTGTGTGTGTGTGTGTGTGTGTGTGTGTGTGTGTGTGTGTGTGTGTATATATATATATATATATATATATATATATATATATATATATATATATATATATATATATATATATATATATATATATATATGTATGTATGTATGTATGTATGTATATATATATATGTGTATGTACAGTCTTGTTCAAAATAATAGCAGTACAATGTGACTAACCAGATTAATCAAGGTTTTTAGTATATTTTTTATTGCTACGTGGCAAACAAGTTACCAGTAGGTTCAGTAGATTCTCAGAAAACAAATGAGACCCAGCGTTCATGATATGCACGCTCTTAAGGCTGTGCAATTTGGCAATTAGTTGAATTAGTTGAAAGGGGTGTGTTCAAAAAAATAGCAGTGTGGCATTCAATCACTGAGGTCTTCAATTTTGTGAAGAAACAGGTGTGAATCAGGTGGCCCCTATTTAAGGATGAAGCCAACACTTGTTGAACATGCATTTGAAAGCTGAGGAAAATGGGTCGTTCAAGACATTGTTCAGAAGAACAGCGTACTTTGATTAAAAAGTTGATTAGAGAGGGGAAAATCTATAAAGAGGTGCAAAAAATGATAGGCTGTTCAGCTAAAATGATCTCCAATGCCTTAAAATGGAGAGCAAAACCAGAGAGACGTGGAAGAAAACGGAAGACAACCATCAAAATGGATAGAAGAATAAACCAGAATGGCAAAGGCTCAGCCAATGATCACCTCCAGGATGATCAAAGACAGTCTGGAGCTACCTGTAAGTACTGTGACAGTTAGAAGACGTCTGTGTGAAGCTAATCTATTTTCAAGAATCCCCCGCAAAGTCCCTCTGTTAAAAAAAAGGCATGTGCAGAAGAGGTTACAATTTGCCAAAGAACACATCAACTGGCCTAAAGAGAAATGGAGGAACATTTTGTGGACTGATGAGAGTAAAATTGTTCTTTTTGGGTCCAAGGGCCACAGGCAGTTTGTGAGACGACCCCCAAACTCTGAATTCAAGCCACAGTACACAGTGAAGACAGTGAAGCATGGAGGTGCAAGCATCATGATATGGGCATGTTTCTCCTACTATGGTGTTGGGCCTATTTATCGCATACCAGGGATCATGGATCAGTTTGCATTTGTTAAAATACTTGAAGAGGTCATGTTGCCCTATGCTGAAGAGGACATGCCCTTGAAACGGTTGTTTCAACAAGACAATGACCCAAAACACACTAGTAAACGGGCAAAGTCTTGGTTCCAAACCAACAAAATTAATGTTATGGAGTGGCCAGCCCAATCTCCAGACCTTAATCCAATTGAGAACTTGTGGGGCGATATCAAAAATGCTGTTTCGGAAGCAAAACCAAGAAATGTGAATGAATTGTGGAATGTTGTTAAAGAATCATGGAGTGGAATAACAGCTGAGAGGTGCCACAAGTTGGTTGACTCCATGCCACACAGATGTCAAGCAGTTTTAAAAAACTGTGGTCATACAACTAAATATTAGTTTAGTGATTCACAGGATTGCTAAATCCCAGAAAAAAAAATGTTTGTACAAAATAGTTTTGAGTTTGTTCAGTCAAAGGTAGACACTGCTATTTTTTTGAACACACCCCTTTCAACTAATTGCCCAATTGCACAGCCTTAAGAGCGTGCATATCATGAATGCTGGGTCTCATTTGTTTTCTGACAATCTACTGAACCTACTGGTAACTTGTTTTTCACGTAGCAATAAAAAATATACTAAAAACCTTGATTATTCTGGTTAGTCACATTGTACTGCTATTATTTTGAACAAGACTGTATATATATATATATATATATATATATATATATATATATATATATATATATATATATATATATATATATATATATATATATATATATAATGTTATTATTATTATTATTATTATTATTATTATTATTATTATTATTAAGGATTATTAGGAATTTTAGTACAGTGAACTCATTGTCATGTTCAGGAAAACAATTTGAAATGATTCGAGCTTTGTGATATGGTGCATTAACCCTTATTGTACCCGGTGGGGTCTTCAGCTGTTGTAGCCCATCCGCCTCAAGGTTTTGCAAATTGTGGCTTCACAAATGCTTTGCTGCATACCTTGCAAGTAACGAGTGGTTATTTCAGTCAAAGTTGCTCTTCTATCAGCTTCTATCAGTCGGCCCGTTCTCTTCTGACCTCTAGCATCAACAAGGCATTTTATATATACACTCAATATCTTCTTTAGGTGAGTATTTGTAGGAAATGTACAACATTTCTACATGAAACATCTGAATGAATTTTGGCCTAAAAGAAAAAAAATGATAATTTTGACCCATACAATGTATTGTTGGCTATTGGCACAAATAGACCTCTGCAACTTATGACTGGTTTTGTGGTCCAAGGTCACATATTCCTCATTTCCACATTCCACTCTCTCTCTCTCTCTCAGATTCAGATTCAGATTCAAATAGCTTTATTGGCATGGTGAAAGAAATCTTTACATTACCAACGCATTCATAATACTATACGAAATAAATAATAATACATGACAATAAACATAGCAATACAAATGCCCAATCTTCTAATATTTACACAGTTGTTAGCTCTGTCCTGCTGAGGGCTCTTTTGTCGTGACAGGACCTCACGTATCTGTCAGCCAGGTTGGCGTTCGCTGGGCTTTCTCCTAGCAGGAGTGGGAGTTTGTCCAAATTTGATTTTTGAAGGAAGTCTTTCTGATGGGTTGTGAAAAGGGGATAGAATGTGTCACTAATGTTTTTATAATTGGGGCAGAATGTAAAGAAGTGTAGCTCTGTTTCCAGCTGCTTCTCTGTGCAGTGAGGACACAGTCGCTCTTCCTTCGACAGCCAGGTCTGTCTTTGTCTGCCTTCACTGAGTCTGTACATGCTCAGGATTGAGTCGGTACATTGCTCTGCTTAGGGTCGCTCACTTTGCTCAGGTATGCTGCCAATTCATATTTTCTGTTTAGGGCCAAATAGCATTCCAATTTACTCTGTTTCTCTGTTGCGTCTGTCCGATGTTTGAGGTATTTTTCTTTTTGTGTTTTAATGATTTGGTTTGGTCTGGCTATGATTTTATTGTCAGTTTGTGACGTCAGCTCTAACACCAGTCGGCCGAGAGTGCTGTTCTCTGGCTTCAGCTCTCTTTATGGCAGGGCTTTGTGATGAAGGGTCTGTCCATCGCTATTTTTTAAGTGGGCATGGAATTTAATGGCTCTTTTTTTTAATGTTTATTACCAGGGGGTATAGTCCTAATTCTGCTCTACAGACATTATTTGGGGTTTTGCGCTGAACTCGTAGCAAGATTTTGCACAGCTCGGTCTGCAGAGTCTCTATTGGGTGTCTGTCCCATGTAGAGAACTCTTGGTCTGAGAGCGGACCCCAGACTTCAGTCCCGTACAGCGCGATGGGCTCTATTACTGTCTTCATAATTTTTAGCCAGATTCTTATTAGGATGTTAATTTGTATATTTCTCCTAATAGAATAAAAAAGCTCTCTCTCTCTCTCTCTCTCTCTCTCTCTCTCTCTCTCTCTCTCTCTCTCTCTCTCTCTCTCTCTCTCTCTCTGTGTGTATGTGTGTATGTATATATATATATATATATATATATATATATATATATATATATATATATATATATATATATATATATATATATATATATATATATATACATACAGTTGTGGTCAGAATTATTGGCACATCTGGTAAATATGATCAAATGTGGCTGTAAAAATAAATCTGCATTTATCTTTTTGATCTTTTTTTTAAAACATATCACAAAAATCAAAACTTTCATTCAAGTAAAATAATTGAAAGTGGGGAGAAAATCTCATTATGAAATAAATGCTTTTCTCCAAAACTCGTTGGCCACAATTATTGGAAACTTTTATTAAATACTTTTTGCTTCCTCATTTTGCCAAGATAGCAGCTCTGATTCTTCTTCTCTAATGCCTGATGAATTTGGAGAACACATGACCATCTCCATATCCTTCAGATTCCCAGCTCCATGTTGGTGCTTCTTCTCTTCAGTTCACCCCACTCATCTTCTGTAGGGTTCCGGTCAGGGAACTGGGGTGGTCATGAAAGAAGCTTCATTTTGTGCTCAGTGACACAATTGTGTGTTGATTTTGATAAGGTTTTTTTTGGATTGTTGTTCTGATGGAAGATCCAGCCACGGCCCATTATACGATTTTAAACTGAAGCATTCAGGGTTTGATTTATTATCTGTTGGTATCTTCTAGAATCCATAATTCCATGTATCTGAACAAAATGTCCAGGACCTCTAGCAAAGAATAAATAAATAGGCCCACATGGTATTTTTAACCGTGGACATGGGGAATTTCTTTTTATTCATGTTTGCACCAAAGCCATCTGTGTTTGTTGCCAAAAATCTCTTTTTAGAGTTTTATCTGTCCCTTTTGAGTTCCGGTCGTGTCTGAGAACTGAATATGCTGGAGTTTGTTTCTGGATGAGCAAGAAGGATTTTTCTTGAAACCCTCTCAAACAACATGTGGTGATGTAGGGGTTGTTTTTAATTAAAAATAAAATTTTCCGGACCCCAAGAAGGAAAAAAAAAAAGATCATTGGAGAGTCTTTGTCCACTCAAACTCTCCTCCTCACCGTGCATTAGGACGATATACACACATGTCCTCTTCCAGGCAGATTCTTAACATCCTTAGTTGATTGGAACTTCTTAATTATTGCCCTGATGGTGGATCTGGGATTTTTCAATATATATATATATATATATATATATATATATATATATATATGTATATATATATGTATATGTATATATATATGTATATATGTATATGTATATATATATATATATGTATATATATATATATATATATATATATATGTATATATATATATATATATATATATATATATATATATATATATATATATATATATATATATATATATGTGTATGTATATATATATATATATATATATATATATATATCGAAGTAATCTTATACTGTAAAAGGATAGCTACAGTAACCAGCTGCCAAGACTGAATTTCCTCCTTTTGCACAAAGTTTTATATTTTTATAATTTTATATTTTGTGTAGACCAACATTCACTTCACACTAGATCCCCAATACACTGTAAACAATGATAAGATCAATGTGTCTATATATATATATATATATATATATATATATATATATATATATATATATATATATATATATATGTATATATATATATGTATATATATATATATATATATATATATATATATATATATATATATATATGTATATATATGTATATATATATATATATATATATATATATATATATATATATATATATATATATATATATATATATATATGTATATATATGTATATATATATATATATATATATTAGGGGTGTAACGGTTCACAAAATTCACGGTTCGGTTCGATACGATACACTGGTGTCACGGTTCGGTTCGGTACGGTTCGGTATGTTTTAGATACAGCAAAAAGAAAAAATTGGCAGATAAATTACCTTTTTTATTATTATTTTTGTGCCGTGCGTGTTGCGTTGCAGGAGCCCCACACGCTGTAGTGCTTTCACATATGCTGCGTTTGCAGTCCGCAACTGATCCTGTTGCATACCACAAACACAGCATTGATTCATTATTTTTTTATTTAAAATCCAAAAGTTTTTACTGAACATGCCTCGTCAGAATTCCAATTCTCTTTGTTTACTCTTTAATAGAAGTCAGGTTACGTAGCCTACTACATTTAAACAACATTTTATTAAGTTCATTTATTCATATTTATATACTTTAGATTTAGCTCACACAAGTAGCAAAACATTTAAACATAGGTTATAGCCCTAAATCACAAACATTTTAAATTAGAAACTTACAATAGTATATTCAAAAACAGCCGACTCTCGTCTTTTCTTTCGTTTTTTACACCCTTTTGAAAAGAAATCCTGCAGGTCATAAAGAACTTTGCTTTTCACCTCCAAGAAAGTACGAGTGCTATCCATTATGGCACTTTTTTTTTTTACCTAAATGCCAGGTAAGGTGTCGTTTTGTTGCTTTACTTGAGAAAAAAAGCCATGTTGACTTTGAAACAAGAGTATATTTTAAATTACTAGACTTTCGCGTCAGTACATGTTAATTTTAATGCGAAAAGTCTTCTGTCGCTTTAATGCAGCAACGCAGCGCAGCAAAAAATAGACTCGGTACGAAAACGATCCGTGCACTGCTGCAGACACAACGCTCCTGGAACGGACTGACGGACAGCATCCGCGTGCAGTGTAGCTGTCATCCGTTAACATGGGTACGGAAAAAAATACGCACCGCACACGTACTGCAGACGGAGTGTGTGTGAAACGGGCGTTAGGTCTCATATCCGCGGCTATAAATGGACCACTCGCCGCGGTGATGTCTTTTGCCATTTGAATACGTTGGAAATGTCTGTCTAAATGCTGCGGGGATAGTTTGTGGGATAGTTTGTGGCTGTTTCTCCTTTTTATCGTCTTGTTGTCGGCGTAAATGAGATGATTGACATGACATGAATTATTCCCGCTGCTGTACCATCAGCAAATGCGACATACCGTTGTTTTTTTAATCCATCACTCTTGCCAACACCATCATAGCTTACAAAGAATCCAAAGTTCACCCAAACACCAGACCTGTTGGTTATTGGAGGATCTTCTATTTCTGGTTTGTTAAACGCAATAGCCATTTTGCCACGAGCATTCAGCGCGTAGCCTACTGAGTAAGCGAGCACCTGACTGAGCAGCCTAAAACATATTTGGTGTTTTTTTTCTTTCTTTCAGTTCGGCGGTGTCAGGGGCATTGGCTGTTATGTCGTTTTGGTTATTGGGCTACCTTGTTGAACGCATATTATTATATTTCACACACTTTTTTATTTTCCAAATCTAATTAATTAGTCAAAGAACCGTTCGGTACACAATGCGTACCGCGTACCGAACCGAAAGCCTCGTACCGAACGGTTCAATACGAATACGCGTATCGTTACACCCCTAATATATATATATATATATATATATATATATATATGTATATATATGTATATATATATATATATATATATATATATATATATATATATATATATATATATATATATATATATATATATATATATAGACACATTGATCTTATCATTGTTTACAGTGTATTGGGGATCTAGTGTGAAGTGAATGTTGGTCTACACAAAATATAAAATTATAAAAATATAAAACTTTGTGCAAAAGGAGGAAATTCAGTCTTGGCAGCTGGTTACTGTAGCTATCCTTTTACAGTATAAGATTACTTCGATTTCATCACAAGACACCAGAGGGCAGCACTGATACATAGTTCATGACTCAATCTCAATTTGATTGACCATCACAAGGCGTCACTGTACAAGAATTACATTTATTCCATAATAACATTAAGCTTTGTCTGAATAGTTTTGTCCGTAACGAGTGATTAAAGGATGGGTATTTAGATGCATGTGGTATATTCATTATGGTGAATCAGGCTGGTGACTCAGAAAGAATTAGGTCATTGTTAAAAAAATAATAAATTGCATGAACAATGTTGAGTGGGTGTATTCCACATCAGTATAATAATCAAAAAGATTAGATATTTTTAGGCATAGCCTTTCTTTCGCCTATATAATGGTGTTACTCATGAGTCATGATGTTGCATAAGTTCCCACGCATCCCTCCAGCGGTATATGAACGCAGCTGGACAGATGTTTCAAGTGAATCAATGTGATCTTGGCCTCTGGTGTTAGTTGTAGTAATTTGCTTTTGTACAGCACAGAGAGTGTTTTATACACCGATCATACATAACATTATGACCATCTTCCTAATATTGTGTTGGTTCCCCTTTTCCTGCCAAAACAGCCCTGACCTGTTGAGGCTTGGACTCCACTAGACCCTAAAGGTGTGCTGTGGTATCTCTGGCACCAAGATTTTAGCAGCAGAGCCTTTAAGTCCTGGAAGTTGTGAGGTGGGGCCTCCATGGATCAGACTTGTTTGTTCAGCACATCCCACAAATGCTCAATTTAATTGAGATCTGAGGAATTTCACCTCAAAAGTCAACACCTCAAACTTGTTGTGCTCCTCTAACCATTCCTGAACCATTTTTGATTTGTGGCAGAGCGCATTATCCTGCTGAAAGAGACCACAGCCACCAGGGAATACCGCTTCAATGAAAGGGTGTACATGGTCTGCAACAATGCTTAGGTAGGTGGTACGTGTCAAAGTAACATCCACATGGATGTTAGGACCCAAGGTTTCCTAGCAGAACATTGCCCAAAGCATCACACTGCCACTGGCTTGCTTGCCTTCTTCCTATAGTGCATCCTGGTGCCATGTGTTCCCCAGGTAAGCAATGAACACGCACCCGACTATCCACGTGATGTAAAAGAAAACGTGATTCATCAGACCAGACCGCCTTCTTCCATTGCTTCATGGTCCATGTGCCCACTGTTTGCACTTTCGGGTCAGCATGGGCACCCTGACTGGTCTGCGTCTATGCAGCCCCATACACAACAAACTGCGATGCACTGTGTATTCTGACACCTTTCTATCAGAACCAGCATTAACATCTTGAGCAATTTAAACTACAGTAGCTTCTCTGTTTGATCGGACCACACGGACCAGCCTTTGCTCCCCATGTGCATCAGTGTGCCTTGGCCACCCATGACCCTGTCGCCGTTTCTTCCTCAAACCACTTTTGATAGATACTGACCACTGCAGACCAGGAACACCCCACAAGAGCTGCAGTTTTGGAGATGCTGTCGTCTAGCCTTCACAAATTGACCCTTGTCAAACTCGCTCAAATCCTTACATTTACCATTTTACCATCCTGCTTTTGATCAACTGTGAAGACAAAATGTTCACTTGTGCCTAATATATCCCACCCACTAACAGGTTCTGTGATGGAGAGATTATTAGTGTTATTCACTTCATCGATGACTAGTCTGTGTTGTGCTGGTCATGTATGTTCTTAATGCCATCATCTTTAGAAAACTCAACAATCGTGCATAATATGTTTAACATAAACTTGGAGAAACTGCTGTCAATTTGAGATGACATGCAAATGCACATGATGCAATGGCTATCAATTGGAATGAAGCTCAGTCTCTAACAAATTGGCTATCAGTGTGAACGAGTTGTATTGGTGTTTCTCTGAAACCACTTATGGTAGTTTTTAAAAAGATATATAAAACTAGTGAAGTGAAGTTTTTAATCATTTTTCTCAGAGTTTCCTTTTTTTAGCCTCACTGATAGTGTTGCCTATAAAGTGGGCTGAAAATGGTCACGCTATTTTGTCTCATTTTCCTGTTTTCAGTTCCCAAATGTGCCATGGGCCCGAAAGGCAAACTCTATCTTACGCATTAGGCTTTACGCTGGCAGTGGCTGACTATGAATTTCGCATTTCAATTTCACAGCATTTTAAGGTGGCAGAGGCTTTAGACACATCACTCCATGAGGGATAATGTATATGATTTTCCTGTCTGATCCAATCATGTTCAAGATGTCTAGGCGAGTCCTTGTAACTGATCAGAGCTGTAGCATAGAATAAGATACAATAAATGCACTACCATTCAAAAGTCTGGGGTCAGTAAGATTTTTTTATTTTATTTTTATTTTTTATAGAAATGAATGCTTTTATTTAGCAAAGGCGCATTAAACTGATTAAACGTGTTAGACATTTATGTTTTCAAAATAATTCAATTTTAATAAATGTCCACAAATCTGCATTCTAGAATGATTTCTGAAGGATCATGTGACACGATACATATATATATATATATATATATATATATATATATATATATATATATATATATATATATATATACACTGTGACGGTTCCGTCAGTTTGTTTAATCCTGAGTTACAGGTGGCTGAGGGAAGGCGTGGCTTCGCACCTGAACCTGATCATGTCACTTTAAGAGGGACTGGATCAAACCGAGCAGGAGCGAAGAGCGCGTTTGGGCCTGGCATTGAATGCAGGAGTGGTTTGTCCGTCGTTTGCTCATCATGAGAGTGCCTGAGATCTGACGTTATGTGGGAGTTGGAGGGAGACCACAGCCGCATCGGCGTTCACGTTGATTCATCTTCCCCGTGTCGATCCGCATTGCCTGTTTGTTATTTGGTTGGATTGATTACATGCATTTCATACTTGCACTTGCACACTTACATACTGACTAACATGTACTGAATATTCAACATTTCATGTTGATATTACTTTAGTGTAATAAATATTATTCTTTATACAGCGGTTGTGTGGCGTCTCCCTTTGTTTGTTGCGGTTTACAAAAGGAAATCGTAACAACACATATGTACACTGTAAAAAATTTTGGTTGGTTTTTGTTGGTTTAACTTAAAAAAGTAAGTAACCTGGTTGCCTTAAAATTTTGAGTTTATTGAAATTAAAAATTTGAGTTTTGAAAATTTGACAATGAAGGAAATTTGTTTAATAAATAGAAACTCAAAATATTATTGTATCTGAACCACATAAATTTTTTGATAAATCATAAAAATAACACTATTTGGCATGTTTCACTGCGTCATCAGAAATAAAACACACACAATTACACAATATGCTTACAAAATCTTTTAATTATATTTTAATAAAGGTTGTCGAATCTCAAAAAAATGTCATTGTATTAACTCAAAATTTTAATTTCAATTAACTCAAAATTTTAAGGCAACCAGGTAACTTTTTTTCTAAATAATTTTTTACAGTGTATACATATGGTGATTTTCAAAGTTCACGATGCAACAAGTAGATATTTTCTTGGGTTCCAAAAATATAGATATTTTGAGAAATGATCTGGTTAACACAATTCAATGGGATGGAATTATTTTTCTGACCCTGACATGTGCACTGCAAACTGCAAATTTTCCTGTGACGTGAAACGCAAAGGGGTCTATAGTGCATCCTGATGCCATGTATTCCCCAGTTAAGCGACGCTCATGCACCCGGCCATCCACGTTATGTAAAAGAAAAACTTGATTAATCAGACCAGGCCACCTTCTTCTTCCATTGCGCCATTGTCCACTGTTGGCACTTTCAGCGATGGACAGGTGTCATCATGGGCACCCTGACTGTTCTATGGCTATGCATCAGCATACGCAACAAACTGCAATGCGCTGTGTTTTCTGACACCTTTCTGTCAGAACCAGCATTAACTTCTTAAGCAATTTGAGCTACTGTAGCTTGTCAGTTTGATCGGATCACATGGACCAGCCTTCAGTCCCCATGTGCATCAATGAGCCTTGGCCGCCTATGGCCCTGTCGCCGGTTCACCACTGTTCCTTCCTCAGACCACTTTTAATAGATACTGACCACTGCAGACCGGGAACATCCCACAACAGCTGCAGTTTTGGAGATACTCTGACCCAGACATCTAGCCATCACAGTTTGGCATTCATCAAACTTGCTCAAATCCTTACACTTGCCCATTTTTCCTGCTTCTACTAACTCATCAACTTTGAGGACAAAAAGTTTGCAGTTGCTGTATATCCCACTCACTAACAGGTGCCGTGATGAAGAGGTAATCAGTGTTATTTACTTCACCTGTCAGTAATGTTATGCCCGATTGGTGTATATAATATTGTGTGCATATGTCTAAACTCCTGTCAGTATATGCCAAATATTTCTAAATGCTTACATGCACTCTGTAAATGGTTTTTATATATATATATATATATATATATATATATATATATATATATATATATATATATATATATATATATATATATAATTTTTCATAATGAAAATTCATAATTTACTCACCCTCACATTGTTTCAAACCGTATGAATTTCTTTTTTTATATTCTTTCATATATCTTCTTTTGTGTTCAGAAGAAAAAGACATTCATACAGGTTTGAAACAATGTGAGGGAATGATGAAAATTAAAAAAAATGTTGGGTAATCTATCCCTTTAATGTCCTTTTTTCAGCAATGCAAGTTTTTTTTATTTTTAAAGGATTAGGATTTATTTTAAAGGGTTAGTGCAGTTATTTTCTGAATGTCTTTATTGTCATTGAACAACTGTAGAGCAAAATTCAATTGCAACTCATAACACAACAGCGTAATAAAAAAGCTGAGTAAAGATAACACATGAGCAAACTCGACATTGCTGCAAGAAATAGATAAATAAATAAGCAAGTATAATGCACAATCCCATGTGTATTGCACGGTCCAATGTATTACTCAGTTCCATAAATAATTGAGTTTCGTTTTTTTGGCACTTCGATAAAACCTGTTCGTAAGTCTAGTTATGAAACCCGAATTGCTGTGCCAGTGCTTCAATGTTTTAGCAAGTTTTTTTTTTATGATTGTTTGTGATCTGTTGCTTAACAATACAGTGCCTTATTAAATATTTATGAGCTTTAGATAGTTACAGAAACTGTCTTGCACTTTTACATTTTAGCATTTCAGCAACTGTTTGAGATTGCATTGCTCATTCACCCTAGTTTTCTGTTTAGTGGGCCGCTGTGTGTGGGATTTTGTACATGTAGGTAAAAATTACCAGGATATGTGTGACAACCCTGTTATTTTCTCCCCATCAGAGAGACATAGAAAGTAGGAATTAGACTGCGATCCATCTTATATAAACCCACCTCTGCGTTCTTCTCTCTGTGCAGGGGCGTACTTTACTTCTGGCAACAAATATATATATATATATATATATATATATATATATATATATATATATATATATATATATATATATATATATATATATATATATATATATATATATATATACAGCTCTGAAATTTTTTTTTTAAAAGACCACTGCAATTTTTTTCTTAAATCAGCATCTCTACAGTAGGACCAGCTTGATGGCAAAAACACAAAAACATTGCTAGTAGTACCTCAAAACTGGAATCAAAAAATAACTATTGACCATGCCAAATAAGCTGAAAAGGACAGTTTTGAGTGAGGAAAAGAAGAGTTCAATTCTGGCTTTACTGGCAGAGGGATACAGTGAGCGTCGGGTTGCTTCAATCCTTAAAATTTCAAAAATGGCGGTTCATAAGAACAAGGCCAAGCAGCAGACATTGGGGACAACAAAGCTACAGACCTGCAGAGGGCAAAAATGACTCTCCACTGACCGGAATGACCGCCAACTCATACGAATGTCACTCAACAATTGTAGAGTGACATCAAGTGACCTACAAAAAGAATGGCAAATGGCAGCTGAGGTGATTTGCCATTGAGGATGGTCTGAAACCGGCTCCTGGGGGCAGGGCTGAAGTTGTGCAAAGCTAGAAAAAGCCCTTCATCAATGAGAAGCAGAGAAGAGCCAGGCTGACAAGAGACCATGAGGATTGGACTGTAGAGGACTGGAGTAAGGTCATCTTCTCTGATGAGTCCAATTTTCAGCTTTTTCCAACACCTGGTCATCTAATGGTTAGATGGCGGCCTGGAGAGGCCTACAAGCCACAGTGACTTGCACTCACTGTGAAATTTGGTGGAGGATTAGTGATGATCTGGAGTTGCTTCAGCAAGGCTGAAACCGGGCAGATTTGTCTTTGGGAAGGACACATGAATCAAAACACGTACAAAGTTGTCCTGGAAGAAAACTTTCTTCCTTCCGCTCTGACAATGTTCCCCAACTCTGAGGACTGTTTTTTTCATAGCTCCATGCCACACAGCCAGGTCAAGGTGTGGATGGAGGACCACCAGATCAAGACCCTGTCATGGCCAGCCCAAATATCCAGACCAGAACCCCAATGAAAGCCTCTTGAATGTGATCAAGAGGAAGATGGATGGTCACAAGCCATCAAACAAATCCGACCTGCGTGAATTTTTGCACCAGGAGTGGCATAAAGTCACCCAACATCAATGTGAAAGACTGGTGGAGAGCCTTCCCAGACGCATGAAAGCTGTGATTCAAAAATATTCCAACAAATATTGATTTCTAAACTTTTTATTTTATTTTATTTTTTTATTTACAATTAAAATGTTTTAATTTAAAACATTAGTATTGTGTTGTTTAAAGATGAATATGAATACATTTACTTTCCATTAATCGAGGTCTGACAATGCATTTTTTTTGTTATTTTGACCAGTTTTTGGCAAATTTGAAATTTGGGGAAAATGTTGTCAGTTGTTTATAGAATAAAAGAAAATGCAAATTTTACCCAAACACATACCAATAAATAGGAAAACCAGATAAACTGATCATTTTGCAGTGGTCTCTTATTTTTTTTTCAGAGCTGTATGTTGCCAGAAGTAAAGTACGCCCCTGCACAGAGAGAAGTGGAGGCAGAGGAAGGTTTGTCCACCAGCCGATCTGCTGAATGAACTCTATGTGGGCTCTGTTTATCATAATATGCTAATAATGGTAATAGGTTTGAACCTTACAGCCCAAAGTCAGTTACACTTCCTTTATTTGCACAATGGAAAAGTCAACAAGCTCCAGCAACATATGAGAAAGTCTTGGTTGGAGGCAGAAAATAATCCTAATCTTTCACTGAGCGGTTCCTATAGTAAATGCGACTCTTGCGACTGAGACACCAGTTTTGAGTTTACTTGGGGGTGGGGGGTGGGGGGCTGGCCTTCAGAGTCAACCTATGGATATCATAGTAGCATCACGTTCATTTTGATAGCAAAATGTTCTTAATAGAGCAATAGAGAAAAAATGAGCTTTGCTCCAGGATCTCTATGTTTACCTTCACCCCAGATGTGGCAGATCTGCACAAAATCTATAACACACCACAGTGACAGACTGCTATTTTTAGCATGCTTACAATCCCATCTTGGTGGTCCTCAACATAAATTTAAGCTTGCTGTAAATATATGCTCTTTACCTTCTGTAGCTGTAAGAGAAGCCATAATGTCTGTCTGTCTGTCCGTCCGTCCGTCTGGTCTGTCTGTCTGTCATTGCCAAAAGTTTTGGGACATCTGCCTTTACATGCACATTAACTTTAATGGCATCTCATTCTTAATTTGTGGGGTTTTAAATGGAGTTGGCCCACACTTTGCAGAATCAATTAACAGCTTCATCTCTTCTGGGGAGGCTTTCCACAAGGTTTAGGAGTGTGTTTATGGGAATATTTGACCATTCTTCTAGAAGTGCATTTGTGAGGTCAGGCCCTGATGTTGGACGAGAAGGCTTGGCTCCCAGTCTGCTCTAATTCATCCAAAAGGTTGTTCTATCGAGTTGAGCTCAGGACTCAGCACCCAACCCCTGAAAAACAACCCCACACCATAATTCCCCCCACCAAACTTTACTCCATCCATCCATCCATCCATCCATCCATCCAGGAGGTTTTTAAAGAATTTCTCAGAGATGCTCATATCTGAATTTTCAACACTGATGCTGTGTGGTCTGCATCCTAATGTTACTTCAGATAATACAGACGTTCTACGTGTTCACGTGTGTCTGCTGCTCCATACATTTTAGAAGGGCTCGACGGAATATGTCATTCGAATCCCCAGATACTTGAAGTTCTTTTAAATGGTGCCAACTTATTTCTGTCTCACCCTGAAGAGTCAATCCACCCACATCACAGAAATGAGCCAGTTCCAACCAAACCAGTGAGAATGATGTATAGCTATGATAAGACGTCTGGATTTGGTTTGGTCATTGCACTGTAAAAAATATTTGTTGGTTTTTGTTGGTTTAACTTAAAAAAGTAAGTAACCTGGTTGCCTTAAAATTTTGAGTTTATTGAAATTAAAAATTTGAGTTGATACAATGAAGGACATTTGTTTAATAATAGAAACTCAAAATATTATTGTATCTGAACCACATAAAAAAATGATAAATCATGAAAATAGCACTACAGGGAGTGCAGAATTATTAGGCAAATGAGTATTTTGACCACATCATCCTCGTTATGCATGTTGTCTTACTCCAAGCTGTATAGGCTGGAAAGCCTACTACCAATTAAGCATATTAGGTGATGTGCATCTCTGTAATGAGAAGGGGTGTGGTCTAATCATATCAACACCCTATATCAGGTGTGCATAATTATTAGGCAACTTCCTTTCCTTTGGCAAAATGGGTCAAAAGAAGGACTTGACAGGCTCAGAAAAGTCAAAAATAGTGAGATATATTGCAGAGGGATGAAGCAGTCTTAAAATAGCCAAGCTTCTGAAGCGTGATCATCGAACAATCAAGCGTTTCATTTAAAATAGTCAACAGGGTCGCAAGAAGCGTGTGGAAAAACCAAGGCGCAAAATAACTGCCCGTGAACTGAGAAAAGTCAAGCGTGCAGCTGCCAAGATGCCACTTGCCACCAGTTTGGCCATATTTCAGAGCTGCAACATCACTGAAGTGCACAAAAGCACACGGTGTGCAATACTCAGAGACATGGCCAAGGTAAGAAAGGCAGAAAGTCGACCACCACTGAACAAGACACACAAGCTGAAACGTCAAGACTGGGCCAATAAATATCTCAAGCCCGATTTTTCTAAGGTTTTATGGACTGATGAAATGAGAGTGAGTCTTGATGGGCCAGATGGATGGGCCCGTGGCTGGATTGGTAAAGGGCAGAGAGCTCCAGTCCGACTCAGACGCCAGCAAGGTGGAGGTTGGGTACTGGTTTGGGCTGGTATAATCAAAGATGAGCTTGTGGGGCCTTTTCGGGTTGAGGATGGAGTCAAGCTCAACTCCCAGTCCTACTGCCAGTTTCTGGAAGACACCTTCTTCAAGCAGTGGTACAGGAAGAAGTCTGCATCCTTCAAGAAAAACATGATTTTCATGCAGGACAATGCTCCATCACACGCGTCCAAGTACTCCACAGCGTGGCTGGCAAGAAAGGGTAAAAGAAGAAAATCTAATGATATGGCCTCCTTGTTCACCTGATCTGAACCCCATTGAGCTTCCGCAGTGACTGTAATGACTTTAAAAATAATATGAATGAACCGTCTTGTTTAATCTTAAAGTTTTGGTGGTCAGACTCAGCTCACAAAGATGATAGCAAATAAATAATGCTGACGTCAGCGGCCATGGCACCCAACGAGCAATCATTAGTCCAAAAGAGCAAGTTGTTATGCGAGTTAACTTGAATCAAAATGCAAATCTCCAAAGACGCATAAATCTGTCACCGTGACATGGGACTTTTACAGCTGAAATGATGAGAGAATTAAGCATGCTTGGAACAACAAGAGAGGAATATTATACATTACAATCAGGTACAACGAAGGGAGATAACGGCCATCATATATAGGTAAGCTGAGACAAAAAGTTATATTTTTTCGCAACTTGTTTATTTACTTTTTAAGAGCAGTTTATTGTGGCATATGAGTCAGTCGGGTCTGTGTCTTCCCGCCGGATTTGGTTCCACTTTTCAAATAATAGTTTACGTTTTGTTTACACTCATCTTCTATTAGTTCCAGCATGTGTGCAGTGGAGTTCTAAAAGCTATGCGTCGCTCAACATACGTCATTTACGCAGTAGCTCTGATTGGTTGTAGGTCTATTCAATTGAGGTCTTTCCTTTGTCCGTTGAAATACGCCCCCATAATCAAATTACAATGGAGCAGTATCAGACTCATATTCTGACTAGAATTGAGTATGACCACGTCAGGCTACTCACCGCCTGCATACGACCGTGAACCTTAATCGCTGGAACCGCTCCATCTTTCAGCACTAGACGAGATACGAATCCAGTGATGAACTGTACCTTGTTTATTAACCATCGTCGCCGAAATGCAGGGACACAAGCACTTGCACAACTCCGTTGCTGCTCCAGAATAACAAACTCCATCCACTGTCCCATTAACGCTGGGTTCTTTGGGAAGCTGTGCTGGGTTGCCTTGCCCTAACAACCAAAAGCACACTTCTTTGGTGACATGGTTGATTTCGTGAAGTCCTGTCCTAAAGTGTTTGCTCTGTGGCTCTAATCGCGCGGTCGCGCCCTTCCGGGAGAAGATCACGTACTGCCCGTACAAGAACATTCTGCCCTCCCTGATGTCAGATAGACCCATACTCTAAAAACACCTTTCTAAAATTTGTGAGAAACTGGAAGGAGTATTTTTGGCAAAATGCACAACTTTAAAACCAAAAACCAAAAAAAAAGTCCATGTTTAGGATGGTAATCCTATAGCCTGACAAGCCAGACCCACATCAAGATGTTTGTTCTGGAAACTCACCATTGACAGGGCTCAATCCGAGGGTCGGGATAAACGGTTGTCTTTCAAACTCCCTCTCCATGCGATAGGATAGCGCTACAACCAACCAGAGCAACGAATGTGAAACAGAGCTTGTTGATAGATTAAACATTCGCCTTATCCGGTCGGCTAAACTCCGAACACATCTTCCCTTTTTAAGAATGACTTCAGTGCCGTTCTTTGTTCTTTTCTCAGAGAAAAGCTTAACTCCAAGTCTTCCAGAGTCGCGGTCAAAGCTGATTCGAAAGACCGCCGTTCGCCAGTTTCTGTGTTTACTAGAAGCACGCAAACGCAACTCGGCCGTCGTCATTATTGCCCCGCCCGCCGACTCTATACACGATGTGATTGGCCCGGCAAGAGTTAGGGGAATACAGCTCAGAAGGGGATTGAGAGTTGCTAGACGACACTCGCGGGCAGATTAAATTTGCTGCCACTAGGGTGCGTCTAGATTTCTAGGCTAGTAAAAAGCTCAATATCCATGAAACAGCCCCCCCCCCCCCCCCCCCCCTCTTAATTAATCATATTTCATTTAATGTGTTTTTAAAATGTCATTTAATCTTATGTTTATTTATTTACTCATTACTGGAACACGGGAGAACAAAAATGCAGATTAATAAAAATATTTTGGTCTGTGAACTTCTAAAAGTGGCAGCTGTGCAACCTTTAAAAAGAGACTGAGCCCAGCATGAGTGTGTTTAGAAAGAAAGTTAGGGAAGGAGAGCAGAACACCTGGAGATGGGGAGAAAGAGAGAGGGGGAGAGAGGAAGAGAGAGATTGCTCCGCTGACTGGGCAGCAGCGTGACGTGTGCTCAGTGTCTCGTGAATAAGTGCTGCACCGCTTCTTTTCGTGTGGGCTTAATGCAGCTCGACTGCGACCTCTCACTTGTGTAGAGAGGAAAGTGGAGGCTGCGTTGTACCACACACGTTGGCGTGTTGTTTCACACGGTTAAGGGCAGGTAACGGTAAAGCCTTTTTATCCAAATTCTGTGCTTGCAGGTTATTATATGCATGAAAAGGTCTCTTGATGTTGACGTGCATGTTGCTGTTGTGTTCCAGACCACTTCAGTTTTACTTTTGTGTGCAAGTGTGTGCATGTTGATGGAGCATGACTTCAAAGTGAATTCCTCCACTGCTTTGGAGTGCAATCAGCCTAGAACTCTTAAAAATTCATTCACATCTTTAATGAAGTGACTGTTTTGAACTGCGATGCTCAGGAATTGAACATTCGTTAGTAGTTCAACTGCCTGAGGAGGAAGAGGACAGCGTCCTTTATTTAGACGGTGCGTCTTGTATCCATAAAAAACATCGTATTTCTGATGGAGTTTATCGCCTCCCTCGTTACCTCTCTCTCCATCTCTTCAGGCTTTTGGGGCTGCGTTATTCAGTACCATGCTGGGCAAACACATTTCGAATCTGGCAGCCTTTTTCTTTTCATATTCATGAGATCACATGTTTATGTCCCTGAAACGCAGAGCTAACGACAGTGGCCTCCCGCTGAGGTCATTGTGTCCACGTCTCAGCAGTCTGAGGCCGCCCAGCTGTCGGAGACGGTCCTGCGTCCATGCTAATAAGTTGACCCGAGATGGATATCACTGCACCTCTGACATTGCTTATCATTTTGATAACGCCTTTTCATAACCTTATCGAAAATCAGATAAGTGTTTGTTCCCTCAAAGAATGTTTTTTATGATGGAAGTCTGATGACATGACATTCAACAGCAGAAATGTTTTAGGATGTCTATGTGGCAAAGCCTTTGTGGAGGGATTTAAATGTGCAGAAATGTTTTTGTTGAAGTCAAAATGGTTCCATATAGTGCTTTTTACAGTATTGTTTCAAAGCAGCTTCACAGAAAACCATGATGTTAATGTGTATAATATTCATCATGTCTTGGTCACATTTAGTGGAGCTGGGCGAAAATATAGTTATTTGAAATAATACAAGCAATCATGCAGTTGAGATTTGCTATATTATAATTATCACTTTACGTGAGAGTGTACTAGGCCTATATGTGACCCTGGACCACAAATGGTCATAAGGGTACATTTTTGAGATTCATATATCATCTGAAATCTGAATAAATAAGCTTTCCATTGATGTATGCTCTGTAAAAAAAATATTTCAAAAATAAGTTACCTGGTTGCCTTAAAATTTTGAGTACATTGACATAAAAAATTGAGTTAATACTACAATTTTTTTTATATTGGGTAGTTGTATGTTTTATTTGTGTATATGCAGTGCAACTAAACATTTTCATGATTTATCACATTTCAGAATATCAGAATCATTTTCAGTTTCTATTTATTAAACCAATTTTCTTTATTAGCACTATTCGCATGGGATTAGTATTATCTAGGGACCTCTGTGATTTAGAAATGTCTCCCCCACATCTGAGTTTAGCGTGGCGCATTCGCACGGGATAAGCAAAGCCTGTGATTTTACTCCAATTTACTGACTTCTCCGGGATATGATGTCAAGACGTCGTTATATAGCTGTATGAAATCATAAACAGGCATCGATATAATTTTGATTATTTTACAGTAGCCTAATAAATAAACATAATTTCGTTCATTTAGCAAACAGACGCCATGAACTGAGCTCAGACCATCGGCAGGAATCAGATTTCATTCATCACGAGTGAGAAGCTGACACACGGCGAAAGATTCAGTTTCAAAACTGAATGTGAAGCGCGTATTTAAACAAGCTTGTCATTGTACTGTACTGTTCTGTTCTGTTTTTCATTAAGAACAGTATTAATGTTAATATTAAACACATCATTCAGTATGATTAATCCCAAATTGATACTCATTATGAATGAAGACTTTATTCTTCATGAAAGATAAAGATAGAAATGCTCACAGGAAGAAAAAAAACTTGCAAAAATTATATACCATCCGTCTAATCCTGGCCAAATCACAGAGATGTCGATTCGCACAGGACTACTATTATCACAGGACCTCGGTGTTCAGCGAAATATGGTAGGTAATTTGCGGGGGGATTTTTACTTTACAAATTACAGACATGGCCGATTCGCACGGGATTAAGATCACAGACATTCTCTGCAATTATTACAAATCACCAGAGGTCCCCAGATAATACTAGTCCCGTGCGAATAGGGCTATTGTATCAACTCAAATGTTTAATTTCAATAAACTCAAAACTTTAAGGCAACCAGGTTACTTACTTTTTTAAGTTAAACCAACAATATTTTTTTTTATAATGTGGTTTGTTAGGATAGGACCGTATTTGGCGAGATTTGAAAATCTGGAATCTGAGGTTGCAAAAAAGAAAGAAAATCACCTTTAGTATTGTCCAAATTTGTCCTTAGCAACACATAATACTACTAATAATACATTTTTAAGTGCAGCAATGCTTCTTTTATTTTGTATTTTGGTCAGTTGCTTCTGGATAGTTTGACATGTGTGTAGGTGGGTGTTTACCTAAGAGTGTTTCCTGTTTTGTATAGATTGTGTAGAGAGGGTGACCGTTTTGTTGACCGTTTGTAGCATTTATGTAATTCTAGGGTTTTCTATCTGCATATGGATTATATATTACACCATGACTGTAAACATTCATGTTTCAGGCTTTAAATGCATGGAAACGCATCACAAATACTTTCCTTTCAGCGGCTGCTATAACATTTTAGATATATTTATTGTAGGAAATTTACAAAATATAATCTTTACTTGATCAGGGACATGATCTTTATTTAATATCCTAATGATTTTTGGTATAAAAGAAAAATTGATCATTTTTTTTACATGTATATTTGCCAAGACAACATTGTTTTTTATGTATTTGACTGTTTAGGCGCAATAAGCAGCAAAAAATTAGTACTGAGAGGAGGCTTTATGTGCGTGTACTTTGGGTGTGAGCATAAAATATGCAGGAATGAGTAAAATTATGTTCTGTACACGCAATCCCACAGCAAAATTCAAGCCCTGTAATGGCAACAATATTTGAAACAAATTAAACGAGCGAGTGAGGGGAGGCAGGTTTGTGTGTTAAAGATATATCAGTATTGATTTGTATGGAAAAATCTATATTTTTGATAACACTACATTGCACTTAAGCCCCGTTTCCAAAGAAATTACCTGGAGCAATTTGTCCCATGCAGGAACAATTTTCCCCCCAGACTAGTTGCTGTCGGTGCCACAAAGTTTAGAGACGTAGCAACCCTCTACTCACAACTTGGCAACAAAATGGCCATTGGCTTGTAATTTAGTTATATATGATTCCAACAAATCAGCGAATATTTGTAAAATGTCACAGCTTTTTAAATATCTAAATGTTTTTAAGACTGGTGTAACACTCTTAACACCAGTCAATCAAACATTATAGTTTACAATATTATGATAATCAAGCAATATTTAATGATAGAACTTTAGTAATTAGAACTAAAACTTGGTAACCATGTATGAATGCATATTTGTCATTTTATTTGAACTTAGGACTGGTGGTGGGGCAGCTGGGGCTTAAGATATTGTTGGTCATTCAGTGTTTCTTTCTGTAAAATTTTTTTGATAATAGTAATTATTATTTAAAGATGATTCTACTACTACTGATTCTACTACTAACAATATACAATGCATTAACTGTGTATTGAGTAGTTGACACAAAAATTAAAATGATGTCATAATTGACTCACCCTCATGTTGTTTCAAACCTATATGCCTTTCTTTTGTCTGGGGAACTATTTTAAAAAAATGTTTTCTATAAATGAAAGTCAGTGATGTCTGGTGTTATTTTGGCCACTAACTGCAAAAAAAAAAAAAAAAGTGTTGCTTTTGTTAAAGGGTTACTTCAGCGATTAGCATATGGCTTTGTATCAGTAGAAACCCTGGAGTATATTCAAATGATTGTGCTTCCCCCCTCATATCCCCCTGAGACGAGAGATTTATGCATTTTATTTCTGGAAAAATTCCTCCTATGACGCAAATTGACGATATTTGCATCATCGGAGGAATGTTTGGCCAAAGGCTAAAGACTACAGCCAGCAGAGGGAGCTATTGCCTCATGTTTTGAACCCGCGCGTGGGGGATGGGAGATCACACTCAGAGCTCAGCTCAGCTACAGGCACTCATTTAAACGGAGCTATGGTGAGCCATGTAAGTCTTTTAACTTCTCAAATTAATTTCTATGAAAGTTAAGCTTGCAAAGGCATGAACTGAAACATGTCAGACTGAACTCGCGTTGTGAATGTATGCCGCGAGTGTAGTCGCGATTACCTCAGCTCTCATCACGAGAGCTCATCAGCTCATTTATCTGACTCCTGCAGTTAGTGCTCAGTGCTGCGATACTCGCGTGGTGACTCACTCGTTATATTGAACAGACACGTTCAGTTTTTAATTGTAGTGTCTTCTCCAACTCAGTCACAGTAATCCAGTAGGTGGCGTTGGGAATGGCCTCACAGGGTAGCTAAGCATTCTGGGAATTGTAGTCTTTCATCCCAATGAGACAAAAATACATTTTCTGTCTTTTCTCAGTCTAGAAGGCACCAAATTCAAAAATAATTTCACATTTCTACTACATTGATGACCCAGTTTAAATACAGATTCATCTTCCCAGTGCTGAAGTACCCCTTTAAGTCAATGATTTGTTTAGAATATAAGTGGTGCTGAATAGACCTGGGGCCTGTACCATGAAGCCGGTTCAGCTGGCTAGCCAGATTTGTTTAAGCTTAGTTTGTTCCAATCCTGGGTTTTAGGTACCATTAAATTAGTTTGGCTTTTAGCTGTGTTCATCGCCATAGTAACTTACGCTCCACAGCTAACCTGCTCTGGGGCAGGTTATGTTCTGGATAAGAGATCTCAATCTGAAATTGGACCAATCAGCTGTGAGTAAAGTTACACACCTCTGATGCAATAAAGTCACTCCCCCTGTTTCTACTCCAAATTAAAGGTCACTACATAGCAAAATGGTTTTTAAAAACTAAAGCGTCTGGCTTTTAACAATGCTTATTTATAAAAAATAATAATTTTGAATGATTTAGATATAATTTATGTAATTATTATACCTTTAATCAATTACACATTTATCGTTTTAGTTAATCAATCATTAATAGGCACTTTGTTAAAATTAATACATAAGTCATATAAATAACATCAACTGAATAAAGTCATATGAATAAGCTTTAAAATCAATAAATACAACTAGCCTATTAAAAAAAGAAACTTACTGAGCTTAAATGTTCAATTTTCTCTATATCAACTAAACTAACTTCATAACTTTTACTTGGATTGATTTATACTATTTTTTCTTTAAGTTGTCCTTTCTTTAAGTTGACAGCTTTTCTTCTTGCTGTGTATTTTTTTTAAATTTTTTATTCTTAATATTTTTCAATCATGCAATATTCTGCAGAAGAGAGAAATTAATCTCACTGATTGTCTCGCGAGAAGCTAATCTCAGTTCCACAACGTGTGATTGGCTGTTCACTACTGATGTCACAGCTAAACTCCTGAACTCAGGATCAAAGCCTGGGTTGACAAAGAAAGCTGATGATAAGCATCATGGGACCAACAAAGCCTTAATACAATGGTTTGGTTTTGTCAACTCGAAACTAATCCTGTAACCCTGAGTTTGTTAAACTACCATCATGGTACAGGCCCCCGGATTTCCATATGGAGGGGAATGCTTCATAACATTTAAAAAGTTACACTCTTGTGACAGCTGAGTTGTATTTGACTATTCACACCAACAAAGTATTTACATTCACTTCTTGCCTATGATGTGCTTTTGTGTTTTTTTGTGTATAAATTAATGGCATTTTCACAATATTAATCCTGTTTAATGCCGCAGGTTAGCTAATTTAAAAAAATAACATCAAACTATGCCATTTCTGAAGATTTTGCATCATAGGTGGATATTTTCATTAAAAGTGAATGAATAAATGCCAAAGCATTTATTTGACTTGCGGTTCTCTAAAGTGAGCCTTGTCTTTACAAGCGTGACTCAGAATTGACAAACACATCCAGTAAGTGCTGTCAATCAAATGTACTCCAGCTCCCTCCAATCATGTATTCCGGAGCAAGGCTGCTTTGTTTCGTAAATGCAAGGTTGCCTTGTCAAATACAGAACTAAGTGTGCTGGCTCTTTCACAGCTCATGTTGGTACAATTTTACGGGTCACGCTCACACATTCCCTTTTCAACTTGTTTTTCATCCATATGGTGGGGGAATACCCTTTTTTAAGTTCCCAAACACAAAACATCACATTAGACTTTGAGAATGGTTGTCATGGAAACTTTGAGCTCAGTAGTACGTTTTCTTATAAGATTGGACAGAGCTTGTCAGTCCGTTCCCTCGCTTCAGTTACAGTCAGAAAGATCTGTGTAAGTTTGTTGAACTGGTCATTAAGAATCAGGATCAGGATGTGTATGGATGTTTTCAGCCTAGTATTTAAAACTTGTATATTATTTCCATTCATTACACACCCTCTGATATATTTCAAATGTTTATTTATTTTCATTTTGATGATTATAATATACAACTAAGGAAAATCCCAAATTCAGTTTTTCCGAAAATGAGAATATTGTGAAAATGTTAAATATTGGAGACACCTGAGCCCCTTTCACACTGCACGTCGGACCCGTAATATTCCCGGAACATTGCCGGGTCGCCTTCTGTGTGAAAGCAACCACTTCCTGGAATTGATTACCGAATTGAACCCGGGTCGGGGACCTAGTAACATTGCGGTATTCGACCCGGGACGAGCGCTGAGTGAACAAAAGCCGAAACTAATGCCGCAACGTGTACGTAGTTATCGTGCGACTCCTAGCTTGTTTTTTCAATAATACAACCCTGCAGTGCCAGAAGAGCTAGTCAGTGTTTTAAACGCAGAGAGTGTTTGTATACCAAAGAAACTAAAATTAAACAAGCAGAAATGTGCGCAAACTGGACACAACGCAAGACCACAAAGCTCCTTACTATCCGCGCTGAAGCTGAGATCGCTCTCCATTATACATTACATCAGGATGTCACGTGTCAACTTGTTCCGGGACCGTTACGGGTTGTGTGTGAAAGCGCACATATTACGGTATTTCGCTGACAGTGAGAATGGACCAAATCTAGCGGCCCGGGAACAAATGCCGGGTCGCATTATCCGTTTATTTGCTGGAATCGTAGTGTGAAAGGCGCTCTTGTGTCACACTCTAATCACCTAATTAACGCTAAACACCTGCAAAGTCCTTTAAATGGTCTCTCAGTCTAGTTCTGTAGGCTACACAATCATGGGGAAGACTGCTGGAAGACGACCATGGATACCAATGGAAGACGACCATTGACACCTTGCACAAGCAAGGCAAGACACAAAAGGTCATTGCAAAAGAGGCTGGCTGTTCACAGAGCTCTGTGTCCAAGCACATTAATAGAGAGGCGAAGGGAAGGAAAAGATGTGGTAGAAAAAAGTGTACAAGCACTAGGGATAACCAAACCCTGAAGAGGATTGTGAAACAAAACCCATTTAAAAATGTGGGGGAGATTCACAAAGTGTGGACTGCAGCTTGAGTCAGTGCTTCAACAACCACTACGCACAGATGGATCCAAGACATGGGTTTCAGCTGTCACATTCTTTGTGTCAAGCCACTCTTGAACTAGCCTGACAAGCCAGCCCCACATCAAGATGTTTGGTCTGGAAACTCACCATTGACAGGGCTCAATCCGAGGGGCGGGATAAACGGTTGTCTTTCAAACTCCCTCTGCACGGCGTGCACACAATTGGATAGCGCCATAACCAACCAGAGCAACGAAGGTGAAGCAGAGCTAGTAGATTAAACATTCGCCGTATCCGGTGAGCAAAACTCAGAATACATCTTCCCTTCTTAAGAATGACTTCAGTGCCGTTCTTTGTTCTTTTCTCAGAGAAAAGCTTAACTCCAAGTCTTCCAGAGTCACGGTCAAAGCTGATTCGAAAGACTGCCGTTCGCCAGTTTCTGTGTTTACTAGAAGCACACAAGCGCAACTTGGCCGTCATTATGTTAAGCCCCGCCCACTGACTCTATACACGATGTGATTGACCCAACCAGAGTTTGCCGTTTACAGCTCAGAAGTGTATTGAGAGTTGCTAGACGACACTGGCGGCAGATTAGATTTGCTGCCGCTAGGGTGCGTCTAGATCTCTAGGCTACTCTTGAACAACAGACAGCGTCAGAAGCATGTCGCCTGGGCTAAAGACAAAAAGGACTGCTGAGTGGTCCAAAGTTATGTTCGCTGATGAAAGTAAATGTTGCATTTAGTTATGTTTGCTGATGAAAGTAAATGTTGCATTTAGTTATGTTCGCTGATGAAAGTAAATGTTGCATTTAGTTATGTTCGCTGATAAAAGTAAATGTTGCATTTTCTTTGGAAATCAGGGTCCCAGAGTCTGGAGGAGGAGAGGCGAGGCACAACATGCTGCTTGAGGTTCAGTGTAAAGTTTCTACAGTCAGTAATGGTTTGGGGTGCCATGTCCTCTGCTGGTGTTGGTCCACTGTGTTTTCTGAGGTCCAAGGTCAACCCAGCCTGCTGCTAACCAAGTTTATGGAGATGCAGATTTAATTTTCCAACAGTACCTGGTTTAAGGACCATTTTATCCCTGTTCTTAATTGGCCTGCAAACTTGCCTGACGATAACCCATAGAAAATCTATGGGGTATTGTGAAGAGGAATATGTGATATGCCAGACCCAACAATGCAGAAGAGCTGAAGGCCACTCTCAGAGCAACCTGGACTCTCATAACACCTGAGCAGTGCCACAGACTGATCACCTCCATGCCACACCGCATTGCTGCAGTAATTCAGGCAAAAGGAGCCCCAACTATGTATTGAGTGCAGGTACATGCTCATACTTTGCATGTTCATACTTTTCAGTTGGCCAATATTTCTAAAAAGTCTTTCTTTGTATTGGTCTTAAGTAATATTCTAATTTTCTGAGATACTGAATTTGGGATTTTCCTTAGTTGCCAGTTATAATAATCAAAATTAAAAGAAAGAAACATTTGAAATATATCAGTCTGTGTGTTATGAATGAATATAATATACAAGATTCACTTTGTGAATGGAATTAGTAAAATAAATCAACTTTTTAATGATATCCTAATTATATGACCAGCACCTGTATGATAGCTGAGCAGCCAGAAATGTGTCTTAAACTTAAATTTTCATATCTCATCTATGACATCATGACACAGTGACTGGCATGTCCATGACATGATATGACACGTGAACTGTTAGTGACTTCTCACCCAGTGCACATGCTGCCAGGAGCATTTACCGTGTATTACATGTTATTTTCTCATCTTTCTTTTCTCTTTTCTCTGTTCAGTGCATCAGCTCATACTTTCAATGAAAGCGTAATGCATTTTCTAAAACAGTGTGAGCTGACTTTTTTAGTTTCGTATTTGTTTAGACTAAACAGTGTTTCAACTCCTGTTAGTCCTCTGGATGTGGTGAATCTACCCTTTTTTGTTGAAACTAAATTATTCACACAAACCTATTTTTGATTACTCAGGAAGCGCCTTTGTAATGCCTCTGGGCATCATTTCCCTCATTTAACTGGTCAGGTTTCATTTTATTACGTTTCAAAAGGGCACCTGACGTGTGTGTCTGTGTGTGTGTATGCGCGCACGTATGTGTGTGTGTGTGTGTGTGTGTGTGTGTATGCGCGCACGTATGTGTGTGCGTGTGTGCTTGTGCGCACGTGCGCCGGCGTGTGCCTGGCTCATGATAAACCCTATGTTATAGGACAAAATGTAATTTGACATTTTTTGGTCCCCATGAGGAAAACAACTTATACATAATACGTTTTTTTTTTTAAATTATTATTAAAATGCCAGAACATTTGCCAGAACAAACACAGAACATTTTCTGTGATGGGTAGGTTTAAATGTAGTGTTAGTGTAGGGGTTGAGAAGATACAGATTGTACAGTAACAATTAGTATGTCTATGGAAAGTCCCCATAAAACCTAAAAACACAATGTGTGTGAGGTGTGTTTTCTGACAGATGTGTGGGATCTGTGCAAGATATTTTTATCATGAATGAAAGAAAACTGCACTCTGTAGTACACTCTTAAAATAAAGGTTTTTATTTAAAAAAAAAAAATAATAACAATTTTTAATGGTTATAACCATTTTTGCTTCTTTAAAGTAGCTTTCAGTGATTATTTCTAAAAAAGGACTTTTATTTCTTGCTGTGAAGAGCGTTTTACAAATCTAAAGAACTTTTTTTTTACTATAAAGAACCTTTTGTGCAAAGAAAAGGTTATATGAATGTTAAAGGGGTCATGGCATGGATTTTGATTTAATATTATAATTTTAAAGGGATAGTTCACAAAAAATGAAATGTTCTTTTACTCTTTCATTAGACCTGTAGAAATCTAGACGCACCCTAGCGGCAGCAAAGCTAATCTGCCCTCGAGTGTCGTCTAGCAACTCTCAATATCTTTCTGAGCTGTAAACGCCAAACTCTTGCCTGGCCAGTCAAATCGTGTATAGAGGTCGGTGGGCGGGGCCATAATGACGACGGCCGAGTTGCGTTTGCGTGCTTCTATTAAACACAGAAACTGGTGAACGGCGGTCTTTTGAATCAGCTTTGACCGTGACTCTGGAAGACTTGGAGTTAAACTTTTCTCTGAGAAAAGAACAAAGAACGGCACTGAAGTCATTCTTAAGAAGGGAAGATGTGTTCAGAGTTTTGCCGACCAGATACAGCGAATGTTTAATCCAATCCAATTTTCAGCCAATCAAATGACGGCATTTCTTTGTAGCGCCGTCCTGGCAGTCAGAGATGATCCAAACAGCAGCACTAGGGAGTATGCTAAAATATTGGTGGGGAAAATTTTGTCATCTTAAAATATTAATTGGGACTAGCACCTAGCGTCCCCTCTAAACCTACGCGCATGATTGTTACTCCCCTATTTATAATGAGGATATCATTTTGAGATATGAAACTTGCAGGATGTTTTAATGTTCCAAAAATATCTTATATGCCAAAAGGTCAAGGCTAATTTGTTTCCTCATGCCATGACCCCTTTAAATGCTCTTCATGGAACCATTGATGCAGTGTAGTTTGCTAAAAAAAACTACATCTGTTCTGATATGATCATTATTTTCCTCTGTGTGAAAATGTGTCCTGCAATATTCTTTTATATGTGATCTGAAATCTCAGCTCAATCGAATCGTAATGTTTATAGTCATTGTAAATTGAAAGATTAAATCAGAGTTATGGAGGAGGAACTAATCTTTTCTTGATTGCAGTTTTCTCATTTAACAAAAATGTTTTTAATTTAAATGCTGATCCTCTCTGGAGTTAATAATAGTATTCCCGGTTTTGGGATGACGTTATCAAGTACAGCACTGTGCTTGTGAGATTTGTTCATTTGATTGAATGGCTTCCAAATCTTGGTGGGTGGTGGAATTTACATAGCTTACATATAATTGATGTTCAAATAAAGATTTGTTGATCGGCTTTGCTGGCTGGAGATACGCCATATTTCTTTTAAACCTATAATAAATCTTTATTGAAAAGATTACCTTCAGCATATTCTTATCAAGCTCCAAACACAGAGATTTTTTTTTCTATTTGATGATCATGTATTCCAGTTAATTATTTTGCTTAATTATTTTCCGTGGTCACAGATGTTTCTATAAGTAATGAACAAAACTATTGGGTTGAATGAATTTGAACACCCGCATCCACTGCACTTGGAGGTCGTTTTTATGTAAGACCTTACATAACCTTTTAAAAGCAGAGTGAGTGCTACAAAAAAGCACAGTTTGACGCTGAGGATGAATGTGTGGGCTAGCTAATACTTATTGAACTCTGGAATTTAACAAAAATGTAAATTGCTCAGAAGACAATTGAAAGAATATGAGTCCAAACAACAATGGAACCCATTTACTTTCATTGTATAGACCAAAAAACATCTCAATATAATACCTAAAATACATTATTTTATGTTTTCTGTAAAGAGGGTAAGTCATAATGCTTTGGAGTGATATGAGGGTGAGCAAATGATAACTAAATTATAATTTCTGACTTAGCTATCCCTTTAAGGAAGTGAAAATATTCCCAAGAAACATATTTTGTTTGATACTTTTAAGTACAGTAAAGAGCAGAGCAGAGTCAAACACTTATACAGTGCATCCGGAAAGTATTCATAGCACTTTACTTTTTCCACATTTTATGTTACAGCCTTATTCCAAAATTAATTCAATTCATTATTTCCTTAAAGTTCTACAAACAATAACTTATAATGACAACATGAAAGAAGTTTGTCTGGAATCTTTTCAAATGTATTAATCACGTCTATAAGTAGTCATAGCTTTTGCTCAATACTTTGTTGAAGGACCTTTGGCACCAATTACAGCCTCAAGTCTTTTTGAGTATGATGCTACAAGCTTGGTACACCTATTTTTGTTTCTCGTTGTCTGAGAGTCCTTAAGGTGCCTTTTGGCAAACTCCAGGCGGGCTGTCATGTGCCTTTTACAGAAGAGTAACTTCCGTCTGGCCACTCTGCCATACAGGCCTGATTAGAGGAGTGCTGCAGGGATGGTTGTTCTTCTGAAAGGTTCTCCTCTCTCCACAGAAACGCTGGAGCTCTGTCAGAGTGATCATTGGGTTCTTGGTCCCCTCACTGACCAAGGCCCTGCTTCCTCGATCACTCAGTTTGGCCGGGTGCCCAGCTCTAGGAACACTCCTGGTGGTTCCAAACGTGTTCCATTTACAGGTAATGGAGGCCACTGTGCTCATTGAGTTTCTGTACCCTTACCCATATCTGTGCCTCAATACAATCCTGTGTCTGAGGTCTACAGACATTGGATTTCATGGCTTGGTTTTGTGCTCTGTCATGCACTGTTAACGGTGGGACCTTATATAGACAGGTGTGTGCCTTTCCAAATCATGCCGATGACCTGAATTTACCACATGTGGACTCCAGTCAAGTTGTAAAAAGATCTTAAGGACGATCAGGGAATACACTCACCTAAAGGATTATTAGGAACACCTATTCAATTTCTCATTAATGCAATTATCTAATCAACCAATCACATGGCAGTTGCTTCAATGCATGTGGGGGTGGGGTCCTGGTCAAGACAATCTCCTGAACTCCAAACTGAATGTCAGAATGGGAAAGAAATGTGATTTAAGCAATTTTGAGCGTGGCGTGGTTATTGGTGCCGGACGGGCTGGTCTGAGTATTTCACAATCTGCTCAGTTACTGGGATTTTCACAAACAACCATTTCTAGAGTTTACAAAGAATTGTGTGAAAAGGGAAAAACATCCAGTATGAGGCAGTCCTGTGGGTAAAAATGCCTTATTGATGCTAGAGGTCAGAGGAGAATGGGCCGACTGATTCAAGCTGATAGAAGAGCAACTTTGACTGAAATAACCACTAGTTACAACCGAGGTATACAGCAAAGCATTTGTGAAGCCACAACACGCACAACCTTGAGGCGGATGGGCTACAACAGCAGAAGACCCCACCGGGTACCACTCATCTCCACTACAAATAGGAAAAAGAGGTTACTATTTGCACAAGCTCACCAAAATTGGACAGTTGAAGACTGGAAAAAATGTTGCTTGGTCTGATGAGTCTCGATTTCTGTTGAGACATTCAGATGGTAGAGTCAGAATTTGGCATAAACAGAATGAGAACATGGATCCATCATGACTTGTTACCCCTGTGCTGCTGGTGGTGTAATGGTGTGGGGGATGTTTTCTTGGCGCACTTTAGGCAACTTTGTGACAATTGGGCATTTTTTTAAATGGCACGGCCTACCTGAGCATTGTTTCTGGCCATGTCCATCCCTTTATGACCACCATGTACCTATCCTCTGATGGCTACTTCCAGCAGGATAATGCACCATGTCACAAAGCTCGAATCATTTAAAATTGGTTTCTTTAACATGACAATGAGTTCACTGTACTAAAATGGCCCCCACAGTCACCAGATCTCAACCCAATAGAGCATCTTTGGGATGTGGTGGAACAGGAGCTTCGTGCCCTCGATGTGCATCCCACAAATCTCCATCAACTGCAAGATGCTCTCCTATCAATATGGGCCAACATTTCTAAAGAATGCATCCAGCACCTTGTTGAATCAATGGCATGTAGAATTAAGGCAGTTCTGAAGGCGAAGGGGGGTCAAACACAGTATTGGTATGGTGTTCCTAATAATCCTTTAGATTAGTGTATATGGTGTTTAATTTACACTTCAAAACAAGAAGTGTTATTTTTATTTCCAGAAGACAAGATGGTGAATACAGATGGCCAAAGTTGTTAATTATATGGCGTGACAAATGGGCAGGTGTTGTCAGTCTGCTTGAGCGGTTGATGATCATTCATCAGTGATGTTTAATAGCACAACAGCCTCATTCAAAATCAAAAAGAAGGCTGGTTGGCACATACTTTTACTCTTGTGTAGTCAATGTATACATCAGACATGTTAATGGTGTGATAAGGGAAAACTGTCTGTCAGACTGAAGCAGCCATCTGCCAAATAAATCCAGCATCCTTTGGCATGATGTTCCTCAGCCTGTTAAAGAGACTCCCTAAAGATAAAGCTTTGAAGCACAATACTAAGGGCTTGTGTTAGAAAACATTGGCATACTATAAATAAGTCAACAGCTCATAGCGCAACAGAGTAAACAATATAATGAAAAGAAACAGGATCTAGACACTGGGGAATGATGTTAGATTTTCAGGTGTATTTTTTAAAATTTATTTAAATTTATTTTTGTTTTGTTAGTGCTTCATTAAATTTATAAATCACATCTGATGGTAGAGACATTTGGTTACCAACTTGTCATATTTGTATATACTGTGAATTTTCAAATGTTTCGTAACATTGAGCGTACTTTAGTCAGGTAGTCTATAGGTGGTCAGGAGGTTTATAATTAATCTAATGGATATACTTATATCGAGTGTTGGGGAAAGTTATGAACATGAATGCATTACAATATTGCATTACTCCCTTACAAGGTTACTAATTGCATTATTTAGTTTCTTTTTAAGAAAATAAATGTGTTACATTACTTTTTCTCACCTGGGCTGGGCTTATTTTTTTAACTCTTTCCCCACCAAACACAGAATGTTCCGTTTTTTGTGAGAAAACGCTTCCCGGCCCAAAACGGAATTTTCCGGATTTCTGTGTTTTCACTGTCTGATGCTAGGAGCGCTATTACACATCTTCTAAATAAGGACTGAATCTCCTGATCAAAACACATGTGAGGACGACGCAGTAAAACAAGCGATCACAATCATATGCATATGTTAAACAACACGATCATCGACATTAAACATAATAGAAATCAAGACTATAATGTTACTGAATGAAATGTGTACCCAGAACGAGCTACAGGACTGCAAGTATCAGGGGTGTTGATGGACTCGATCTATGTGATTTTCTCAGGGGTTTTTTTTGTTCAAAATGTTGTTGTTTTTTAAATTAAACTTACCCATATTCAGGTGTTGATAAAAAAAGCAATGCATGAAGCTAGAATAAAAAGGTAAGCTCTTTCTTTTGATATATTTCATGCTGAGATATTCATAAAACAAAATATTCAATGGGCTATTACATTTTTGTGGCTGGCAACTCTTTTTTTATGCTGGCAGGGACAGAGTTAATAACAAAAAAGGAAATGCAAATGCATGCGTGTACAGTAAAGGGTGCAACTGAAACAAATATTTAAAGGGATAGTTTGATTCAACTGACAGACTGCAACAGTTGGAGTTAAAAATCTTAATTTGTGTTCTACTGAATAAACCCAACCCTTGTGTTCACCTACATCTTGGATGCCCTGGGGGTAAGCAGATAAACATCACATTTTCATTTTTGGGTGAACTATCCCTTTAACCTGTTTACTGTCACCCCCTTTTTGAAAATATACATGAAAATTCACTATCCAAACTAAAATGGTTGCAATTCAAGAATGCTTTGGAATATAGACAAAAGTTCAGTCTCATTTTAAAGAAGACAGTCAGCAGAGTATTGCTCGAATGAAATTCAAAAAATTTAAGTATTAAAAATGTATGGAAGTTTAAATTTACTATAACTCAAATATCCTGTACTAGATATTTAATATTTAATATAATATATATGTTACAAAATATTTTGTACTCTAAAATTACTATCAAATCAAAGCCATATGTCTAATCAATTTGTGTACCAAATTTGAAATTGATATCGCAAAAATTAAAGTTCCCATGAGATTTTGTTTAGGCGCTGTACCACAAATAGTCACCGGGTGTCATTGAAATTACATAGATTTTTTTAAATGCAATTTCCTGTGTCAAATGTATATATGTTTGTACAAATATCACAAAATACCTTTCCGACGATATGTGTTTTGTCAAGATTAGAAAAGTTTTTTTTATTATAAAGTAGCTAAATAAATATGAAACATGTTGACGCCACTTGGGGAGGAGCCTGGTAATGCAAGGCCTGATTTGAAAACGGTTTTCATAGGATAAATCTTGAGTTTGTAAGCTTTCAAATGATATATAATTTGTTAACATTAGATCAGGATAAATATAGGATATAATTGTTTTAAACATAAAGTGGCAAATGGGCCCACCGGTGGGCCAGTGGCAGTTAACAGGTTAAGCAACTGACATTCTGGGTTGCAGAACAATACAGGAGAAGAAAGTTTAACACTTACTTCACCATTTTTGAATGTCATTTTTGCTTATGTTTGACTGAATCATAGAAGGTCAGCAGCAAGTACATCAATAAACAGAGATTAAATGCATAACAATATTTGTTTTATTTAACTAATTTAATAATTGGAAGTTTGCGTAATATTCTGATATTGTATTTCACATTTTTTTTAATTTTGTGCAAGTGAGATTAGTAAATGCGTGCTCACATTTAGTCTAGAACTACATAAATCTTGAATGGGAAAACAAACATAATACCTTTTGCTCTTATTCCTGATTTTTCTCAACATGGGGACAAGAGATCTGCCAGTCAATAAGGGAGAACAAAGTTAACTGCATTACTTATTTGAAAAAGTAAAGTTTACTTAAATTATATTTTGTTGTGCATTTAAAAGTAATTTGTACTTGCTATACTTGAAAAAAGTAATCTGATTACATAACTAGTTATGTGTAATGTGTTACCCAACACTGTTTATATTCTGTAGTATAGTCTTCATTTGAGTATTATTAAATATGGCACACAATTATGAATGAATAATAGGATTGATGTTGCATTAAGGTTAAAATATGAATATGAATAACTTTTTTGCATTGCATTGCCAACACAATATAGAAATATTTTTCGTAGGGTTTGGGTTGTGGGTTAAACACAATTGTGGAGGTGACAGTTCCTTGATTGGTACTTTGTCAGAAAAGTTTTCTGTCAGTATCTCCTACTGTCAAGAGGCTTCTCACGATTTTACCACAGTCATTACGGTGGTTGTAGCCTTCATTTGACTGGCCTTTCCTGCTGGCAAGATGTGTGATTCTCATGTTTTCACCCCTAGCTGTATTTTCTTTCTTTTTCTTTTTCTGATGTCAAGAGACAGTATGATTTTACCTAAGTGAATTTATTTTAATAAAGTGAACATTCTTACTCAGAAAACAAGAAGCAATAGCCTACTCATTTTAATGTTAACACATTTACCAAATGTTAGTTCGTTTTGAGAAAAAAGCTTGTCTCTTCATAATTGAAACGATCGGATAGAGTAGGTTCCACAAGCTGCCGCGGCAACCTCGTTTAAAAGTCGAGTCTAGTGAGCCGTTCTGCTTTTTTATACGGAGAGATCCGGAGCGCCTTATCTGAGAGAGAGGGGTGATGCGCAGCTCTCAGTCTGCATATATAAAACATCCTTTCGTTTTTTGTTTTTTTTTAATCACACAATATTTTAATCAAAAGAAAATATGCTTTTCTTTCGTTTTTAACGAACCTAGTTCACTTTGTAAAAACATTTATTTTTTTCTGTGGGGACGGTGTCTCTCCCCCTTCAATTGGAGTGAATTCGTCCGAGTAAAAGGAAACGTGAAGATTGTAACGTTAACGGAACAGAATGGGAAATAAACAGTTCCTCGTTCATCCCGGCTATTTAACAATTAAAGACAACGGCTGCACATTAAAAAGCGGGTTTTGGTTATGCCTATTTGAAATGTAAAGGTAGGATTTCTGTTTAGTTCATTCACTTTTTATTTTGTGCTGCTATTGGTCGTTAACGGCTTCAATGCCATTTTTAAACATCATTTAAATCTTAAAATGATAACAGCATGTTTTACGCCTTTTGCAGAATGACTTTTAGACATTGCTTTCTGTGTCAGGCAAGTCACATTTATTTATTGTTAGAATACAGTGTTTCAAAGCAGCTTTTCAGTGATAGCAGGAAAATAATGCTACAAAGTTTTTATTGGCTGTACAGTACAGCAGATCTAGAAGAAAATAGTGTCATAGTCCAGGTTAAGTAAGTATAGTGATGGTTCATTTCTGTTGTAAAAACGTGTTGTAAAAAAAAAGTTATTAATTTAGTGACAGCAGCTATGGAGTAAACAGTGATGTTATCATCCAGCTGCAGTTCAGTTCTCATACAATGGTTTTCACAGAGTATCATGTTTCATAATGCAGCATAATAAAAAAGTACTGTGGCAATACATGGTAGGCTAAAATGTTGATACAAGCTGGTAGTGACATGGTACGGTCATTTGATGCTATGGTACAAACATGTGTGTTCCATATTCTATGGAAATCCAAGGTATGCAGTTACCCTGGTATTACCGTATATATACCCGAATATAAGACAAGGTTTTGTGTCCTAAAATCACATATCTATTAAACTGACGATAACGTCGTGCTGTTGACGCTCGCGCAGCCTCTCGAGGATAAATCACAACACATGAGCGATGCTCGCACTGAGAAACTGCGGTAAACATTCAAAATGTTGTTTTTATATTTATAACATATGATACAATTAAACAAAAACACTCAAACAAAAGAGTGTTTTCCTAAATACCATCATGACTGAAAATGACACTGATTTCATATGACAGTTCCATAAACAAATTAACATTAGCCTAAGTCACTTACATTTTACATGCAATATTGAGTGTTTTTGTTCTATTTCAGCAGTGAAAATAGTTCTAAACAAAGATTCTAAGCAACAAAGTTCCAAACAGCAGAACCATAACGCCTCACAGCAACAGTGTGTGTGTGCGTGTTACTGAATGATTCAGTGTTTGAATGAATCGGTTGAATCAAAGATTCAATAACCTGTTTGCAAACGCCTGCGGCCCTGTCCCAAATGGCACCCTAAACCCTCACAGTCTTCCTCTGAGTCCGCACTTTCACGACGTAATGCCACTTTGGCTGCCAGGTAGAAGTCCTCTGCATAGCTCGCACACTTGCGGGCTCAGCTGAAGTGTGTATCGAGGGAGCATAGCAGCCGGAAAGGGGGCGCTCACGAGCACCCTTCTTTAAGCTTAAAGGGGGGGTGAAATGCTGTTTCATGCATACTGAGCTTTTTACACTGTTAATGACTTGGATTCCCATCCTAAACATAGACAAAGTTTCAAAAACTAATGTTGGACGTTTGAAGGGAGTATTTCTGTGTTAAAAATACTCCTTCTGGTTTCTCACAAGTTTCGGCGAGTTTTTTTCGAGTATGTGTCTACTTGATGTTAAATAGATCGGAAGGTCCTTGTATGGGCTGTACGGGCTCTTCTTCCGGAAGGGTGCGCGCGCGCGTAACTAGAGGGAGAGAGAGGAAATGCACGCCGTAAATAGTCTCTCAGGTGCAGATCCAGTCGTCCGTTAACACGTATGACGCGCCGCGCTCCACTTTATTCCTATGGGTGACATCGAGCGACTTCAACGCTTCAGCACAGCATTCCGGGAAGGCAGCGCTGCATTTGAACCGATTTGAACGCAGAAATGACGGGAAGCTTCAAGGCATCGCTTCAGTCGCGTCGCAAAGTGGATTTCCACGGTCACTGCTGTCACAGGACTTCACCAAATCATACCAAAGAAGTGTGTTTTTGACAGAGTCCTGCTTTGAAAGCAGCCGGTGAGTAAATCAACTTCAAATGTCTCTGCTATTGGCTACCGTCGCATGAGTAAACATCAGTAAACGATACGATCGCGTGCTTCGTCATTCAAATGCGCTAACGGTTACTCCATTGTTGTTCTGTATAACGTTACACTATTCTGACTCTGACGTGCAAAACCGTTTTGCTTGCTACCTCTAAGGTCTAGTCACATACAATAGTCCATAAACCGAATCATGTCCTCATAAACTGCGCGTAAAGACACACAAAGGCCCCTAAATACAGTACATACCACAGAGACGGACATCCTGATGTTGCCGTTTCTCCTGTTCAATTTATTTCAGCCTCAGATTTGATTGTGGATCATTATCTGTATTAGCTGAGATAGCCATGGGTTTCTCCACGCTTGAGGACGTCACCGCTTTGTGCACATTCGTCATTCTTTAGCTCCGCCCACACGATACGCCTCCAGGCGCTCGTTTTTTTCCGGAAAGACTCGGTACAGCCCATATTTCTTTTATAAATATGATAAAACTAAAGACTTTTCGGAGATATGAAGGATGCAATACTACTCTATAGGTACTCAAGATTGACATGAGATTGACTGAAACTGAGTGTTTCACCCCCCCTTTAAATGACGAATGGGGCACCCTGCGATCTTGTTGACTTAACGGACACACGCACGCAATGGCCATTGTACACAATGCACATGAAGTGAACCATTTGGGACAGGGCCTATCTCATTCTTGAATGAATCAGCTGTTTGAATGAATGACTCATTAAGATGCACTGCTGCCACCTACTGGAGGTTTAGTTTCATGTTTAAACATACTTTCTAAAATAATCTTATTTATCCAAACAAATCTCATAACATTATTTAATGCAGTTGTAATTTTTTAGTGTAAATTATTTAATTTGATTGATAACAGGCCTAAAGTCTCTTATTTTAATTGAATGTATAGATCATATTTAAGAATATAATATAAGATTTGGGGGGAAATGCCCTTTAAAGGGTTACTTCACCGCGTTTTTAATATTAAACTATGTTATTCCCTTAACTAAAATGAGTTGATTCATATCTCTCTCGTCATAGTGCGTGCACTTAAGCGCTCTGACTCGCGGGGACATTCTGATAGCATTTAGTTTAGCCCACTAAGCCCAGTTCATTCACTATGGAACCAAACAGAGATCAAGTAAGAAGTACCAAACACCTCCACGTTTTCCCTATTTAAATACAGTTACACGAATAGTTGAACAATCAAGTATAGTGACAAAATAAAACGTGGCTTCTCTAATTGGATTAAAAAGGAGAACTATAACATCTTCCCGCACATCTCCCTCTCACTCTCTCATTACTGTCAATAGGGAGATGTGAGGGAAGATATTTCGGCCGGGACTTTTTACTGCGCCGAGCCGAAGTACTCTCAGAAGTGCTATTCCGTCATACATTGTAGTTCTCCTTTTTAATCCGATTAGAAAAGCGATATGTTTTATTTTGTCACCATACTTGAACGTTCAACTATTGGTGTAACTGTATTTAAATAGGGAAAACGTGGAGGTGTTTGGTCGCTTCTAACTTGATCTCTGTTTGGTACCATAGTGAATGAACTGGGCTAAGCTAAATGCTATCAGAATGTCACCGCGCGTCAGAGAGATTAAGTGCACGCACTGAGACGAAAGAGGTATGTATCAACTCGTTTTAATTAAGGGAATAACTAGGGATGCACCGATCATGATTTTACATGGCCGATTCCGATACCGATTTTTTTCAAGCAAAGTGGCCGATTCCGATACCGATTTCCGATTTTATTTTATTTTAAGCAACAAACAATAAAGAAAGAAAGTATACATGAACAAGTTGTTTATTTGGTATTTAATAGGCCAATTTGGCTTTTGGCCAATGAAAACAAGTTTGCAATCTGAAATTAATAGGAAATTAAATTAGGTTGAACCTATTTAAAAATTAACATTACCTATTAACTTTAACATATGCATATTCTGCAATCCAAACAACACAATCAACACACATTGAACAATCCAAACAAAGAATTAACTTAAATCAGCATTTGTTTTTAAATTCAGTTTAAAGAAGAAAAAAAAAAGTATTTACCAGTTAAATTAAAATAAATAATTAAATTAAATAATTTAAAAAAGTTTATAAATACATTGTTCCAAAAATGTTAAATCAAATAATGTTTAGTGCAACGAAAAAACAAAGAAAACAAAGATGCTACAGCAAATTAATTCAATGTAATTAAGGTAAGATAAAATAAAAAATAAAATAAAAATGATCATCCTTAACTGATAGTAGGCCTATTTCACTTCAAGTGCATGGATGTTCTTTTTTACAAACAGAAGCATTTCGGCTCTCACAAGTTAGTCTGTTTCGTTTCAGAAAAAAAAAAACCGTCCGGTTGCCGGTCGCGCGCCAGAAGCAAAAACCGGCCGGTTCCGATTTTGGGCCGGTCAACCGGTGCATCCCTAGGAATAACATAGTTTAATATGTAAAAGCGGTGACGTATCCCTTTAAAAAAGGTAAACGTATCACAAATATGCAGATTTCAATTTGCCAAAGCTGACTGAACACTGGTGAGAATATTGCTTCAGAATAAATTATATTTACAACACAAAAAAATAACTTTTTTCCAGACAAGCACATTTTTTATTCGGACAAGTGTATGACCGATTTACTTATCTGAAGGACAAGCACATGAACATGCTTAATGTCGAGCCCTGTGATGAATGGTGTTAAAAAATAAATAAATAAATAAATGTCAATGAATTATCAGTAGATTTTTCACATAAAATGTTTTTCTGTTGAAAACCAGATTTTTTCACAAATTTTTTTTTTTTTTCCCATCTGGAAAATGGGGGGTCGTCTTATATTCAGGGTCATCTTAGGCTACGTCTACACTAATCCGGATAAATTTAAAAGCAGAGTTTTTGTCTAAAAACGCTCCGCGTCCACACTATCATTTTCAGTCGTTTTCCAAAAAAATTTAATCAACACCGAAACGTCTGAAAACGCTTACATCCCTGTACTGCGCATGAGCAAATCCAAAACGCTTCGACTTTCGTCATTTCCGCTACTCGTTTATTTACTCTTTGAAATTTTGAGGCAATGTCGAGAAAAATGAAAATGTATTAGTGTGGACATTGCCTATATTCGGGTATATACGGTACTAGTCGTACCATATCCAAAAACCCATTGTAGTGCCATAGTATTTTTTAAAGTACGCAAACAAGATACACGCACACTAAATTATGTGATTTATATGCTTTAATATGGTACGTTTTTTTCTTTAAAAAGATGGGTGAAAAAGTTGATGACCTTGTTTTAGAGCCTCATTTTCTTACAGGAAATTAGAGGCACTGTACTGTTTAGTCAGCGTTATACAGTGTGCACTCTCTGGAGCCCATGATATAATTTGTTTTGTAAATGCATTGTAAGAATGCAGAACTCATATATTTGGCATTTACTGCTAAGACTTCTTTTATTATAAAAATAACAGAAAAAAAGCACTGCCCATCTCCAGTGGGGCAGTAACAGGACTGAGCAGTGTGCGGCAGGTTTCTAAACCGTCATAGGGGTCGGTCAGCAGATTGTGTGATGTGTTGAGCAGGCAGATGGGCAGCCGTGAGTGTGTGTCTGTTCTCAGTGGGCTGCGGCTTACTGCGCTTCCTCCTGTAACATTAACACGCGCGCATGTTTATGCCTGACTTCCTTACACACGCCTGAAGTGCAGCGCTACGTTAAGCCTGTTGTATTAACGCTGACACGCATGGCTGGCTCTAAAATGTTTTAATGGGGTCATATCCTCAGGCATCATGCTTCCTAGATTTTTTGAGATAAGAGTTATTGTACTATGAAAACATAGTGGAACTGTCAGAAGTCAAAACTTCCTCCCCTCTTGGGAATGTATGTGTATGTGGATGATATGGCCCTTTTAATGCTGTTACTAATTGATGCTACTGTGAATGACCAATTAGAGGTGAAATCTCTAATGTTCATTTCACAGTGCGTTTTACAGTAATACTGTGGAGCAGAGCAGGAAGGAGCGTGTGTGTGTGTGTGTGTGAGAGAGAGAGAGAGAGAGAGAGAGAGAGAGAGAGAGAGAGAGAGAGAGAGAGAGAGAGAGAGAGAGAGAGAGAGAGAGAGAGAGAGAGAGAGAGAGAGAGGGATAGTAAATGTGTGTGTTTGTTTGCATGTTTTACTCTAACCTTTCTGTTAAGTCTTTTCTGTAAAGTTCTCATGTTTTCTGTAAACTCTTGTGTAAATGTTTAAGTGCATGTATAGGCTCTGTCCATCTAGCGCAGTGGTTCTCAAACACTTCAGGCTTAGTGGCAATGTTGATCAAATCAGAAGATTCAGGTAAAAGCAAATAAATCAATGCTAAATTGTTTAACACCACTTCCAACAATCCCAAATTAATGTGTGTCCTTACCAGATAAAAGGGTATATTTTCCACATTAAAGGGTCAGTTCACCCAAAAGTAAAATTTTGTTTCAAACCCATAAGACTTTCATTCATTTTCAGAACACAAATGAAGATATATCGATGCCAATAGCCTTGTGGGTAGCGCAACGACATATAGCAACATTACGCTTTGGGCACCCCGATTCCTGGACCTTTCCCGATCCCTCTCTCCTACCTCGCTTCCTGTTCACTCTATACCATCCAGTCACAATAAAGGCAAAATTGCAAAAAAATACATTTTGTTTTTATGAAATTTGAGAATGACAGCTAAAAGTTCATAAAGAGATTGTAACAGCTCATCCATACCAGCTTGGAACTCATTGGTAACGCAATAATGAACCTCATCGGTTCTTGCTGAACCTCAAACGTGATGCGTAACACAAGAATAAACCTCATTGGTTCTTGCTGAACCTCAAACGTGATGCGTAACACAAGAATAAACCTCATTGGTTCTTGCTGAACCTCAAACGTGATGCGTAACACAAGAATAAACCTCATTGGTTCTTGCTGAACCTCAAACGTGATGCGTAACACACAAGAATTAACCTCATTGGTTCTTGCTGAACCTCAAACACGATGCGTAACACACAAGAATGAACCTCATTGGTTCTTGTGGAAGCTCAAACGTGATGCGTAACACACAAGAATGAACCTCATTGGTTCTTGCTGAACCTCAAACGTGATGTGTAACACAAGAATGAACCTCATTGGTTCTTGCGGAAGCTCAAACGTGATGCATAATACACAAGAATGAACCTCATTGGTTCTTGCTGAAGCTCAAACGTGATGCGTAATACACAAGAATGAACCTCATTGGTTCTTGCGGAAGCTCAAACGTGATGCGTAATACACAAGAATGAACCTCATTGGTTCTTGCGGAAGCTCAAACGTGATGCGTAATACACAAGAATGAACCTCATTGGTTCTTGCGGAAGCTCAAACGTGATGCGTAATACACAAGAATGAACCTCATTGGTTCTTGCGGAAGCTCAAACGTGATGCGTAATACATAAGAATGAACCTCATTGGTTCTTGCGGAAGCTCAAACGTGATGCGTAATACACAAGAATGAACCTCATTGGTTCTTGCGGAAGCTCAAACGTGATGCGTAATACACAAGAATAACCCCTCATTGGTTCTTGCGGAAGCTCAAACGTGATGCGTAATACACAAGAATGAACCTCATTGGTTCTTGTTGAAGCTCAAACGTGATGCGTAACACACGAGAATGAACCTCATTGGTTCTTGTTGAACCTCAAACGTGATGCGTAATACACAAGAATGAACCTCATTGGTTCTTGCGGAAGCTCAAACGTGACGCGTAACACACAAGAATGAACCTCATTGGTTCTTATTGAAGCTCACATGTGATGCGTAACGCATGAGAATGAACCTCATTGGTTCTGGTTGAAGGTCAAACATGATGCGTAACACACGAGAATGAACCTCATTGGTTCTTATTGAAGCTCACATGTGATGCGTAATGCAAGAGAATGAACCTCATTGGTTCTGGTTGAAGGTCAAACATGATGCGTAACACAAGAATGAACCTCATTGGTTCTTGTTGAAGCTCAAACGTGATGCATAACACAAGAATGACATTCTCAGATTTCATCATAACAAAGAACAAAAGTCCCACGGGTTGGGAGCGAACTGAGGGAGAGCAATTAATGAGAACATTTTCATTTTTGACTTTTCTGATTCACTGTGATATTTGATGGCTTTAGTTGGGTCTCAGAGTCTGCTGTGGACAGAAACACTGCTTGTAACTAGACTCTTATCGCATCATGTCTGGTTAGGACACGTGTTAGATGCACAAACCTATGTTAAACTTGATTAAAAAATATATTAAACATTTTTTTTTACTATTGCAAGTTTCCAGAGTTTAAGAACTGCTGACCTAGTAGACCTTCTGACCTTCCTCTGACCTCTAGTGAGCTTTCCTGGTTTTCTGGACAAAGGGTTTTTGAAGGAAATCTTCTATAAGACCAAATATGTCAGCACCGCGCCATCTCACAGAAAGTGCTGAACTCAGCTCAGCCCAGGTGTGGACTCACTGAGCTCTCTGATCTTTATTTGTTTCTGGGCTCATGTGAGACTGAACAGAAGTAGAACCATGTCAGAGACCCTCCAGCTGCCCGCGCTGCAGATCCAGGGCCCGGCAGACGGGGAGTGCAATGGATCCGTGGTGGATCCAGCCCTGTCCAGCTCGTCCAGCCCGTCGCTGCGCCGCAAGCGCTTTAAAATGCGCCGTATGAAGAACGTCATGAGCGAGAAGGAGCAGCTGGAGAAGGAACAGCTTCAGCATTCCGGCTCCAAGGAGTACCTGCAACTTCCGTCCATTGAGATCACGCCGTCCAGCGATGAGGACGCGGCATGGTCGAGCTGTTCCACGCCCAGCGCCTCGCCCCAACGCAGACGCTTCCTCCTGCGCAAGTGGCTAAGGGGCGGAGAGAAGAAAGAGCACGGCAGTGAGAGCAGGTCTGTATGAGCACGAGCCCGGTCCAACTCGAACCCTCGCCTACCCCCTCCCAGAATCCACCCTCCTGCACCGCCTGATCTCAGCACACAAACCCATCCATTCTCCATTCCTGCTGTCCATCATCATGAGTAACGTGCATCACTTCATTTGAGTCTTCGTGTGAGCTTGCTCTGGCACATTAGGCATAGCAGAGAACCCTTGTGTTTGTGTGTGAGTGTGTTTTCCGTCTTCTCTGGAGGGACTGAAGTCTCTGCTGTGACATTTATAGGCTGGAGGGAAGAACAAGCGGCCGCCTGCTGCTGCCAGGAGTTTGTCTGGGGAGGCCTTAAATATTCACGACTCTTCCTGCCTTTTAATAGACGAAAAACAACATGCAGTGTGTATCTGCTATGACCTTAAGTTTCACTTCAAGCACCCTTAACAGTAGCCGAATTTAGGCTTGAGGGGCATTACCAGTTGAAAGTTTGGACACATGCACTGACACACGTTTTTAATGTTGTTTTTATGTCTGTGGTGTTTTTAATATGTAAATATGCAAATTCATAAGTCAACACCATTGCTGATTATTTTCTCCTTAAAAAGCTTGTTTATGCCATAAACTACCTTGCAACCAATCACGTCAATATGTGGGCGGCCTTTAGCAAATCATTAACTGTAAAGCAGGGGACGTCCAGCAATATAGAGGGTGAATTATGTATATGATGTAATTACAATATTATATGAGGAACTCTATGCCTTTCTCCATTGGCGTTCTGAGTTGTTCAAAGTGTTTCTAAGGATACTAACTTTTAGAAGGCAGCTGTCTGTCTCTGAGGTGGTGAGCGGAAACGTGGTGTGTGTAATGTTTGCAACACATTATGAGATGTTTTATAATGTAGTCAAGCCAAAGGCTAATCATATTATGTTCTAGAGCCATAAAAACATGGGTTATGTCTATAAAATCATAAACTGTAAAAAAAACTAATATGGACATAGTGTCCATGACGTCACCCATAGGATTCTGAAGAGCAGTTCTGAAGCCTAAAGTAGGGTCGAGCTGGCAGTTGCCATTTTGCCAGCACGTCACACCCGGATAACAGAAAATGGGCAAAGAGGCGTGGGCGGAGCTGAGGTGACTAACAGACAGCAGATAAATGGCTATCCACCTGTCAATCAAAGTGGCCATGCCTTCTAATCAAATCTTCTGTCCAATCAAAATGCCTCCCGCATAGAGTCTAGACCAGAGCCGTTGACTTCCGACACGAGAGCGCAGCGCGGATCATATGCGCGAGTCGGCGCAGACAACAAACATATCGGACCCATTTGAATTCTGCACAGAATGCTATATTTCAGGGGTCCCCAATCTTTGTCCTGGAGGGCTACTGTCCTGCACAGTTTAGCCCCAATGAAACACCTAAAACAGCAGGACCGAGATTGGGGGACCCCTGCTGTATTTCAAAGCTATATGGAGGAGATTATGATGATAAACGGTTAGAAGAACTGGCTTTATCAAACAGAAAAGCTCTAGTCAAACTGACGCAGTGTATTAACGAAACGCTATTGGCTGTTTCAAAAAAGGGGAGGAGCTGCTAACAACTGGAGCCGTTTCAAGGGAAATCACGTCAACACATTGAATAATGTGGTGCATTTCAAGGCACTTCAGCCTTTAATTATGCAGAACATTACGGCTTTATATAATGTAAACGAATGAGTTATTAAAAAATTCACCCCCTCCTATAGACTAAAACCACAATTTGTCACAGGCTGTAAATATGTTTGTTTTGTTGTTTTTGATGTTGATATGCAGGAAAAAAAATCTGCATCTAATCTAAAATACTGCTAATAAAGATTGAGTAGGTGTGTATAAACTTTTAACTGGTAGCCTACTGTAGAGGGAATTTATGGTTTGGTAAAGGAATTCAGATGTGTAATGTTTGACATGAATCAGGGATCAGCTGTGTACTGTGAGCTATCAGGTGTTTCCGGTAGAAAACCCTTGTAAGCACAACAGCGTTCTCTAATCTAGGGCTCCGTTATGTTGCTCTCTTAGGCTGTTTTATCACCTGCTTCCTTTTCATGCAGTGCATAACAACTCAGGAACTATTTCTTAAATGCACAAGAGGTTTTCTGTCATTTCTTTTCTTAAGGCTAGACATTATAAACAACTGTGGGAGGACTGTGAAATAGCACCATATAATAATTTTAAGTTTAACTGGTTAAATGGAAAAATTGTTCTGTTGTTTTAGTTTATACACTCAATGGAAATGGGAAACTCTCTGCTGCCCTCTAGTGGTGGAGATTTAACTGAAAATTTGTCACAGAAATGCTTCATGGATGTTTGTTCCTCCAGCTACCTGAGCAACATTGACTTTACAACTTATGCGTCTTGTTTGAGCATTTTTTGTTACCATATAATTGAAAGATCACTGTGTGTCCAAACTCACCTTCTGTCGTCTTTTTCTCAGTATGTGTTTGTGTATTTCCTATGTTCTGATTCTAATATGACGATGTGTGTTACAGCAGTCAGCAGAGCAGCCTCCAGAGCAGCCATGAGGAAGAGTCCACACGCTACCTGCTGAGCCCAAACGCCCGCGAGGACAGGTACACGATGCCACTTCTCTGGCATATTGATTGTCATTTTTTTTACATGTGAATTTCTTTGGAAGCTGATTAATTAAGGCATTCATCTTCATTCACATTCAGCTCGTCTTCCATTTATGCAATATGCTGCTCTCACCGTAGTTCCCACTTGTCCAACAGGGGTCAGTAGTTGGTCAATTTTACTGCACTAGTGATGGGAAAAGATGTAGCCTATCATATGTGATATGTCCTGTATCACAAAGGGTTGTGATACAGGACATAGATAGATAGATAGATAGATAGATAGATAGATAGATAGATAGATAGATAGATAGATAGATAGATAGATAGATAGATAGATAGATAGATAGATAGATAGATAGATAGATAGATAGATAGATAGATAGATAGATAGATAGATAGATAGATAGATAGATAGATAGATAGATAGGGATGGGTGGGTGGGTGAATGGATGGATGGATGGATGGATGGGTATATGGAAGGATTTATGGGTGAATTGATGGATGGATGGATGGATGGGTATATGGAAGGATTTATGGGTGAATTGATGGATGGATGGATGGATGGATGGATGAATTAATGAATGAATGAATGGATGGATGGGCGAGTGGGTGGATAGATGGATAGATGGGCGGGTAGATGGATGGATGAATGGGTGGATGGATGGTTAGATAAGTAGATGAGTGGATCAGTATATGGATGGACGGACAGACGGATGGATGGATGAATGGATGGGTGGTAGATGTATGGATGGATGTATAGATAAGTGGGTGGCTGGATCGGTATATGGATGTATAGATAGATAGATAGATGGATGGATGGATGGATGGATGGATGATGGATGGATGGTGGATGGATGTGTGGGTAGATGGATGGATGGATGGATTGATGGATAGATAAGTGGATGGTGGATCAGTATATGTATGCATGGATGGATGGATGGATGGGTGGATGGATGGATGGATGGATGGATATATGGAAGGATTGATGGGTGAATGGGTGGATGGATAGATGGGTGGATGGATGGATGGGTAGGTAGGTGGATAGGTGGATGGATGGATGGATGGATGGATGGATGGATGGATAAGTGGGTGGGTGGATCTGTATATAGAAGTATGGATAGACAGACAGACAGACAGACAGACAGATAGATAGATAGATAGATAGATAGATAGATAGATAGATAGATAGATAGATAGATAGATAGATAGATAGATAGATAGATAGATAGATAGATAGATAGATAGATAGATAGTTTCCACCCATTTTATAACAGCAGGCACTGAAATCTTGACACTATATGAACTTCCTGCAGGCAGCTGGTTTTAGTCTGAGACTCTGAGTGCTGGATGTCAAGCGGGTTTGAGATCTTTCTGTTTTTGGTGGTTCATGTTTTGCTTTTGATGTTGTTCTTCTTTCTGTGTTGCGTTCTGCATCTGTTTTCTGGTTTTGAGTCTGACCACAGATCGCACGTTCTATATTGTGCCATCTCAAAAACAAATCCTGTGCGTTTCACTTTCCCGTGGCAGGGCTGCATCTTCTCAGATCACTTTTGTTTTGTCGTCATCTCAGAACTCTCACGTTATTGTTGAACTAAACCAGGTGCTGTGCGGGACGAATCAGCTTAGCGAGTTTTTGTAGAGAAAGCTCTGAATTTTAGCTGTGCTCAAATGTTCTTGTTATGCCCAGCTGGGCAAAGAACACCCCGTTCCTCGGCTGGAATATCATATGACAATTTTTTTGTTCTTTTTTTGCCTTTATTGGACCTCTTAGGACATCACGTTCTTTCTTCTGGATTTAGGAAATATGTTTTGTGAACATCATTGATTGTGCATTGATTTGTTTTGTGTTTGTTGCTTTTAATGTCCATGAGCATTATTTACCATTTTCTAAAAAGAGATCTTTATGAACTATAGTAAAATAACCATTTGTGTGTAAGTCTGTACACTAGCGCGCGCGTGTGTGTGTGTGTGTGTGTGTGTGTGTGTGTGTGTGTGTGTGTGTGTGTGTGTGTGTGTGTGTGTGTGTGTGTGCGCGCGCATCTATACACCTGCTAAAGTCAGTCGGCACACGGTCGCCCGCAGTTCTTTTTTGTACACTCAGCAACCTGATTTCAGCTGATTCCTGAACTTATTTTTAAATCAGTTTTGTGTCGTGACGTAAAAGCAGCTAATGTTCATTCAAAGTGATGAATGGTTGCTTGTGTCCCATTAGGCTGAATGAATCACAGCTGAACGCTCATTTACACACTTATACAGTACGTCCTGTACCCTTTCAGTTCATGTGTGTGAATTTGATTTGGCCACGTCTCACATGGTGTAGAATTGGTTTTGATTTGTAAGTGTTTTAGGGCATGACAAAACATAAATTAATTCATTATTCATTTTGATTTTTGCCTGATTTTCCCTGGTATATACATAAGAAGAAGAAAAATAAATCTAAATAAATAAATTATACAAATAAATACACTTACCTAAAGGATTATTAGGAACACCATACTAATACTGTGTTTGACCCCTATCGCCTTCAGAACTGCCTTAATTCTACGTGGCATTGATTCAACAAGGTGATGAAAGCATTCTTTAGAAATGTTGATAGGATAGCATCTTGCAGACAGATAGATAGATAGATAGATAGATAGATAGATAGATAGATAGATAGATAGATAGATAGATAGATAGATAGATAGATAGATAGATAGATAGATAGATAGATAGATGGATGGATGGATGGATGGATGGATTGATGGGTGGATGGATGGGTGGATGGATGGGTCGATGGATGGATAAGTGAGTGGGTGGATGGATGGGCGGATGGATGGATGGATAGATAAGTGGATGGATGGATGGATGGATGGGTGGGTGGATGGATAGATGGGTTGGTGGATGGATGGATGGATGGATGGATGGATGGATGGATGGATGGATGGATGGGTAGGTGGATGGGTGGATCAGTAGATAAATGGATGGATGGATGGATTATAGATAAGTGGGTGGGTGGATCGTTATATAGAAGTATCGATAGATAGGCGGACGGACGGACGGACGGACGGACGGACGGACGGACGGACGGACGGACAGATAGATAGATAGATAGATAGATAGATAGATAGATAGATAGATAGATAGATAGATAGATAGATAGATAGATAGATAGCCTTCAGAACTGCCTTAATTCTACGTGGCACTGATTCAAGGTGCTGTAAGTATTCTTTAGAAATGTTGGCCCATATTGATCGGATAGCATCTTGCAGTTGATGGAGATTTGTGGGATGCATATCCGGGGCAAGAAGCCCCTGTTCCACCACATCCCAAAACATCCATGTTCTCATTCTGTTAACACCAAAGTGGTTACCCGAGTGGTTATTTCAGTCAAAGTTGCTCTTCTTTCAGCTTGAATCAGTCGGCCCATTCTCCTCTGACCTCTAGCATCAACAAGGCATTTTCACCCACAGGACTGCCGCATACTGGATGTTTTTCCCTTTTCACACCATTCTTTGTAAACCCTAGAAACACAATAAAGATTACATGTAGGCTATATGACTGCATTAGTAAGTGATTGTGTGTGAAGCTGAGTTTTAGTTATCAAGAAATATATGCTAGAACGTTTCAGTTTCTAAGCTATTTTTTTGATAAATCACAGAACTGTGTTGACAATACATTTCTGCGCTACTGAATGGTTTTGTGTGAGGCGCGCGCGATCTCCGCGTGATGTGTGATTGGCTATGTGTGTGTGTTGCAATATGCAGCACGCAGTTTAGCGCGATGATTAACTTACGTGTACAATAAGCGTGCATTCTCCCGATCAATTTTGAGCATCCAGATGGTATAATCAAACATGTCTTGTGGAGAGCTTACGGAGTATGCATTTTTTTTATTTAACTGTTCAAAACAGAGCTTGCGTGTCAGGAATTGCTTGTCCTGTTGCGCCCTCTATAGGCCAGCGACTAGTCGACGTCAAGCTTAAAGCGTCGTGACAGAGCATTAAGGTCGACTATTCGGTGCAACCCCTAATATATATATATATATATATATATATATATATATATATATATATATATATATATATATATATATATATATATATATAATTATTATTATTTATTTTTTTGTGTTTATTTTTTTTTTTTAAATATCAGTTCCTGTCAAAACAATTATCTGATCAATTCATACAGGATTTTGCTGGGATTTTAAGTCATAGTTCACCCAAAAATAAAAATTACCCCATGAGTACTCACCCTCATGTCATCCTAGGTGTATATGACATTCTACTTTCAGAAGAATACAATCATATAAAGGGTCACATAAAAAATGTCCTGGCTCTTCCAAGCTTTATAATGACAGCCCAAAATAATTTGAAGCCCAAAAGTGCATCCATCCATTATAAAAGTAATCCACACCACACTCCAGGGGGTTAAAAAAGACCTTCCGATGTGTAGCGATGGGTTTGTATAGTAAAAATATCCATATTTAACACGTTATTAAGTAGAATATCTAGCTTACGGCAGACTGCCTTCTGTATTCAACTTATTAAAAAAGCGTAACTGGCATGCTATTGTCCACTTGTGTAGATGCTAATATAGTTCTCTTTATTTATTGTTAAAATAGTTTTTATTTTTATACCTGAAATGGATGATGTTAGCGACATGGATAGATCACTACCTTTCGCGATAATATATAAAACTCCTGATGTAAGAGTAACAATTACAGAAGAATAAAATAAAGCATAGTTACCTTTTGGAGCTTTGAAGGGTTCCGTTTGAGCAGATGTTTTATACCATCATCATTATCATCATATCTCGTTTACAAGTACATTCAGCATCTGACTCATATTCACAATCTCACGCATATTCTCCAAACTCCATTTCAACGTCTTCAAAATCAATATGTTGATCACTGACAGCTTCTTGAGCGCATCTATCATCAAGAGACATTGACACTAATATTTCAATATCATCCAACTGCGGCCACAAATGGGCGTTATCGTGCTGGTGGGGGTTACCGTTTTCACAGCCTGGAACGCCCCCTTCTTCTTCTTCACTTCTTCTGAACTGATAGCTGTCAACATCCAGATTAATATGTTCAACATTCGCTAGTTAGACGCATTTAGAGCTATCCGGGTGTATGTCTACGCCGTGTGATTTTGCGTGAATCTCTACGCCTAAACGATCCATCATCTCCGCATGTGATTCCGCGTGTATGTCTACGCCGAAACGATTAATTGCGTGTGTTTCCCAACAATTTAAATGGATTAAAAACATACTAAATTATGTTTTTTTGAAAATGTAAAAATGCTGAATCTTTCTTGTGATGGGTAGGTTTAGGGATCAGGGTTGGGTGTAGGCAGTCGTTATTGTGATTGACAATAGCCAATGAAATGTTTAGAATCGGTTGCAGGGCATTTCCGCTGAACTGGTTTGAGGGAAAAATTCACGCATATAGAAGGGGAAATGACATCATACCCATGTGCCTTGAGAAACTCATCGCGATTGGCCAATGAGAGGCTACCAGGAATGCCCAATAGGCATTCTTGTTTCATGACCTGCTGGACCCTTCTCTAATATTTGATTGCGTTTAGTACTTTCTCTCTGCAGTAAATCACTAAGCCATTTCATTATTGTTTTGTTTTCTGTCTGAGGTAACTATGAGTGAAACGTTGCTTCATCATTGCATATCAAACGTTGCCACCTTGTGTATTGAACACGTTTACATGCACACCAGTAAACTGACAACACAAGTAAACCACGTTTACATGACTTGTAGTGACGTCAAACATAATAATGTCCATATCTGACTCTGAATATTTCAAATGTTACATCAGTTGTGATGTTAAATAAAGCGTGCACAATGTCATTGGGAGATTTACGGCTCATATTATCCCTCATCAGTTACAGATGCAGCATTTTGACTGAACCTCTTCTACTTCTGCTGCATGAGATGAGAACACATCTTTACAATTTTTTGGGTCTTAAACGAGTCTGCGTTTGTGATACATGTCCTTATTTCATGCAAAACGCTAGCTCGCTCTGTCTGGATGCATTAAAATCTGCAGTAAGTTTGTGTTTTTGTTACCTATCACATATGCGCACTTCAATAAGCCGACAGAAAGCAGGTTAATGCGTTTAAATGCTGTGCGAAATCGGGATAAGAGGCAAAAAACGACCTGTCCCGACCGGTTTAGGCTTATGCTGTTTATGACCGTACTCCGATAAAAGAAAACGGGTTACCGCGTTTACATGACCATGTTCATTGTCGGCTTATTGGGCATAATCGGCTTAAGAACGTGCATGTAAACCAATTTTTTTGATGGATTGATTGAGGAATACTAAGAAGGTTGATGTCTAACTAAAAAAAAAAAAAACACGAATGAGGAGGAGGGTAGTGAATGAGGGCAGGTATGCGATTAAGGGTTAATTCAGTAATCAGAAATATTAGTCAAATTCAAAATAAATTCATTAGTCCAAATATGTGGGAAATCTGGGACCCCTGATTATCATGATTATGACTACCACAGAAGCTGTAAAAATTGCTTGAATGCAGAGGTGGGTAGAGTAGCCAAAATCTTTACTCAAGTAAAAGTACAAGTACTTACGGAAATATTTACTCAAGTAAAAGTAAAAGTAACAATCGTAATAGTTACTTGAGTAAGAGTAAAAAAGTATTAGATGAAAAAACTACTCAAGTACTTAGTTACTAGTTACTTTCGATCTGATTGATAAGATCCAAAAATCCTGAATTTCAGACTACTTAGAGAGCTTTCACACACCTCCATATATATATATATATATGTATGTGTGTGTGTGTGTGTGTGTGTCTGTTTAATGGTTAAACAGTGTAAATTAATGGTGTGCTGGGCTAACCCCAGCTCTTTTAAAAACATACTTTGTTCTTATATTTTTATAAGTATATGCATTCTTAAAAATAGAGTCCCATTTTTAAATGTATATATACACTGCAGACTGTTGTCTGTCCGGATATATGTATAAATGCAAGATGTCACATTAGGCTATTCAATTTGTTTCGTTTTTAGCCTGATCCATCAGTACCTATGGTAACGTTTATGCAAACCACAAAATATGTACCAAAACGTACATATTGCGACAGTTTCAAAATGAAATGTCCACTGGGTGGCGCTAAAAGCTTATTTTTTTTCCAGAACAGATTTGCGTGAATCTGGCATGTTTTGTTACGTTGTGTTTTTAACGTACACCCACACTAAACCTACCCGAAAGTGTTAACAAAAGCAAATGTGACAAAAATAAAATTGTGTCCATGTATTTTTAGCTTGTGTTTAGAACTCGTCTTTGAGCTCTTTTATCATGACTCGTTCTTCATGGGGTTCGCTCTCAAGCTTTTCGCATTGCAAATACAAATCTGTATCAGCTGAGCTATCGAGCAAATCTGGTGAATCAGAAAAGCAGAACATGGAGCTGTGACGCAAAATTCAAAATGTTTTAGTTTACAAACCATAGACTAAAAAAATGCAGTTTTTCTGCCTATAGTGTTAATTTCTGTTGGAATTTCTGCAGTGTGTATTGGTACGTATTTTGTGGTTTGCAAAAACATTGCCACAGGTACATTTTGTCAATGAGGTTGCTCGTTTTATGAGAAAAAAAAGATATGTAAATGTGCAGATGTGAACGTTTGTTTGTGGACGTGTGTTCGGAGGATTCAAACGATTTGTCAATGCTTGCACAAGAGCGCATGAGGAAAACACTCGGACAGTGTGTGAAATAGTATTACAATAAAGGAAAAGTGCCCATAGTTACCAAATTACCATTAATAGTGTTCAAATATAGGCATCATTGTTACACTTACCACTGCTTTCTCAGGTTGGAGCTGGAATTATTGTATGCTGAGATGTCAGTTCATATTGGTGCACACAGCATGCATTAAATTATGAAACTGTTCTTTTTGACATCTTGGACTGAAAACAGGCTGAACTTGAGGCCACGTACGGGTGATCTGCCGCTCACACACATCTCCCTCTGCTTCGGCCATCATCTTCTGACTAAACGCGCGCTAATTTTATGCGGGTGATGCGTATCCACCTCTCGCGAAGCAGCCTCTACAACGTTTCGCGAGACTTGCGAACAAGTCATAACTTATTTTAAAATATATAATTAATTATCACCATTGACAGTAGCGGAGGAACGCCACCGAATGTAACGAAGTAAAAGTACAGTTTTTTCACAAGAAATGTACTTGAGTAAAAGTAAAAGTACCCATTTTTAAATATATACTCTAAAAGTACAAGTTACCCAAAAAATGTACTCAAGTAAATGTAACGAAGTAAATGTAATTCGTTACTACCCACCTCTGCTTGAATGTCATTTAGTTTGAGTTCTATTTCTTTAAATTTAAATTGCTAATACAATTCTTCATCATACTTGCCAAATTGATTCAAATTCAGGTTCAGCCACGATCTGTCTCTCTGGTTATTAGTCATATGAATTTTTGCCTTGCCTGAGACTGTGATGGTCTTATTAGTGTCTCTGCTGGTGGTCTGACACCTCAGGTGAGGAAACAAGCTGTGCTGATCTACAACACACACACAGGGAAAATACAGGATCTAGGTCACTGCAGGACAAGACACGGTCTGCGCAGAGAGAGAGAGAGAGAGAGAGAGAGAGAGAGAGAGAGAGAGAGAGAGAGAGAGAGAGAGAGAGAGAGAGGGGAGGGGGTGAAGGGAGTTCAGTAATAAGGAGCCTTCATCCCGCTAGGGTGTGTGTGAACCGTGTGCAGGTCCACATGAGTTTAGTGCATCATGGTTCAGAGCAGGACTTTATCATGCACCTCACCCGTCAAACTGGGCTGTCACCCGCGGGTGTCCACGCTCAGGAAAAGACTGCACTTTCGCCGGGATAAGTGAGTACTTTTCGTCTGTTTTCGCCAGCCGTTTTGTACAGACTGTAATCGGCAGGCAGAAATTCATGGTCAGTTGATCCAGTGGGCAGATACTGTTTCCTGTGATAGAATTACCCTTCAATCTTTTACAGTAGAGACTTAAAGAGGACATAAGGTTGAATAAAACTTATGAATATTCAATTAGTCATGTCTGTGGTTATAATGCAGTCTTGAACCGAAACTCGTGGGATATTTGTGCATTATTTGGATTTATAATGCTTTTTAATACAAATTGCTTTCTCAAATAACAAAAAATCCATTATCACAAGTAATTATAATACATACTTATTCTTTGATATGCTTTTTAAATGCATTAAATAATGCATTAAACATGATCAGATGTGTTTAATGAACAGGTTAAAGTAACATGCTATAATGTGGCTAAACTTATTAATGCGAAGATATACTGCATTACGTGCATAATAAGATATTGCTAGTGCTGTGCTCTACTGCGAAACCTACAGGAACTGCAGTGTGTGTATTTCAGCAGTCTTAAAGATTGCAAGTAGAGAAATATTCAAGCACCAAATAATCATGGTTACAGTAATGATCAGATTGGAATAGTTTGCTGCATTGTGTCCTTCCAAACGTATATTAGTTTTATTTAAATATTTTTGAGCAACACAAAAGATGAAATTTAGCATAATGTACTGGATGCTTTTTTCCATGCTTTACAATGAATGGGCTCAAAAAGGGATCAGTGTAGTCAAATATTTTCAATGGAAAGTACCTAAAACCTGCTCAGAAAGTTGCTAAATGTCGCTAGATGACGTAATGCGTAAACTGTCGGCATCTGTTTTCTCCACTAATCCGTGCTTACATACTTTATTTTAATATAATATAGAGCTGAAAGGCCAATAAAGCTCATTCACATATCTTCTGTCAGACATCGGAACAAGTATGATATAGTCACTGATAAAATGTTAACCAGCAGTCCAAGTCACCTTTATTTATATAGCGCTTTTTTACAATACAGATCGTTTCAAAGCAATTTTACAGTGAAAAAGATGCGACAAAGTTTGATTCGGCTGTACAGCAGCTCTAGAACTAAATATTGCCATTGCCCAGTTTAAGTAAATTCAGTGTTGATTCATTTCGGTTATAAAAACATTCATTGAGTTCATTTATCTCTGCAGCTCTGGAGAAAACAGTGATGTCAAGATCAATAATTTAGTTGAGCAGGCGACAGAAATACAGGAAAAAAAAAGTAATATTGTAATATATTATTACAATTTAAAATAATTGGTTTTCAATTTATTATACTTTAAATGATCATTTATTTCTGTGATGCAAAGCTGAATTTTCAGGATCATTTCTCCAGTCTTCAGTGTCAGAAATCATTCTAATATGATGATTCATTTTCAAAGTTGGAAACAGTTCTGCTGCTTAATGTTTTTTCATAACCTGTGATACTTTTTTATAATACTTTGATGAATAACAAGAATAAAAAAAAGAAAAAAAAAAGAAGAAGCTAACATTTTAAACATATACACTAATGGTCAGTCTTTTTTATTTTTTTATAAATCAATAATTTTATTCAGCAAGGATGTGTTAAATTGATAAAAATTGATAGTAAAGGAGATTTATATTATTTGAAAATCTGTTTTTATTTGGAATAAATGCAGTTCTTTTGAACCTTTTATTCATCAAATATATTAGGTAGCAGAACTGTTTCCAACACTCATAATAAATCAGAATATTAGAATGATTTCTGAAGGATCATGATCATGGAAGACTGAAGGAACGATCCTGAAAATTCAGCTTTGCAGTAAAAAAGTAATACAGTAAAATATTATTCTGATGTAAATCTGTTCTTGAATATAGTAGAGTGCAATTTATTCCTGTGATCAAAGCTGAATTTATCATCATTACTCCAGTCTTCAATCAATCAATCAATCAACTTTATTTATTATTATTCTTTATTTATTATTATTTATTCAGTGTCAAACAGGATAATATTGCGACAAAATTAGATTTGAAAACAGTGATGTTATCAGCTTATTTTAATTTATCATATAGCGACAATGTTGGCAGATCAGTATTATAGTTTATAGAATTAAATAAGACCTAATTCATACATTTTATTTGTATAATAAGTTGAATAACTTAGATCATAATTTTAGTGTCCCCAACTGAGCAAGCCAAGCCAAAGGCTTCAGTGTCCCATGATCCTTCACTAATCATTCTAATATGATGATTTGATGCTCAAGAAACATTTATGATAAAAAAATCATCAAAAAATCTCAATGGATGAGAGCATATTAAAATAAATCAACTCATCAACTTGTCAGTGTGTAAGTCTCATCACCTTTCATTGTCACGTCTGAGGAGGAGGGACAAACACAATTTTGAATTTGGACTGCAGTACCCATTTCAATTCAGTACATATTACATATTGCACCTTTAAAAATAAAAAGACGATAACCACAATAACCAATAGATGGTGACAGATGAGCATTTATTGATATTTTTTTCCATACGTTTAGTTTTTGAATAAATGTTAAGCATTATAAAATAAAAATAAATGTTGTCAAGGTGAAGTATGAAGAACCTCCAAGTTTCACAAAAAACAATACATTTTCATGAGAGTGTGAGATTATTGACATTTTTGGGTGAACTATCCCTTTAAGAAAGTTCCGTGCATATAGGCATTGGTCATTGTTACTCCTCTGGTGAATTCTTATTCCAAGAAAAGCCTTGGCGGAGCTCAAACTTTTTAGAGAATACCAACTCAAATATCGAGTAAATAATGACAGAACATTAATTTTTGAGTGTACTATCTCTTTAACAAGAACTAAACAGAACAAAAATTATCTCTCTTGCTTATACGCGCACACACACACTCTTGAGTGAGAGGATGTGACAGTGAAAGAGTCATGTCATGTTCTTTTTTGGCCGACAAGAGCTCAGGGTCATTGTGTCCCTGCCACAGTAACTAGACTAACTAGCTACGTTTCTCTTCGGGCACAAAGTGTTGATGAATGCAAAAGATTGTGTGTGTGTGTGTGTGTGTGTGCCCTTGTTTATATTACATTGTGGGGACCAATCCCCATAAGGATAGTAAAACCTGAGATTACCTACATTGTGGGAACCAGCCAGCGGTCCCCACTTTTCAAAAGGCTTATAAATCGTACAGGAAGAGTTTTTTTTTGAGAAAGTAAAACTGCAGAATGTTTCCTGTGATTGGTAGGTTTAGGGGTAGGGGCAGTGTGCTTGTACAGTGTAAAAACCATTACGTCTATGGAGAGTCCCCACAAAGATACTGAACCAGACATGTGTGTGTGTGTGAGTGTGTGTGCGTGCGCGAGCTAGTGTGCCAGTTCTTTTTAATTACCAGATGTTCAAAGTAGACTTATTAACAAAGAACCCCCCCCCCCTCCTCTGTATTCCTCTGTGTATTTGAGGTGAGTTCAGACCTTGTACGTTGGACAGGGTTTTTGTTTTGACATGATCAGCAACATTCCGAGTTGCCCTTTTGCTATAGTTTGTTAGGAGATGCTTACACTGCAAAAGAAAAGTGCAGTGAGCCTATAACAGAAAGCATACATTATTCACTGCCCCCCCCCCCCCCCCCCCCCAAAAAAAAATGCTATATTTAACGTTTCACATTTCCTTACAATGTCCATGTAGTTTTCAGAGACCAAGGCCACAAAAAGCATTTGGATGTCATACTTAGTATCTGAATAAATGTTGTTGCATTAGATAACTAGATATCAAACCAGCTGACATTTAATAAAAGCTCACACAAGCACACTTTAAAAGCCATTTTATGTGAAGACGTTTGTTAGGACTAACAGGTAAAAGTTATTGTTCCAAATGAACACACAAAAAAGTGTTAAGACATTGTTAGTGCATTGTTAACCGTTAACCTGTGGTGCCTCTGTAGGGCACTTGTGTTCACACAGGCATACTTGAAGTGACTTCCTCTAAATACCACTGACAGTTATAGCCAAAAAGGCGAAGAAAAGTGAAGTTAATTCTGAGAAAAGCGCATGCATCTTTTGTTCGCATTTTGTATCTAATACAACAACATTGACATATGAACTTGTGTCCATATTGTGGAGAAATTGTACATGCTTTATATAAAAAGTTATGTGTTCACCAAAGTGTGTTTTTAGCCAGCTGAAAATGGCAGACGGCAAGCTGCGGGCGCTTTAGTGCACTTTGGTAGTGCAGAGTGTTTTCTCTTTCTTTCAGTTTTGACGCTTTAATAAAGAATATCTGAGGAATAGTTAGCCTATATTTGTTTGTTTCTGAATATAAAAATGTCAACTCAGTGTAAAGTACTGGCCCTCGGTTTAGATGAAGAGATGGCTGAACCACAAAGAAAGACAGAACGGACCCGTCGGTCTATTTGGGTTCATGAGACTCATTACTGTGTATTGCCAAGAATCTGGCGATACGATACGTATCACAATGCAGGGGTTACGATACGATATATTTCGGATGAGACATTAAACCGAGGTCCCGACTCTCTGTGGTCGTTAAAAATCCCAGGATGTCCTTCGATAAAGAGTAGGGGTGTAACCCCGGCATGCTGGCCAAATTTGCCTATTGGCCCTTTTCCATCATGGCCTCCTAATAATCCCCATATAATGATTGGCTTCATCACTCGGTCTCCTCTCCACCAATCAGCTGGTGTGTGGTGAGCGTTCTGGTGCAGTATGGCTGCCGTCACATCATCCAGGTGGATGCTGCACATTGGTGGTGGTTTGAGTAGATTCCCCCTTCTATGTAAAGCGCTTTGAGTGTCTAGAAAAGCGCTATATAAATGTAACAAATTAAATTATTATTAAATATTGCGATTAGAGGTTGACCGATTCATCGGATTTGCCTATTAATCGACACCGATAGCTGATTGGTGGAGCAATCGTTATCGTCAAAAATCAATGCCGATAGTTTTTCCGGTTTGCGTCCATTGCGGCTGAGAAGGGTGCTGTCATTACACAGTAGCCTACGAGAGCTCTGAGAAGGGTCTGCTGGTATTGTATAGCGCAAGAGCGGCCTCTAGGGGCCAAATAAAAAACTATAACTTACATTAACACGTGAGGACACGTGAGGCTGCGCGCTTCACCGAACGCTGCACAGAGCGCGCTGACACATCTGACACGCGTTTAAAACAGCGAAAGGGAAACAATACATGATAGTTATTTTCTCTAGATTTTTTTCTGTTAGAACTTTTATAAACTATTAGAACTGTTAGAACTATTTAAATATATTCATAATTACATATGTAATTTAGAACATTTTCATGGTGCAATACTGTTTTTTTATTTCTTTTAATAAAGTTCAGCACTGTTTTGTATTTTTTTGTTGTTGTTATTATTATTATTATTATTACTATTATTATTTTATTTTTTAGTCTAGTATCTTTTTTAAAACTATCTGTCGATTAATCGGTTATCGGCAAGCGTGGTCCAACCTAGCTATCGGTATCGGTTAAATCCACTATCGGTCGACCTCTCATTGCGATATTGTATCAAAACATTTCTTTTTGAAAAGATTCATTTAAAAGAATAAAGAACACAACCATATGCATAAAACATGACAAGTAACTGTTTCACTGAACTTAAGGGATACATCAATAACTGTAAAGAAACTGTAAGTCATTTATAGAAGTGTTCTTGACATTATGCCAGCGCTGCCTTCGTCTGCCATTGTCTATGATGTTTGTTCACTGTAATATTTACCAGTAAATAGTAAGTTATAGCTTCTTAAAGGGTTAGTTCACCCAAAAATGAAATTGATGTCATTAATGACTCACCCTAATGTTGTTTAGGATATTAGTTTAGTTTAAGATATTTTATATTTTAGTCCCAGAGCATATGCAGTCTATGCACACTTTACTGTCCATGTCCAGAAAGGTAATAAAAACATCATCAAAGTAGTCCACATGTGACATCAGTTAGTTTATTAGAATCTCTTGAAGCATCGAAAATACATTTTGCTCCAAAAATAACAAAAACTACGACTTTATTCAGCATTATCTTCTCTTCCGTGTTCCTCAAATAAAGAGTACTTTGACTCGGCACAGTAAAAAGTCCCGGCTGAAACATCCTCCCTCACATCTCCCCCTCCCTCTCTCATTTCTGTCAATGGGGGGAGTGGGAGATGTGAGGGAGGATTTTTCAGCCGGGACTTTTTACTGCGCCAAGTCGAAGTACTCTCAGAAGTGCTATTGTACCACACATTATAGTTCTCCTTTATAATCCGCTTAGAAAAACGCCACGTTTTATTTTGTCATCACACTTGATCGTTCCAACTATTCGTATAACTGTATTTAAATAGGGAAAACGTGGAGGTGTTTGGTTGCTTTTAACTTGATCTCTGTTTGGTACCATAGTGAATGAACTGGGCTTAGTTCTCATTTACCGAGATGATTTAATTAACCCAACCCTATTAAAAAAATCATTTAAGAATTTGAAGACATGCATTTTAAAGGGGACCTATTATGCTCAGTTCACTTTTATATATTGTTTTTTTTTTTACCATAATTATGTGTGCGCAGTTTGTGTACACAACCTTGTTGTGGTAAAAATCATCTACTTTGTTTGTTATTTTCCCATCAATCTAAAACGGTGTCTCAAAGTCTGTTTAGGAATGTGCTGAATGTGCAGAGCTGTTCAGGAATGCGCTCCAATGTGACGTCACATTGGAACAGGCCCAGCCAGTGACTGGCACAGAATATGATCCAGTCCTTCCTTTGAGTGAGCTGTACACAGTCTGCTATGTTTATCTCCTCGCCAGAGCATTTAACAGTAAGAAATCATCTGTTTTGATCAGATGATGATCAAAACCAAACAGATTTATATATATATATATATATATATATATATATATATATATATATATATATATATATATATATATATATATATATATTTAAAATTTTAATAAAACTTTAATTTTCCATTCTTGACAAGCGACCACATATATGCTTCAATACATTGGCCCTAAATTGTGATGACTAACAGTGATAAATATTTATGTATTGAAATCAGGCTCATATAAATGTCAGGAAAACACGATTCCTGGCTGCTTGTCATTATCCATTGATCACTGGATCTTTGGTAAATTGTGAGAAACACTATATCGAATCCAACCTTTAGTTTAAACTGATAATCTGAATCTGTTTTACTCATGATTTTACCCTATTAACTCCAGTCATGCAGCAGCTCTTCTGCCACTCCTTCTTGGCGTGTTATGGTGGAAAAGTGACACCGATGCATACAATCAAATGAGCGGAGCTCCGCAGCTCATTTGCATTTAAAGACACATGCATTAAATCAGCGTGTTTTTGCTTCAACTCAAATATGGGCTTTTCCAGCATTTGTATAATAAACGATCTGTGGGGTGAAACTTCACAGACACATTCTGGGGACACCTGAGACTTATATTACATCTTTTAAAAAGAGGCATACTAAGTCCTCTTTAAATTAAGCTCAGACTGTTTACTCACTGCCCTTGTTTCAACAAGATAGTGGCCATCCAAATGATGTGTAACAAGATGTGTAAGCGCATTATTGCTTGACTTTGTTCCTGTAATCATTTTCAGGGCGCTCAACATGCTCGGGTTGCCTCATTTGATCTTGTGTTCTTATTTAATTGGCCAGATCCCTATGAAAGATGTGCGGGCCGTCTTTCAGCTGAGATTAGACAGCAGCCTGCAGCAGCAGTGTCCTGTTACCAGAGCTGATGATTCATCACAGAACTGCAGACTGATGTTATCTAACACCCCAATCAGATACCGCTCTCTTTCTTTTCCACTGAGCTGTAAACAGAATCCCGTCTGTCATAGTAAGCTCATATGCACTTCTGACTTCCTGTTAAACGGACTCTTTCCTCAGCCATATGTAAACTGAATCCTCTCTGGACATCTGTCTGTCTGTCTGTGGGCACTGAGTCGTTTTATTTGCAGATTGAACTAACTCTCGGAGTCCTTAGGGTTCTCTGTGAGGAAGAATGGGCCGTATAGAGCCAGTGAAAGTAGGTCATGAGAGACCGGTTGAGTTCTCCTTCCTGTGTGGGATTCTCCAGTGCTGCTGTATAAATCTCAGTAAAGCTTCCGAGACCTCAGAATGCATCAGAAGTCATCTCAGTAATCAGGGAGGTATCAGTAGATCTGGAGCCGCTGAATTACACACAAAGCTTCGCAGATTTCTGTGGAATTCAAGCAGAATTCATTCATATCTACTCATCGTTTATTAAATGATTTAAGGTGTCTTGAAGTGGCTTTTTAAAAAAAATGTATACTGTTGTCTGAGGTCAACTAATGACGTGTGTGTGGTTTTTCCATTCAAAAATATCATAACTAATAAGTAATAGGCTATTTTCTTTACTGGCTTTGAGGCTGTCTCCTGAACGCTGGGTTTTGATGGGCGTGCCGCACTGGAGACTTGGAAGTAAACACCCCCGCGGCTAGGATTGGAGAAGATTTGCATATTTAATGAGCTTCTGCTCCCCTGTCAGTTCAAATGATGAGGGAGGGATTGTTTTGAAAGCGGCAACTGGAATGATTCTCTCAACCACAGGGCTCGTAAACGCCTTTATCAAACAAACACAATGATTTATTTCTCATCCACCCACGATTAATTAGAATATTATTTTTGTATTACATGGCGTGTGCGCTAGGGCTGAACGATATATCGTTATCGTATCTATATCTAGATATGAACTTTCAAGATATTTCTATTTTTACTCAGAATATTCTCAAATGTGTTAGCTATGGCATGAAATATCTGATATTCCGATTGTCAAATACATGCAAGTGGAAGTATATTGTTGTTTAAACACCTTTATAACGATCGCATTAGTTGAGCTGTATGCGTGATGGGCGCCGCAGCAGACGCAGTTCAGAGAATCGGATCTGTTGGTTTTACAACCTCTATGTTTACAACATGTGAATTCATCCATTTCTCCCGAAATAATTAAAGGTCCCATTCTTCGCGTGTTTTCGAAGCTTTGATTATGTTTACAGTGTACAATATAACATGAGTTCATGTTTTGCATGTAAAAAAACTGTATTTTTCATACAATTTACTTATCTGTACAGCGCTGTTTCCTCTGTCCTTAAAACGGCCTGATGATTTCCTTGTTCTATGGAGTCCCTCCTTCAGAAATATGTAACGAGTTCTGATTGGGCCAGCACTCCCCGTGTTGTGATTGGACAGCAGCTTAGCGCACTTTGCCCGGAAAGGTCCCGTCTCTTACCATAACGGGGAGATGCAAGCGCTGAATGCGCGCTCTTCTCCACGTGGGAGAGCAACAAGACCACGCCCCCTACTTTGCGTGTTCTTGTGGGCAGAGGGTTAGTCAACAAACGGTTCTAGTGACGCCATTCGCTGTAGGCTTTGAAAGGGAACTTCTGTTAAATTAAATATCTCGCTTAGCATTGAACTTTGAGCTTTATCATTTTACAGGTATTATTTATGCTCTAACAGCAACATTACACTCTAACTAAAGTTTGAAAGATGGAATCGCGAAGAACGGGACCTTTAAAAGTAAGTGGCTGGTGAACTGGGAATAGAATAGGGTAAACATTGAAGTTATTTACACAATGTGTATCTGATATGAATAAAACGTGTCGAATTATAATGGAAATTATTATTATTACCTCTTCCATAGACATCAGTGTGTTTTTTACAAACTCTAAATGTATTGTTTTTTTAGTACTTATGTCAATTTATATATTTGAAACCTAAAATAAATAGTATGTGGTTGAACACACTGAAAGGTTGTGATATATGACAGCTCTGAGCGCGCCTGTCTCTGGCTAAATTCAACATTTGGATTTAGCAGTTTATCGTGATGCTCTTGATCATACGCTCCAGGGACCAGCCTAGACTGATTACACCTGTGTGAACGTACATGCGAAAGGCTTAAAAACAATACTTGAGAAATGCTTGGTTTTCACCGAACACGTAGTCATATCGTATTGTATAGTGATGTGTCGTATAGTGATGTGTTCATTTTGAACGACTCTTTATTATGACTCGGGACTACCGAGTTGTCTCAGAGAGTGATTCGTTCATTTTGTGTTGACCGCGCATGCGCATTACGCAACATATGGCCTCTGAATCAGCTCTGAATCTCCGAATGATTAGTTCTTACGAGTCTTTCGGGTTTGAGTCTTTCGTTCTTCCTGTAACTGTGCGTTCACACCGCCGGCGGCGAGAGCGTCAAGCTGGCCGGAAGTCATTCATTTTCAATGGGAGCCGGGCGGCGAGCTCCGGCGAGAGCGGCGCGGCGCGTCTTGGACGATTTGGGCGTCGAGGAGAGTTGAAATCAGCTCAACTCTATGGTAATGAGCTATGACGCGGTTCGGCGGCAACAGGCGGCAACCAGTCAGAATGTAGAAGTGCTCCGCTTGAGAGAAATCCAGAGAACGCAGGCCTGTAAACTTTGGTTCCGACCACATTAGTTCCCAAGCAATTTGTAGGAGAGGTTGATCATTGCTGTGCGGGTTTCCCTATCATTTATGACAAGATCATTCATAGTGATGTGTAATTTGTTAAGAAGTCGCGCAACACTATTTTATAGGCGCTAGAACGCTCGTTGTTCAGCGGGTGTGCAATTAATTCTTACTTTCACATTTAAACGATTTCATTAAGTTAATTTATACCCTACTTGTGGTCAGTATATCCATCAACATGCTTGTTTGATTTGCGGCCTCTTTAAATACAGTTTAAAAAAAGAAAAAACATTCGATCTACGTCAGAGCAGCAGCACGTCCACGGAGCTTTCTACAGCGTCGTTGTCAGGGCGGCAAGAGCGAATTTTGACGCTCTCGCCGGCGGCGGTGTGAACGCACGGTTAGTCCCATAGAGTATATGCTGTCAGTAACGGAAACAGAAAAGATTAGTTCTTTTGAGTGTCGGGTTTGAGTCTTTTGTTCTTCCTGTTAGTCCCATAGAGTCAGTAATGGAAGCAGAAAAGATTAGTTCTTTTGAGTCTCGAGTTTGAGTTTTCGTTCTTGCTGTCCCATGCTGTGTGTGTGTGTGTGTGTGTGTATATATATATATTTATATACACACACACACAGTTGATTCAAAATTAGTCTAATTGAATTTGTGATGTTAGACTTGAATAGTCAATATATTTCCCATATTTGTGTATGTCTGATATTAACTGAGAATAATACAAAAAATAAGATAAATAACTACGTGCTTTTTACTAAAAAGGTTGTGAACTAGTGTTCAATACGGTGACAAGTCACGTGACAAAAGAACGAACGACTCAAACCTGAGACTCGATCAAAAAAACGAATCTTTTCTGTTTCCGTTATTGACAGCATAGACTCTATGGGACTAACAGGAAGAACGAAAGACTCAAACCCGAAAGACTCGTAAGAACTAATCATTTTTGTTTCTGGACCTGTGTCACGCACGGTCCGGGCGGCCCAGCCCCCAGATCTGATCAGAGTCAGACACAGACGAGTCGACAGCTAACGTCTCGAGGAGCTCGAAGACACGAGAGGCGGAGAACAAACGTGATAAATATGAAGTTGCAAGAGAAAGAATGTCATCAGGAGGTGAGGTGAACTAACAGAGCTAGACTGCAATATAGCCTGACCCAACAACTAATCAATTAATTAAACATTTCAGTTTCTTATAATTTGGCTTTGGTTGCAGTACCCTATAGTTTATTTTTATGTAGTTTTAAAATGTAATCAACATTTTCATAAGTACTAGATGTGTTGAACTATTTAACATGTCATTTTGGTGAAATGAATGAAATGACTCGAAAAAAGATTCGTTCATTTTGCTGAACGAGACTCAAAGATCCGAGTCAGTAAAATGATCCGAACTTCCCACTACTAGTATTGTATCGATATCGAGATATCTGGCATGAAAATCGAGATATGAAATTTTGTCCTTATCGTTCAGCCCTAGTGTGCGCGTGCCCTTCAAATGTCAAGTCAAGTGAGAGTGAACAGCGCAGATCAAGAAAGGAATGTTATTTCACTAGTTGAGATTCACCAGCCTACCGACGGGCTTACGTTTTGGTAGCCAGTCTGGAAAACACAACGTTGGGCTTTTTGAGCCCTGGCCCATACATGTCCGAGTCTGATCCCCAATCGCAATGGACCAACAAATAAGGAATTCTCCAGCCTGTGACAGCATGCTACGGTATGTTCTATTAGACATGTACACATAATCAAAACGATCTATAACATGCAATACTATCACATATAAAAAACATTTTACTCACATAAGTGTGTTGCACCATTCCTGTCGGATCCAATATAGAAGGCATAGCATTGTTTTAATCTCAATATGTCTGCAAATCCAGCATCGTCCTGAGACTTGTTTACAAACGATTCTGCTGTGAAATGAAGCAAACACACGAATGTCTTTTTGCCGCGCGCACCCTCGCGCTCGTCTTTATGTGCTAAAAAGGCACATAATTTCTGTAGCGATAGCAATACACAATATCCTTTTTTTTGCCTTCAATATCTTTTCTCTTGCTGCATTAAAATCTCATCTAGCTTTCCTCAGAGATGGTCAAGTTCAGTTTGTGATTGAAAAAAAAAAAAAAAAAAAAAATATATATATATATATATATATATATATAATATTTATATATATGTGTGTATATATATGTATATATGTGTGTGTGTGTGTGTGTATATATATATATATATATATATATATATATATATATATATATATATATATATATATATATATATATATATATATATATATATATATATATAGGGTGATATATATAAATGATACATATATAGGGTGATATATATAAATGCTGAAGTAATTTTTTTTTTGAGTGTTAATGATTAAAAGAAAAAAAAACAACAAGAACCGTACAGAACTGAAAACCATGACCCTAAAAACTGTGATACGAATGGAACCGTGGGTTTTGTGAACCATGCCGCCCCTAATATGCACCTAAAACACAATTATCCATTGTAGTTTTCATCCATTTTATTTATTCGATATGGTATTATTGTGGATATATATATTTAAAAAATGTTATCGGTGTTAAATAATCTTTAGATATAAGTTAATTGATCTTTGAAAAGGTGTACCTGCATTATTTTGCCATTATCATTATTTTAGATGAAAATGGTCTAAGAACGACAATATTATCGTAATAATTTATTAGTTGATTTATCGTCCAACAAAATTTGTTATCATGACAGGCCTATTGATTACATCAGGAGGATGGAGCTCATGATAGTGGTGTCTATAAAAGCTTTTTTTTTGACTAATAAGGAAGTTTTCAGCTCTGAAACTTACAGGATATTCTTATATTATCATGACCTTTTATATATCATCATGCATTAGAAAATGAAGTTGTGCGGCGTGGCTGGGACGTGCACGCGCTGCCGTTGTTGTGCCGAATTTTGACCCCCTGCCAAAATATTACCCCCTCGTTAAAGTCACTACCTGATTACCTAATCCTAACCCCACCCTTAAAACTAACCCCTCGCCCACAACTAACCCTAAACCTACCAATATTAGGGGGGTGATAATTTAGCGGGGATCGGAATTCAGCACAACACCGGACTCTGACCTGAAGCGCACGCTACTGCGCACACGCCTTTCACTTAGACAGATTGCGACGTCAGTTTCGTGGATTATTGGGTTTGAATGATCAAAAATATGTAAGAATGCATGTCCTGGCGAGAATTCAGGTAAACACATTCGGGTATGCTGTGAATGTGTACATTGTCAAGTGAGAAAGGAACAATTAATTTGGTCTAATATTCTGTGTGATTTAATGTTAATCAAACAACAAAAGAAAATAGAAAATCACCCCATGCTTGACTTTAATATATTTATTAAGAATCAGTGTATTAGTAATTTATTTTACCATTTATTAATTTTTGTTTTAACATTTGATTATTTAAATTCTTTATTGAATGCTACTGTTAATTAGAGCTACTGTAGTTGAAAATAAAGCATTGTTATATAACAATATATACAATATACATATTTTTATGTACATATACAAAAATAAATATAAATTGATGACAGCCAATATATATACAGGTCCTTCTCCAAAAATTAGCATATGTGATAAAAGTTCATTATTTTCCATAAAGTAATGATAAAAATTAAACTTTCATATATTTTAGATTCATTGCACACCAACTGAAATATTTCAGGTCTTTTATTGTTTTAATACTGATGATTTTGGCATACAGCTCATGAAAACCCAAAATTCCTATCTCAAAAAATTGCATATTTCATTCGACCAATAAAAGAAAAGTGTTTTTAATACAAAAAAAATCAACCTTCAAATAATTATGTTCAGTTATGCACTCAGTACTTGGTCGGGAATACTTTTGCAGAAATGACTGCTTCAATGCGGCGTGGCATGGAGGCGATCAGCCTGTGGCACTGCTGAGGTGTTCTGGAGGCCCAGGATGCTTCGATAGCGGCCTTAAGCTCATCCAGAGTGTTGGGTCTTGCGTCTCTCAACTTTCTCTTCACAATATCCCACAGATTCTCTATGGGGTTCAGGTCAGGAGAGTTGGCAGGCCAATTGAGCACGGTAATACCATGGTCAGTAAACAATTTACCAGTGGTTTTGGCACTGTGAGCAGGTGCCAGGTCGTGCTAAAAAACCAAATCTTCATCTCCATAAAGCTTTTCAGCAGATGGAAGCATGAAGTGCTCCAAAATCTCCTGATAGCTAGCTGCATTGACCCTGCCCTTGATAAAACACAGTGGACCAACACCAGCAGCTGACATGGCATCCCAGACCATCACTGACTGTGGGTACTTGACACTGGACTTCAGGCATTTTGGCATTTCCTTCTCCCCAGTCTTCCTCCAGACTCTGGCACCTTGATTTCCGAATGACATGCAAAATTTGCTTTCATCTGAAAAAAGTACTTTGGACCACTGAGCAACAGTCCAGTGCTGCTTCTCTGTAGCCCAAAGTAGCTTGACCTGGTGAATGCGGCACCTGTAGCCCATTTCCTGCACACGCCTGTGAACGGTGGTTTCTACTCCAGACTCAGTCCAAGGCTTCCGCAGGTCCCCCAAGGTCTGGAATCGGTCCTTCTCCACAATCTTCCTCAGGGTCCAGTCACCTCTTCTCGTTGTGCAGCGTTTTTTTGCCACACTTTTTCCTTCCCACAGACTTCCCACTGAGGTGCCTTGATACAGCACTCTGGGAACAGCCTATTCGTTCAGAAATTTCTTTCTGTGTCTTACCCTCTCGCTTGAGGGTGTCAATGATGGCCTTCTGGACAGCAGTCAGGTCGGCAGTCTTACCCATGATTGCGGTTTTGAGTAATGAACCAGGCTGGGAGTTTTTAAAAGCCTCAGGAATCTTTCGCAGGTGTTTAGAGTTAATGAGTTGATTCAGATGATTAGGTTAATAGCTCGTTTAGAGAACCTTTTCATGATATTCTAATTTTTTGAGACAGGAATTTTGGGTTTTCATGAGCTGTATGCCAAAATCTTTTATCACATTTATTTAAGAAGGACCTGTGTGTGTGTGTGTGTGTGTGTGTGTGTGTGTGTGTGTGTGTGTGTGTGTGTGTGTGTGTGTGTGTGTGTGTGTGTGTGTGTGTGTGTGTGTGTGTGTGTGTGTGTGTGTGTGTGTGTGTGTGTGTGTATATATATATATATATATATATATAATTATTATAATATATACATATTTTATTATATGTATTTAATATACATTTTAAATGTATTATTTACTCAACTTTTTCAAAGTGCAATTATACATTTTATGATTTTAAAGGACTTTTAAATAAACATAATTTAACTACCAATAAGCATGTAGTATTTTACCATGGTTATTTACCATTTTTTTCGACCAACGATCCACGCCAATATTTTTTTCTTAGCATTAGTTAATAACTGTTTCTGCTTTGTTAATGCATAATATACAATTTTGGAGTAAATATAGTATAAAATAAGTGTTTATTTTAACAATTTTGCTCTCATATTATCTTAGCATTATATCTGGCATTCCCTCTTTTGGAAACTAGTTATGAATAATATCTGATCCCTCTGTGCTCTTTTCAGTGGTATAACAATAATTGTTGTTTTTGCCGGTCAGGGTTGGGTATGTGTGTGTCTGTGTTTGTTTGTGCATGCAGGGATTAGCTGCCTCACTTCACTTCTCCAGTATGCTCACTAACCAAGCCTGACAGTCACCTCATCACCTGACTCTCTCAGGCTCTCTTCTCATTGGCTGGCTCCAGTCAGCCTCCATGTGGCAGTGAGCTCAGCGATGCTGAGGGGGGCGGGGCTATGTGGCTGCTCTCGCTGGCTGTTGGGCCGCAGGGCTAAACAAATCAGGACTGGACCCACAGAAATAAACTCAAGCCTTCATTGGCCAGTTTCCGCAGGCCCGCTGGAGTCTGAGTTCCTCATCTGCTCTTCCCCACTCAAACCCCCAGAGACTCAGCAAGGGCAACAGAACATGTTGACATAACACATTACATGTGCAGTGCTGATATATCACATCAGTACTGGACGCTGGGAAATTCTAGGAGCACTGCAGATGAAATGATAGGATTTAAATGGTTTAGATTTTTTCATATTTGAACTGCATTTGCATTTTCTTTAATTAGACATCAAACACTTTTGCCACAAGTAACATCTCATAACTGATTATATAAGAATCAGAATATGGATTTATGAAAGGATTTGTCATAATATTTGTGCCACGTTATATAATTTAATCCCAAAATTGCACTGAATTTTGTCTAAAAAGTCTAAAATGAACATGGATAATAATTGTATTTATACATCATGCATGCATTCACATTCATAGCCTGTGATGGAGCTGTCCATTCAGCACCACTGTGGCATGCACACACTCTGATTGGCCAGTGATTTTACATGGACTCGTTCTGATTGGCCAGTTCTCTGTGGCCTCATGAAGAGAATTTATTGGAGCTTGTATATGATCTTGAGACTGTGATATATATTATTGCAGAACGAGAATTATATGACCATAGTTATATGACCATAAGTCTCTCTCTCAATCCCTCTCTCTTTCTAATGTGTCCTAGACCCCTAGTCCACATTTGCATATTATATAAAAATATTTTTTGGGATAGTTTTTTGAGAAGCAGTAGTGTAACCAAGAGGAAATAATGCATCGTAGGTGCGTTCACATTGACATTACTGCAGGACAATCATGTAATCTTCACTGTATGTGCTTTCATATTCCATCACTGTGCATTTGCACAACAGTGCATTTTTGTTATAACAGTTGTTGTCCTTCATGTAGCCGTTAAATCACTAACACTTCTGTCATTTTGACGCTGCAAATCACCTTGTGTGAACACTTCTCGTATATTTTTGTTAAAGGGTTAGTTCACCCAAAAATGAAATTGATGTCATTAATGACTCACTCTAATGTCGATCCACACCCTTAAGACCTCCGTTCATCTTCGGAACACAGTTTAAGATATTTTATATTTAGTCAGAGAGCGCATCCAAGTGTATGAACACTATACTGTCCATATCCAGAAAGGGAATAAAAACATCATCAAAGTAGTCCATATGTGACATCAGTTAGTTCATTAGAATCTCTTGAAGCATCGAAAATACATTTGGGTCCAAAAATAACAAAAACTACGACTTTATTCAGCATTGTCATCTCTTACCTGTTTGTGTTCAATCCTCGAATTAAGATTCAAACGGTTGTGAATCAGCAGATTTATTCATAATTTCAGTAGTTTGGCAGTTTGACACGCGATCCAAATCATGAATCAATACGCTGATTCATGACCGTTTGAATCTTTATTTAAGGTTTTAAAAAAAACATGAATGAGAATGAGATGAGACAATGCTGAATAAAGTCGTAGTTTTTGTTATTTTTGAACCAAAATGTATTTTCGATGCTTCAAGAGATTCTAATGAACTAACTGATGTCACATATGGACTACTTTGATGATGTTTTTATTCCCTTTCTGGACATGGACAGTATAGTGTGCATACACTTGGATGCGCTCTCGGACTAAATATAAAATATCTTAAACTGTGTTCCAAAGATGAACGGAAGTCTTACGGGTGTGGAACAACATTAGGGTGAGTCATTAATGACATCAATTTCCTTTTCGGGTGAACTAACCCTTTAATGTTTGACTGTGATTTTGTAGGATTTGTGCCAGAACCAGCATCTTTAGTTTGTCCATTGTAGTTTTTTGTAAACGTTCAAAAATCAAAGGAAAATGACAGGTTAGAAAGAATATGATTAATTCACCAAACCCTAACCCTAAAATGTTATTGGTTGATATAAATGTTATTCTGGGACCAACAAGGATTCAAGTTTGTTGCCATTCAAGGATTATTGCCATGTTGTGTGTATTTAAAGGGTGCATAACACACACAGTTTCTGCCAATCTCATGTTAATCTTGAGTACCTATAGAGTAGTACTGTATCCTTCATATCATCGAATAGTCTTTAGTTTTGTCATAAATGATAGATATGCTGTACCGACTCTTTCCGAAAACACTTGGATGGGGCTAAAGAGTCACAAACACACAATGCATTGTGGCATTATCCCTTGATAATTTTAGATTCACTAGATGTTTGTGCTGTTTACATTTTATCCGCTTACGCTCCGATTGCCAACAAAACACAGACATTTGATGCAGTTTCACTCACCGCCTGCAGCTTCGACTCATGACCGGGAACAAACAAACACACATGCAGAACTCCGTTGCTGCTCTGGGAAATCAATCTGCATCCACTGTTTTCTTAATGCTGGGTTATTTGGGAAGCTAAACATGGTTATCTTTCCCTCACAACCAAAAACACACTTCTTTAGTGGCATTGTTGATTTCGTGGTCTAAACACAAAATGACAGCGCTGCTGACGGCTCCTTAAACCTGAACGAAGCCTGTTGATGGGTGAGCTCTTGCTCTTGTTCTGATTGAGTGCGCACACACTCATCCGGGAGAAATGCCCATACAAGGAATTCCTCCCTTTATGAAGTCATACAGGGCCATAGCATGTTTTTTTTGGCCATGTTTAGCATGAGATTCCAGCTCTTTCACAGTGTAAATACAGTAGGTACAGAAAGTATTCAGACCCCTTTAAATGTTTCACTCTTTGTTATATTGTAGCCATTTGCTAAAATCATTTAAGTTTATTTTTTTCTCATTAATGTACACACAGCAGCCCTTATTGACAGTAAAACAGCATTGTTTTTGAAAACATTTTTGTAGATTTATTAAAAAAGAAAAACTAAACTATCACATGGTGCTAAGTATTCAGGCCTTTTGCTCAGTGTTTAGTAGAAGCACCATTTTGATCTAATACAGCCATGAGTCTTTTTAGGAAAAATGAAACATGTATTTAACAGTTGGATTTGGGGATCATCTGCCATTCCTCCTTGCACATCCTCTCCAGTTCTGTCAGGTTGGATGGTAAACGCTGGTGCACAGCCATTTTCAGGTCTCTCCAGAGATGCTCAATTAGGTTTAAGTCAGGGCTCTGGCTGGGCCATTTAAGAACATTCACAGAGTTTTTGTGAAGCCGCTTATTCGTTATTTTAGCTGTTATTTTAACTCCTTCGCTATTTTATCTTAGGGTCATTGTCTTGTTGAAAGGTGAACCTTCAGCCCAGTCTGAGGTCTTGAGCACTCTGGAGAAGGTTTTCGTCCAGGATATCCCTATACTTGGCCACATTCATCTTTCCCTCGATTGCAACCAGTCATCCTGCAGCTGAAAAACACCCCCACAGCATGATGCTGCCACCACCATGCTTCACTGTAGGGACTGTATTGGACAGGTGAATACCAATGCCTGGTTTTCTCCACACATAGTGCTTCGAATTACGGCCAAAAAGTTCTATTTTGGTCTCATCAGACCAGAGAATCTTATTTCTTACTATATTGGAGTCATTCTGGTGTGTTTTTTAGCAAACTCCAAGCAGGCTTCATGTGTCTTAGCAGTAAGGAGAGGCTTCTGTCGGGCCACTCTGCCATAAAGCCCTGACTGGTGGAGGGCTGCAGTGATGGTTGACTTTCTACAACTTTCTCCCATCTCCTAACTGCATCTCTGGAGCTCAGCCACAGTGATCTTTGGGCTCTTCTTTACCGGAAGGGTTCTGGCCATCCCAAACATCTTCCATTTAAGGATTATGGAGGCCACTGTGCTCTTAGGAACCTTAAGTGGAGCCTAATTTGTTTGTAACCTTGGCCAGATCTGTGCCTTGCCACCTTGTCTCTGAGCTCTTCAGGCAGTTCCTTTGACCTCATGATTCTCATTGGCTCTGAAATGCACTGTGAGCTGTAAGGTCTTATATAGACAGGTGTGTGGCTTTCCTAATCAAGTCCAATCAGTATAATCAAACACAGTTGGACTCAAATGAAGGTGTAGAACCATCTCCAGGATGATCAGAAAATGGACAGCACCTGAGTTAAATATATGAGTGTCACAGCAAAGGGTCTGAATACTTAGGACCATGTGATATTTCATTTTTTCTTTTTTAATAAATCTGCAAAAATGTCAACAATTCTGTGTTTCTGTCAATATGGGGTGCTGTGTGTACATTAATGAGGAAAACATAACTTAAATGATTTTAGCAAATGGCTGCAAAATAACAAAGAGTGAAAAATGTAATGCTGTCCTTTCAGACTTTCAGTTTTACTCACTGTAAGTCAGAATGCAAGAAATAGTGTGTTTGAAGACAGTGGCTCGTGTCAAATCTGAACGACGCAACAATGAAAATTTAAGTCTGCGATGAACACATCACTTTTGCTTTTTCATGCTTTTTTGACAGACAAATTTGGCCATTTTTTCAGAGCACACATCAAAAACGATACTTTAACTGACACTTATGTGTTTGGACAGTTTGTTGATGTTTCAGTGACCTGTGTGTCCATGGGATCAGAGAAGCGCTGCTGTGGCCTGTACACGTGACTAGACATTTGCGGCAATATCAACTGGAATAGAACAAGACACCAAGCAATATATTTCTCTCATCCTTATACACACACTGTCCGCAGTGTTTATCGTCCATCTGTATTAAGGGATTAGAGGACCAGCTGTCGACAGCCCCATAGTCCCACACACACACACACACACACATCAGTGAGACCGGACAGGAATTTCTTTGAGTCAGGAAGGAAGCGGGGGGGGGGGAGTGGCCTGGAGGATCTGAGCATGCTCAGTGAGCATCGGCGAAACGAGAGCCGCTCATGCACTCATCTGCAGAAAGAGAGAGGGAGAGAGAGGCTGCTGCATTTCAGAGGTGCACATGAGCGCTTCACACACACACAGGATGTGGAAGTATGGCTCGTCGGACACTTCCATGCTGAATGAGGAATTCTGAGTCGGGCTGATCGCCCGGGCTTGGGACCACTAGAACCGACCCGGATTAACATCCCGCTCGGGATGCCTTGGGAAAGGTGGCCCGTGAAATGGGAAGATGACACTGTGGGATCAGGACAGCCTGCACTGCACTAATGAAAGGCTTCAAGCTCGCCTGGTAAGACGGACAGACGGTCTGATGCCAACCGGTTGGCACCATCACGGGCCTCTCCTTTCTCTGCAGTATTCGTTTGTGTGTTTACTTCATATTTTAGTGTCGCAGGAAAGAGATTTCGGCTTCCTGTCCTCATCCTAAACGGTACGGTAGGAATGCGCTCTATGTCGCTTTGTATCGGTCGCTGTCAGAGATCTGCAGTGACGTGTTAGCGTCCGCTTGTTTACATCAGCCATGTATAGCATTGATTCGGTCTGATGACTGAATTTATTCTCCAGAGCTCCGAGCAATGGGCGGTCAACACAGCTGAGGCCGAGATGGTGGACTTTAATGATAAACTTTTAATGGTTATGTAACCGTGCCCTCTTAAACTGCAGAATGATTCTTCCCTGTTGGATAGTGGAAGCTTATTTTAGAGGCACTGAGTTCAGGACTTGCGTGGATTATTGAAGGAAGAGTGACAGTGCAGTTTTCATGGAGTGTCTTGAACTGATCCTAAAATCAGTGTTTTCCTTTTTCTCAGTTCATATATTCTGCTGTATGTCAGCAAGACTAAATGTCACAGTTTCCTCAAAGTTATTTGCGATGAAAGTGCTTACTGGTGGGGAGAATTTTTAGAAATGAGGACAATTTTTAAAATAGCCCATATGTTGTGTCTCTATTATGAACTAGTCGCTTGATTAAAGATTTGTTTTTTGGGGGTTTTGACAGGTACAGATTTATTTGTCTTTTGTAATGCAGTACTGTGTGTTTCAAGTCTGATAAACATGCTAAATGAAAATTTTGGCAATTATATTACCGTGCACATCTTTTCCATCAGATGTTGATACAGATTGTGCTTGAAACCTGGGTCTGGGTATGTCTTGTCTGTCTGTCATATATAAGGCTGAAACTAATGATTATTGTGATAATCGATTAGTTGGCTGAATATTTTTTCGATTAACCGATTAATCGTATAACTTTTTATTGGGGAAACTATTTCACATCCGGCCCAATGCTGTCCTTCAAACAAACTGAAAAACACAAAAATTAACCATGGTTTACAATGAATGAAACTAAAATAATTAAAGTAATAAATAAATAAACTAATAAATAATTGTATTTTTATATAAATATTTAACGCTTGAGCATTTTGCGTCGAGGATGCGCACATATCTGTCAAATCGCATGAGAGGGTATGTTAACCGCTGATGCATTAGTGAAAGTTTAAAATAAAGAATACTCTTGTTTTAGGCAGCTCGGATCACGCACCCTTGTTACAGTTGCTCGCTCTGTTTCCGCTCCATTATTTTTTGATGCATAGAAAAGTGTTATTCAGTGCTGTACTGTGGCGTGACTGGTGGAAGTTTTCTGTGCGCCGAATGCACACCCGACTAATCGATAATGAGAATCACTGTCGATTATTTTCATTATCGTTTATTATCGATTAGTTGTTGCAGCCCTAGTCATATATCTGTCTGTCTTTAATTTTCATTAAAGCATTATTTTGATATTATTTAGTTCATTAAAATGGACAGCATGGTTCTTGGCCCCTCAGGTTTCATCTAGTCTGGATCTTGGCGTAGACTGGTCCTAGTCTGAGGTTTCCCAGACAATCCCCCTGGACAGACAAAGAAATATTCCCATTCCAAACACCATTGGTTGTGGATGGAAATTCGACCAACAATACTAATAATAATAACATGCACTCTACTAAATGCTGGGTTGTTTTAACCCAAATCTTGGTCAAATATGGACTGACTCAACCATCGGGTTAAAAATGTAATTAAAAAAATCCCACCCCAATAGCTGGGTTTGTCCAAATTTAGGTTAAAACAACCCATTGTTTTTTAGAGTGTGGTTTTCAAATATATACTCTCGTATTTAATCATTTCTATTCATATACACTCTGGTATTTTACATTTACATTTACATTTAATCATTTAGCAGACGCTTTTATCCAAAGCGACTTACAAAAAAGGGTAGAGCAATAGAAGCAACGAAACAAACAAAGCCAACAACCTGTAAGAGCTGTAAGAAATCTCAATTAATTAGCACAGTACACAACTGTTTTTTTTTTTTTTTTTTTTTTTTTTTTTTTTTATAGCCAGCTACAACAAATACTCACGTACGGAAAATACAGAACACTGGATTTGGATAGCTATGATAACAACCCATTAGGACTAAGGCTGATGCCCCAACTGTTGTCGTTAATGCGGATTCAGTGGCCCAATGGGTTGGTTTTGTATGGCATTCTAGCTAAACGCGCAGCAATAGCCATCGACAGCAAAAACTCACGTACGCAAAAAACAGAACACTGGATTTTGGTAGCTATGATAACTATGTAACATACCCGCCTGAAGGCACAAATCCGGATGAGAGACGTAGATATGATCAGTAAGTGCTATTCTGTATTGGTCAAGTGCAATAGGAAAAGTGCAATTGGAAAAGATGTGTCTTAAGATGTTTTTTTAAAAATGGCTACAGACTCGGCAGCACGAATTGAGATCGGCAGGTCATTCCACCAGGTGGGAACGGTCCAGGAAAATGTCCGTGAGAGCGATTTCATGCCTCTTTGGGAAGGAACCACGAGGCGCCGCTCATTCGCAGAACGCAAGCTTCTGGAGGGTGTGTAAGTCTGAACAATTGAGTTTAGGTATAATGGTGCAGAACCAGTGGTTGTTTTGTAGGCGAGAACTAGAGCCTTGAATTTGATGCGAGCAGCCATTGGCAACCAGTGCAGTTTGATGAAGAGAGGCGTAACATGCGTTCTCTTCGGCTCATTAAAGACCACTCTCGCCGCTGCATTCTGGATCAGCTGCAAGGGTTTGATAGTGCATGCTGGAAGCCCAGCCAGAAGAGCATTACAATAATCCAGTCTGGAGAGAACAAGAGCTTGAACCAGGAGTTGTGCAGCCTGTTCTGATAGGAAGGGTCTAATCTTTCTAATGTTGTATAAAGCAAATCTGCACGACCGGGCTGTTGCAGTAATGTGGTCAGTGAAGTTTAACTGGTCATCAATCACAACTCCAAGGTTCCTGGCTGTCCTTGATGGAGTTATGGTCGATGAACCAAGCTGAATGGAGAAATTTTGATGAAGTGCTGGGTTGGTTGAGAAAACAAGTAATTCTGTCTTTGCAAGATTGAGTTTAAGATGATACTCTTTCATCCAGTCAGAAATGTCTGTCAGACAGGCAGCGATACGAACACTGACTGTAGGATCATCTGGTTGAAATGAGAAGTAGAGTTGAGTGTCATCAGCATAGCAGTGATAGGAAAAGCCATGTTTCTGAATGACGGAACCTAATGATGACATATAGATGTAGAAGAGAAGTGGTCCAAGGACTGAGCCCTGGGGAACCCCAGTAGCTAGATGATGTGACTTAGACACTACACCTCTCCATGACACCCTGTAGGACCTACCAGAGAGGTAAGACCTGAACCACTGGAGGGCAGTTCCTGAGATACCCATCGTCTTAAGTGTTGATTTTACTGATATTGTATTTCATGTAATGAACATACATGTCGAAAGAAACCAATATTTATTTACACATTACAAAAACATGAAATACTTTTTTCCCGAAGTATTTTTGTAGGTAGCTGCTCTGCCGTTACAGTCTCAGCATCTGTGTGCTGCTGTGTCCTCCGGTGGGACTGCTAAATGACCACTGCAGAGCGCATCCTCTGTGTCTGTCCATGTGTGTGTGTTTACTGCAGTGGACACCAAGAGACACGTTGGTCTTTAATTGAGTCCCTCATAAAAACACATCCTAGATGTACTGCTTTCCTTGCCATTTTGTTTACTTTTTTATCATTTCCTTAAGCCTGTTTTGATAATCCAGATGTATAATATCTGATTAGTAGGATAAAGTTTAAAGAGATGTGGTCACATGACCTGCTCCCTGTCCAGTGCAGTCTGTCACAGATGAAGAATACTAGCATGTTTAAAGAGGTTCTGTAATATCTCTTTTTACAAGACGTTAAATAAGTCTCAATGTCTCCAGAGTGTGTATGTGACTGTATCCTTACCCCACAGATCATTTTTTATAGCATGTTAAAATTGCCACTTTTTGAGAGCGAGCAAAAGCGTGCCGTTTTTGATCTGCTGCTCCCGGCCCCTTTCAAGAAGAGGGCGGAGCTTCAAGAGCTCATGTTAGCAGCTCTGATTACCTCATGCAGACACGCACTGAAAATGTCTGAAACTATTCAGCCTTTTATGTTCAAACCAGAGTCGAACAATGATGGGGAGACTCTAGAAGAAGTGACAACATGTAGAATGCAACAGCACATTTCTGAATGGTTAGTTGATCAATTAATGCAGCTGATGTGGAGTTAACTTTGCCTGACGTCTACATACTAAATTCTAGTCAGAATATGAGTCTGATACTGCTGCATTGGGCTGTAATTATGGGGCGTGTTTCAACAGAACCAGGAAAGACCTCAATTGGATGACTTACAACCAATTAGAGCAACGGAGCGACGCATAACGTTAGTTGTCAAATTTTAACAGAACTCAACTGCACTGTGTTGCCAAGTCTGCGGTTTTCCCAAGGGTTGTTTTCCATGTCCGTGGTTTCAAGCGACCTCAATTATGTGATGTATAGACCCAGTAATGCAAATTTTTGTATGCAACCATGCCAAAATAACACACATTTTACCCCCCAAACGGCATTTTCTTTCCAAGAAGCTATTGTTTTGGGCTACTAGTTGTGAGGTTTTGTTTTAAAAACGTGGCAAAATGTCTGCACGCACACTGAAATATACGATCATTTCCAAGGTTTTAAAACAAAAAAAGAGAAGAATTTAAGGATACACAGAGTACTTACTAACATGATAATTTCTGAGAGAAATAGTGAAGGTGAATGCTTATATGAGCAAGTTCTCCGTTTTGGATTTGAACAAATTCAACCCAACCCAAGCCCCTTTGATGATGTGGATGATTACGTTACTGTTTATCGTCTGTCCATCATCGTCTAAAGCCCGCCCTGACAATTTTACTGGTCCGAACAGTTTCTGTTCAGGCATAATCACTCCTCTATGGATCAAGTCCAGACTGAACTGCCTGAGCTCAAATGTTGTGGGCGGGGCTGAGTTTGGCTGGAATCCTGGCTAGAGTTATCTAGTTATTATTTAAACATGCTAATATTCTGTAGTTATCTTCAAGTCATCAATTAGCATGTTCTGTCATGATAATCTATAATCGCTCTTGTAGGAACTGTGGTAAGATGAAGATAGAACATATATAGTTTAGTTTAATTATGGTTATAACTTATGTTGCCATCTAGTTTTTATGGCATGCTATTGCATTTGTGTTATGTACTGTATTGCAATAAAGGTGAAAAGTCGTATGCGACAGCTCCTAAATATGCTCTAACAACTCTTCCGCTTCTCAACATGGCCTCACCCGCTTTGTTGAATGTCACTAACCCTTAAATATGCTCGCTGTAGTCCCTACCAGCCATTTTTTGGATTCCTTAAAAAACAATTTATTGAAAAGAGCATCTTAAATACATTCTATGGTTGATTTCTTATGTTGTTGTTTTTTTGTCTCATGAGGTCTAGAGGTCTAGTGCATTGCATTGAGGAATACAACATTTCAAGCTGTGTTCTCGGACATTTTATCATTTGTGCTGTAGTAGGTCTGCTGGGTATTCTCTTCAAATTTTGCATACTTTTTTTAGTGGTGTAAAGCTTACACTTTTACTTTTATTTTAGCTCGAAGGCATTTCAGGGTTAAATGCGACAGTAAAGATAGACTGTTTGTTTCAGACATTGCCATGTATTTACACTGTCCTGAGGAGATTACATGCCTATTTTAAGCAGTCTCTCTCTCTCTCTCTCTCTCTCTCTCTCGCTCTCTCTCTCTCTCTCTCTCTCTCTCTCTCTCTCTCTCTCTCTCTCTCTCTCTCTCTCTCTCTCTCTCTCTCTCTCTCTCTCTCTCTCTCTCTCTCTCTCTCTGATCTAAATCTGATTTGATTTAAACTTATTATAATTATGTTGGTTTCCTGTTTCTGTGATGCTGTGAGAATGTTCTGCTTATTCTTAAATGTATGACTTCACTTTGATGTGACCCATATTGGTGTGATGTGACCCAACTCTGATCTGATTTTGATCTAATTTGAGTCAAATCTAAATGAATTGTGACTTATCTAACTTTGCGACTGATCCAATCCAATCTGACCTTTATCTGATCTCACTCATATGATTGGACCATGATCAAATGTTGGGTTGACAATCTGACTGTAATGCATTTCTGATGTTCTGTGTGGCGGTTAGTGGGTTTTTAAAATTGAGGAGACATACAGAATTTTAATAAATTTATCTGACCTAGCCTACCACTTCTTTTCTAATCGCTCCTAATCGATGAAAGGGAAATACTTGATGTGTTTGGCTATTTGTGTGCCTCAGCATGCGCTGACCCCGCTCTGTGATTTTGCGTGGCCTACCACTTCATGGCTGAGTCCTAATTGCTTCCACTTATATAATAACACTATAATAACACTAAAAGTTGACCGTAGAATATTTAGCCTATCACGGTGCCACGCTTGAATTCACTGAGCTTCTGAGAGCCACCCATTCTTTCACAAACATTTGGAGAAGCGTCTGCATGCCTAGGTGCTTGATTGTATATACCTGTGGCCATGGAAGTGTTTGGAAAACCTGAGTTCATTGATCACAAAGTCACTTTTGGCAATAAGTGTACCTTGGCATCATTGCATCGATGGCACTTTATCTTTTAACTCTCACATTACTCGACTAAAAACATTTAAATAAAGCTTGGATTTTTATTTAAAAGACAAATTTTGTTGTTAATTTTATGTTAGAAAGAAACTAGTTTCTGCTATCTTTCTATCCGTACTTGATGTAATGTATGAATTATTTACATACTAGATGCTTTTTATGATGGATTAATATGAGATTGTAAATCATTTTAGTAGTGATTAGTAGTACCAAGTAGTTTGGCTTTCTTGGCCCACTAGAAGAAAAATGCACTGGTATTTAATAATTTACAAAACGATTTCGGGGTTGTTGCCTTCATATCTCTGTTGTCTCATTCAACAGAAACGTTTAGGTTATTATTCCGTTCTCAAAATTGTCATACTCTCTCTGTTCCTTTTGTCCGAACTGAACTGGGAAAAAAGTATTTTATGTGTGCAGCTGTTTTTGATGTGCACGATTCCTCCTGCCATTTAAAGGTCATTTTGTAAAGCAATGCTATTCTGATGCTTTTTATTGATTCTCGTTTGAATTCACAGCGCACCACATCTGCAAATGACATCAGTCCACTGCACTGAATAAAAAGGCAGATTTTATGAAATAGGGTGTCAAATTTAATTTGACCTCCCCTCCACTAGATGGCAGACATGTCAAACTTCATCCTCGAATTAAAAAAAACATCATGATTCTATACAAAATCTTTGAGATAGAGCACATTAAATCAGTGCAAACAAAAGCGGAGCTTGGCGTGCGAGAGAGACGTTTCATCAGAGCATTGTCAACGTCTGTGAGTATTTGCATTAGATTATTATTACTATTATTATTTTCTCATGTCATCAATAAAGCTTACCCACAATGAAATGTCTTGAAGTTAGCAGGTATGTTAGTGTTGGGAACGAGGAGAGAGATTTTTACTGCGCTCGCCATGAAACGTGCGTCTTCTGACCGTGCGCCTCTCCGTGATCATAGCGACAGTATTGTGGTGGCGACTTTGTCTAATGCCATTGGGTATGTTAGACGAGGTCGAAGTATTCATAACGCAGTTTGGAGGCAGTTCGGAGGCAGGGTGGGAATGAGAATGAAAATGACTGAGCTGTTCACATTCGGCGCACGAGAGGCAGATCAGGCAGAGCTGTATACGTAAAAATGTTGTATCAGCGTTTCTTCTAGACAAATCTGGCGTTTTAGAGCCTGAAACCGGTATTTTTTTTTCAAATCCAGTCCCACAGTGGTTAAATCTGAAACTGACGGCGTTACGTTTTCGTGTTTACAGACAATCTGTATATTTTGTGAAACAGTGATGTCATTAAAGAAGTCTAGAAGGGATACAGCTATGGCCATTAGGTATGCGCAAATCAATATCGCATCATTTAATTACTGTATTTGCATTTTTGTAAGGGTAGGTGTAGGCATTAATAAAACACAATCTGGTTGTTATGGGTGTCGGATGCAGCAGAGATGAGGAGATCCGGGACTTCCAAACAAAACAGGCTTTATTTAAATCAGGCTCAAAACATCAAACACCATGAACTAACATGAGACCGGACAAAGAAAGAGTGAACAGGGCAGAACTAAATACCAACAGTGATGACAGACTAAATGAGGGGAACAGGTGACACAGATGATAATTAACTAAACACAGCTGACAGAACTAAACTAAAGAGAGAAAAGTGGCGGGAAACAGAACAAAGGAACATGTGACAACTCAAACCAGGACGTGCAGGGGCAAAAACACAACAGAAACAGACCAAACATGTAAGACTGGTAAGTAGAAAATGTATTTAGTGTTGTTTTATTGTGAGATTTTGCCTGACTTCCGACCGTTACTGTATCCCTCCTAGCCACAACTCTTCTTCTCCGTTTTCTGTGGCAGAATTACAGCACCACACACTGGTCTGGCATGTTTACTACATAGTTTTAAATCTGCTTGGGTGGTTTCGTGTATACGCAGATATTTCTTCAGATGAGAAAAAAAAAAGATTGGATATGTAAAGCTCTGATTTAGTGTGGATGTCCCCTACATTTTAGGGGAGAACGGGGCTCAAAGTAACACCTTTTTTTTTTAGTTTGTGTAAATCCACTTGGGGTTCAAGGTATTTTTTTGTTCCCCCATTATTTTTACACATCTAGTGCAATTATGTGGTTTTGTTTTATTAATACAATATACTTTTTTTTTCTTGAGTTACCCCCTGAAAGAATGGAAGTGGAATGTGGATGACGGTGAATGCCCCCAACATGCCCCATTGGTTGGGTACATTGTAACATGTGAGGGGTAGCTTAAAATGTTACCTGATATAATCCAAAATATCTAAGACAACCAAATATTTTGTCAGTAAAATACAATAATTAACTTTTGCATATAAAATAATGCTATTTTTAATAAACACATTTTTGAGTTTGACAATAAACACATCGCTAAATACAGCTATGCAGCATAAAAATAAAAATAAACTACTTCTGAACATTAACTCTCAGTCATTATTCACATTTTCTCATGATTTCTCAATAGAATTCATAAGAGTGTAGAATATAATAACGTAGTTCTAATAAGGGTACATTGTAACGCAACTAACCCCGTTATACTTTGTGCCCCACTTTCCCCCTAAGTACAAGTTATCCAGATTGTTTATGTAAAATATTTATGTGATTATTCTGAGTCATTTCCTGCTTATCACTGTAAAGCTGTGGCGCTCTGTAAATAAAGGTGACTTGATTTGATTTGATTGTGGGCAGGATTTGATGGCATCATTCACAGGAGTGAAGAGAGCAAGCATGAGTGAGTGAGAGAGAGCGGAGTGATGTGATTGGGGGAGGGGTAGAGAGCCAGAGATTGGCTTGCTGACGTTCAGGCTGCTGACGTGAGTGGCTTCATTCAAGAAAGCCATGAATATTAAATCAACCCCAGCAGCCACACTGCGCCGCACAGCATCCGTTTTTCACACCAGCTCGACGTCCTCCTGCCCCCGACAGAAAGATAGAGAAGGACTAACAGAACAGCAGAAGAAACCAGGATGTAGAAGAGCGAGGGATTGGGATGAAAGGCTTGCATGAAATAACAGGGATGCTGAGACGATAAGCTCCACCTCGTCTCTTCCTCCTCTCTCCTCACATCACTCCATCCTCACACTGCAGCCACGCTGAATGAATGAAGCAGAGCTGAGAGCTTTCGCGTTGCCCCTCATGGCCACCAGGTTTGTCAACGTGTGATTTTTTTGCATTAAAATCATGAAGGGAAGTCCCTTGCATGATCCATTAGCTAGAATTTCCAATATTTTAGTTCTTATTAATGCTTTTACCACATTGCAATATATACTAGTATCATTGCAATTTCATCTTTCATCCAATTTCAAGCAGATTTCTTCAGAAGAGTAATGCATTGCATTTGCTGCTTGTAACGGGCGGTCGTTGCTTGCATCACATGAGTGTTTTCACCCTTTCAAGCGAGTGTGAGAAAGATGTTTATCTCTGCCTTTTGCTCTCTGAGACTCAAGCTAGCGTGGGAGAGATGTATCTTCCGACTGGTGGTATAACAAAATGTTTATACCATACGTGTTGTTGTTTATTTGTCTCGGCATTTAAGCAGAAGTGTGAAAAACTGCATTCACACAAACACGTGTGGCCTGTCATTTGGCCCCTTATAATATATAGATATGATATATTATATGATAGTATAATAATATGATATGATATACCCCCAATATGATAGGTGAGGTGAGTAGAGCCATACATCCACTAACAATACAAGCTTTTATTTTTTTACAAGAATGTTTGATAAATACTTTGTATCACTGTATTGGTGTGTGGTGAGTGAGAAACTGTTTGGCACATGTATGCTTGAAGCTGTGTTTGGAATGGAATACTAGCTCACTGCTAGTATTGTGCAGTATGTACTGTAGACTGTCTACTTTTTTAATAATGCACATACTTTGCATACATACTGTACTGCACAATTAGTGAGTATAGCACGTGTGTGGTGATGCACAATATATTGGTACCTTATTGGCTATTAGTAGTTTTATTTATTTTTTAATTTGATATGTATCAGTTTGAAATATGTTTTACTACACTGTAAACCTGAATAAGTTGGGCTAACTCAAAAATATATATAAGCAAGCAGAACTATCAAGATTTGAGTTTGTAGTACAGTTGTGTTAATTTCTCCTAACTTAAATTCCTGAGTTAGCTCACTTTAGCCTTGTTTCCACTGAAATTACCAGGAGCAATTTTTCCCAAGATCTTTTTTTCCCCCAGACCTGTCGATGTCTGCTTTTCTGTGCGGCCTAGAGTACCATGAAGATTAGACCAGTGACGATGGATTTTGTTTAATAAAGGCTGAGCTATGTCATCGGTCCATCGGCCATATTTTTTAAACTTCTTTGCTGATTTGAATAGTAAACAACTATTACTGCACGCACCGCTACAGACTTCTAAAAATGGTGGTTAAAATAAAATGCTGCGAGGAGTCAGCCAATCAAAATGCTGCATGAACTCAACCAATCAGCATATTCAGCACCCAAGTCCCACCTCTGAATGATCCTAAACTTTGAAAAATAACTACCTTGCAAGCAGAGCCATTTTGAGGGGGAAATATTTACCCAGAACTTCATTTTAGACCCTGGTTCCTGTGGTCGAAACACACCAAGCTCCTCCCCAGTGTCCCTGGAAAGTTACTTTCTAAGTTGAGAAACTCAAAGTTTAAGTTACATTTTTATTTTGTACTCATACTTTTTTTTATTGTTCTTAACTTGAAATATTTGAGTACACTAATTTTTATGTTTAACTTAAAATTATCAGGTTATCTCAACATAAATATTTGGCTAGCTGTAACAAATTAATTTAGAAAATGGCAACTTGCTAACATGTTAACAATAGCATGGTATAGCACTTGAGCACAACTGAGCAACTTAAAACATGTAACTTACCTGCTCTCAAACCAAGCAGAATGTTCCTCTTGTCACCATTACTCCACATTAACAGAAACTCTTCTAAATTAGCATAACAAAACATTAATCACTACTAAATCTCCCTTGCCATTAATCTTGCACACGAAAAACTCTCTCTATTTTGAGTGTCATGGGCAAAGCAAAACATTTCCCAGCCCAGTTTAAGTTAAAATTAAGTTTAAGTCTAAATGAAAGAAAATGAATTAATACAACTCAAAACAATGAAGCAGTTCAGTTTACTTGAAATATGTCTGCTGTAAACTCAAAAGTAAAAGTATTTCTAGCATTAGGGTTTACAGTGTATTATATTTTTCTGTTTACTATATTTCTACATTTACATAGCCTTTTCCGCCCTTTCATTATAATGTTGTGATGCCTAAATTTATTTAGGATTTATTTTAGTATTTAGACTATTTCTCTTTTATATAATGTGCTGCTCGCCCTTACCTTGATGTACTAGAACACAGCTGATCTAACAGATTCTTGACAGTGTGACAGAGGTAGATATATGCACCGGTAATTTGAATCCACTGTTTCTGTGAAGGTTTTATCCGAAGTGATTTATTTGCCATAAGAACCTTCTAGAACGCGTGGACTTGTGTTCTGGGAGGGATAGGCTGCTTGAGTGCTTAAGTGTTGATGCATCATAAGTGCATTAGGCTAATATCATGAACCCAGAGAGATTGTGAGGTGTTTTATGAGTTGCTGTATTTTATATTTGATCTGCTCTCTCTCTCTCTCTCTCTCTCTCTCTCTCTCTCTCTCTCTCTCTCTCTCTCTCTCTCTCTCTCTCTCTCTCTCTCTCTCTCTCTCTCTCTCTCTCTCTCTCTCTCTCTCTCTCTCTCTCTCTCTCTCGTCACAGTGTTTGTTTTTCCAAACGGGCAGCTCTTCGCTCAGGTACATAACATTAATAATTAAGATTGAACCTGGTGCTCTTTCTGAGGGACAGATGAAGGGCTGGCAGCAGGAAGACGGTTTTACTGCATAGAGAGATTGAGACAAAGATAGATGGTGAGAGAAGTGCCTCTGATTGAAGATTGAAGAAGGCTTTTCATTTTCTGTATTATCTACAATCATCTTGACCTTTGTTAGCAAGTGAAATCTGAGTTTTGAGGTCAGCTAGTGAGTGTTCTGACGGTTCTTCTAAGATTTTAATGATCAGATGTTACTCTTTTTTTAGCTTTATTGATATTGAATATAATTATTGAAGTTTTCATTTGCTTTATTTCAAGTATCAACTTAGTATCAAGTATCAATATAAAATGTGTACAATAAAAACAAGAGCATACAATCCATATACTGTGCAGACTGTAAACTGAGTTTACAAAGTTTGGAGCATGAAATTGTCCAAAATGTCTTTGTATGCTAAAAACATTAAGACGTTTTGTTCTCTGGAACTAAGAGGCCAAGTCAAACCCCTGAAAAATAACCCCACATCATAATTCCCCCTCCACCAAACTTTACACCAGTCAGGCAAGTACCATTCTCCTGGTAACTGCCAAACCCAGACTTGTTCTTTGGATTGCCAAAGAGAAGTATGTTTCGTCACTCCAGAGAACACGTCTGCACTGCTCTAGAGTCCAGTGGTGGCGTGCTTTACACCACTGCACCGCTCTAGAGTCCAGTGGTGGCGTGCTTTACACCACTGCACCCGACACTTTGCATTGTACTTGGTGATGTAAGGTTTGGATGCAGCTGCTCGGCCATGGAAACCCATTCAATTAAGCTCTCTACGCACTGATCTTGAGCTAATCTGAAGGCCACGCAAAGTTTGGAGGTATGTAGCTTTTGACACTGCAGAAAGTTGCAGACTTCTGTGCACCGTGCGCCTCAGCATGTGCTGACCCCGCTCTGTAATTTAACATGGCCTACCACTTTATTGCTGAGTTGCCGTTGTTCCCAATTTCTTCCACTTATATAATAACACTATAATGAAACTTTGTTATAATACCACTAACAGTTGACCGTGGAATATTTAGCAGTGAGGGAGTTCCACGAATGGACATATTGCGCAGGTGGCAACCTTGATTTTATACAGTTGTGGCCATGGAAGTGATTGGAAGACCTGAGTTCAATGATTTGGACTTTTGGCAGTATAGTGTATCTTATAAATGAAAACACATATTTGAGAAATATTAATATCATAAATGGTAAGGACCTGAAGTTTCTGAAATAAAGAAGCAGAAGCAGAGTATATGTGTTTGTGTCACGGAATGACTTAAGGACAACATGACTTAAGGACAAATAAAACAAACTCAAAACAAAACCCACGAGGGGGAAAAACACAAGACAAAATACAAAACTGAAACAAACCAACAGAGATCACAGGGAACCAAACAAGACTGACAAACACAGGAGCTTATAAAGGGAAGAAATCAAGAGGGAATCAGGGAACACAGGTGGGGCAAATAAAACACTAATCAGATAACAAGGGGGAGGGATCTGACAATGACACGAGCACATGCTCAACATAACAAAACCCACATGTGCACACAAGACAGGACAGGCATGTGACAGTTTGTGGTTGCAATCCTAACAAAATGTTTCTGAAGTTTTTTTTTTTTTTTTTTTTTTTTTTGAAGAGTAGGAAAAGTGCTTGCCCAAACTGTTACAATATGAGCGATGTAGATAAATTAAATTATAGTAAAGAGTAAGAAGACACTTTTCTCCTTATACCAGAAGATTTTTTCTGCTCACATAGTTTGCTTGTTTCCTCCAACTCAAACTTTCGTAAATAAAAACTCCCAGGAATTTTGTAGTTGGTATCTCAATAGACTTGGTAATTTGATAAATCCTTAGGATGATGTTTTTACTACTAAAAATAATAAAATGTTATATCTTTTTTTATTATTATTATTAAACCAATAATCATAAACTATATCCTGATGTGGTCATACTCATATTCAGTCCGAATATGAGTCTGGAACTGCTCCATTGGGCTGTGATTATGAGGCGTGTTTCAACTGAACCAGAAAAGACATCAACTGGATAGACCTACAACCAATCAGAGCAACGAAGCGACGCATTGTCAAAAAAATTTTTTTATTGGTCCGATTGGATAATTACTCCTCTATGGAGCAAGGCTAGACCGAACTGCTCGAACTAAAAATTTTGTGGGCTAAGTTCGGCTGGCATCCAGGCTAATAAACTATTAGACTATCACTGACAGAACTAAGGTTGTGTCATTAGCAAACATTATTTAAATAAGAATATTTGAAACATTCAACAAATCATTTATATAAATAGGAAATAGTAAGGGTCCAAGAATGGGCCCTTGGGAACCCCACAGAGTAATCTTGCTTTGCTATAATAGCAACCCTTAAAACAAGCAAAATGTCTTCTATTAGAAATTATTTTTTTCAACCATTTATATGTAAATTGAAAACCAAATATATATATATATATTAAATGTTGAAAATCTCCTGTGAGAATATTTATGTTTCAGGAGCAACTATTGTGAAGCATCTCCATTTGCTTTGCTCTCTATTTAATATTGTGTGTGTGTGTGTGTGTGTGTGTGTGTGTGTGTGTGTGTGTGTGTGTGTGTTTCACAGTTTCATTCTTCAAAAATATCAGTTTCTGTATTTTGACAGATCTTGTTTTTGTGTGTGTGTGTGTGTGTGTGTGTGTGTGTGTGTGTGTGTGTGTGTGTGTGTGTGTGTGTGTGTGTGTGTGTGTGTGTGTGTGTGTGTGTGTGTGTGTGTGTGTGTGTGTGTGTGTGTGTGTGTGTGTGATCTTATCAGTGATGTGGAAATTCCCAGCAGAACTGCAGTGTTTTAACGATGTGACGCCTGCTGCTGTGTTTTTGATCAGAGTTGCGAGATGTCAGTCTGAATAAATTCCTGGAAGCTGACAGGGCAGAGGTGAATGGCCTGCTGGGAGGTTGCGTATGCACACAGGTGGTTTGGTTGTTTTGGTGGGGACTTTTCCATTGACTTCCGTTCCTGATATTATTATTATATAGCTAATGCCAATATTTCTTCTCCTGACCTATACAGAAAACCTTTTGCATTGGTACATTTTTATTAATACATTTAGTATGTTTAATACCTAGCCTTTTGATGGTTTACTCAAAACTCAATCCTGCATCTCCTGCATGAACACCACGTAACTGTCCAGCCAAGGCTCAAACATCCACTTGAGTTCCTTTTGAAGTGTAGAATCTTTTTTATGGTTGTTTAACGGATATTTTTCTTGTTTCTGTAGCACTGCCAGTAACTCGAACCGCAGCACGCCGGCCTGCTCACCCGTCCTGCGTAAACGCTCGCGCTCCCCAACACCCCAGAACCCAGAGGGAGAGAACATGGTGGAAAAGAACTCCGATCATTCCTCCGATAAATCCCCTTCCACCCCGGAACAAGCCGTCCAGCGCACTAACAGCCAGTTGCTTCACACCACCCGCTCTGGAGGAAAGAACTCCAAGGTAAATGTCTGTGACTGTATACTGTACTGTTACATGTATATTTGATATACACACAAAAAATACGTGTGTGTGTGGGTGTGTGTGTGTGTGTATGTGTGTGTGTGTGTGTGTGTGTGTGTGTGTGTGTGTGTGTGTGTGTGTGTGTGTGTGTGTGTGGAAACTCACTAGATTTTGAAAAGCTCTTTGAAAAGCTCTCATTTTCCTATCATTACATCTGTTGAAGGATTGCGCTTGCTCTCTTTCTTTAAGAAGAACAACATGCTTTTTAAAAATAGTGCATCATTTGAAAAATATTGGGTTGCACTTTATATTACAGTGTACTTACCTAAGAAAGTATTGGGTGATAATAAGGTAACTACATCGGTTAGGTTAGGGGCAACGTTCCCTCTAATTATATAATAATTTAACCCTTCATGTTACTTAGTGATATATTAAATATATATATTTTTAAAAAGCAGTTAATACAGAAGTCAAATTAAGCACATTTCAATTTGACTGACATTTTACAATGCTGTTAACTGTACAAATCTTCTTTAATTTTGGGTTTTCAGGAGCTGTATGCCAAAATCATCAGTATTAAAACAATTAAAGACCTAAAATAATTCAGTTGGTGTGCAGTTGAATCAAAAATATATGAAAGTTTAATTTGTATCATTACATTATGGAAAATAATTAACTTTATCACAATATGCTAATTTTTTGAGAAGGACCTGTAGATCTAATAGCTAAGTATGTTCAAGGGAACATGTGAACTCTTTTATAGTTATCTGAACATCTCTGAAACCCACACACAGCTATTTAAACTGACGTGTTACTGAGGTGTTTAGAGTTTGCACGCTACACTAGTGGTGGGTGTAACTGTAAATATCTGTTTTGTTACCGTGCTGTGCCCTTCATCTGTTATCTCCAACACTTAATCAAGCCACTCTCCTTTAAAACATGATGACGTTGTATTTCACATGTCTTTGAGTTTCAGGTTGACTCTCATACTGAGCTATTTGAACCACAAACATGACTCGCTGCCGCTTACATTTGACATCATTCTCTCTATGAAACCTGTAAACCGCATTCTCTGGTTCTAACACTATAGCGATACTAAATCTATAGAGGTTGAATTATTTATTTCTCATTTAAACTTTTTTAAATATCCTACAATTAAATGGATTTCTCCCCTCATTTTGCATCTGCGTCTGCGCGGCATTTTATTCTTTCTGCGCGGCCGCAGCATCACAGGTGTGCACGCAGCTTAGAGGGAACATTGGTTAGGGGTAGGTTCAGGGTTAGTACCTAGTTATTACCCAGTTATTGCAATTACTATAATAGTCAAGTCACCTTCATTTATATTAATGAAAGATGGATGGTTTTGGCTGTATAGCAGCGCTAGAAAAAAAGTTATTGTCCAGCTAAAGTAAGTTTTTGACTTTGAAAAATCATTATTTATTTATTTTGGGGACACTTAAACGACACCATTGTCAACTACTATAGAAAACTTGTAATGGGTTCTGGCAATTTATTTGCATGGCAACAGTGTTTGGTACGGTGTCCCAGTACTGCACACTACAACGGAATTTAAAAAGCAAACATTAATTCACAACACAATAAAATCAAGCCACAGCACAACGAAATCGAGCCACAACACAATGAAATCAAGCCACAACACAACGAAATCAAGCCGTACACAATAAAAACAAGCCACAACATGACAAAATCAAGCCAAAACACAATGAAATCAAGCCACAATACAATGAAATCAAGCCACAACACAACGAAATCAAGCCACAACGAAATCAAGCCAAAACACAACAAAATCAAGCCACAACACAACAAAATCAAGCCAAAACATAATGAAATCAAGCCAAAACATAAACGAAATCAAGCCAAAACATAAACGAAATCAAGCCAAAACACAACAAAATCAAGCCACAACACAACAAAATCAAGCCAAAACATAATGAAATCAATCCAAAACATAAACGAAATCAAGCCAAAACATAAACGAAATCAAGCCAAAACACAACAAAATCAAGCCACAACACAACGAAATCAAGCCAAAACATAATTAAATCAAGCCAAAACATAAACGAAATCAAGCCAAAACACAACGAAATCAAGCCAAAGCACAACGAAATCAAGCCACAACACAACAAAATCAAGCCAAAACCCAATGAAATCAAGCCAAAAACAACAAAATCAAGCCACAACACAATGAAATCAAGCCACAACACAATGAAATCAAGCCACAACACAATGAAATCAAGCCACAACACAACAAAATCAAGCCACAACACAACAAAATCAAGCCACAACACAATGAAATCAAGCCAAAACACAACAAAATCAAGCCACAACACAACAAAATCAAGCCACAACACAATGAAATCATGCCACAACACAATGAAATCAATCCACAACACAATGAAATCAAGCCAAAACACAATGAAATCAATCCACAACACAACAAAATCAAGCCAAAACAACAACACAACCAAATCAAGCCACAACACAACAAAATCAAGCCACAACACAACGAAATCAAGCCACAACACAACGAAATCAAGCCAAAACACAACGAAATCAAGCCAAAACACAACGAAATCAAGCCACAACACGACGGAATCAAACCAAAACAAAATGATCCCGACTACTGGGGGACTCTCGAAGCAGTAAAGTTAGTTTTCCTTGCCATTATTCTATAGATTTGCCAGTCTTACAAAGATGTAACGTCCATTATATCTGCATATTTACACTAAAGAATGCTTTGACCTAGCCTGACAAGCCAGACCCACATCAAGATGTTTGGTCTGGAAACTCACCATTGACAGCTCAATCTGAGGGGCGGGATAAACGGTTGTCTTTCAAACTCCCTCTGCACGGCGTGCACGCAATTGGATAGTGCCATAACCAACCAGAGCTAGTTATACAAAACTCAGAACGCATCTTCCCTTCTTAAGAATGACTTCGGTGCCGTTCTTTGTTCTTTTCTCAGAGAAAAGCTTAACTCCAAGTCTTCCAGAGTCGCGGTCAAAGCGGATTCGAAAGACCGCCATTCACCAGTTTCTGTGTTTACTAGTAGCATGCAAGCGCAACTCGGCCGTCATTATGTTAAGCCCCACCCACCAACTCTAGACACGATATGATTGGCCCACCCAGGGTTTGGCGTTTACAGCTCAGAAGGGTATTGAGAGTTGCTAGACGACACTCATGGCAGATTAGCTTTGACCTGCTACCGTGGTGCATGAGGTCTAAGTGAACGTCTGCAAATTCCACCAAGTGGTTGAAATGTAATTTGTATGAATTAAAATTACTTTTAACATTTAAAAATATACATGTTCAAATTCCAAAGTTGCATTGTGCGCTACTGAGTCAGTCTTACCAATACAATCAATTGTTTTTCTTTACAAAATGGCTGCCAAATTTCATATCTGGCATGCATACGGTAATACAGCGTTTTTAGTCATTTCCTCTGACCCATGTGAATGGGAATAATCAGACATGTAATTAGATTCTGAGTCTTATTATAAAACTGCAGGTAAAATATAATAAATACATAGTATGAACATGGGGAACAGGACTGTAAAATAAAGTGCTACCAAATATTGGACTGTCACAAAGTGAGGAACATTTCAGTCTGGTCTAATCTGAAGACAGTAATCATTGCAAAGTCATTTCATGATCATCAGCACCTCATGTACCAGAATGATTTACAGAACATCTCTTCTGCTTTGATACTGTATGTAAAGAAGCTTTGCCGCCCAACAGTGTTTTTTATTTGTCTGCACATAATTCATAGTTTTCTTTTTCTTTTTGTTTGTTTTCTGATATCTGTTCTTTCTCTCATGCATGCTAGTCACACAAGAGACTGTCTAAAGTAAGCATCACTCTTTTCTGCTCTACTGTACCTCCATCCTGCCTGTGACCTATCCCATAATGCTCTGCATCACCTGTCTGTGCTGACCTAAATGCTAAGCAAACCCTGTGCAAGACTAGCTAGGAATGCCAAGTTAAATGTTTTGAACTTTGTTTGATATACACACTAGCCCCTTTCACACATACAGTCTTTACTGGTAAATTACCGTTAAACGTATGATAATAATAATAATAATGCGTTCGATTTATATAGCGCTTTTCAAGGCACTCAAATCGCTTTACATATAGAAGGGGGGAATCTCCTCAACCACCACCAATGTGCAGCATCCACCTGGATGATGCGACGGCAGCCATATTGCGCCAGAACGCTCACCACACACCAGCTGATTGGTGGAGAGGAGACCGAGTGATGAAGCCAATCAGGATATGGGGATTTTTAGGAGGCCATGATGGACAGGGGCCAATGGGCAAATTTGGCCAAGATGCCGGGGTTACACCCCTACTCTTTATCGAAGGACATCCTGGGATTTTTAACGACCACAGAGAGTCAGGACCTCGGTTTAACGTCTCATCCGAAAGACGATGCTCTTTGTCAGTATAGTGCCCCCATCACTATACTGGGGTGTTAGGACCCACACAGACCACAGGGTGAGCACCCCCTGCTGGCCTCACTAACACCTCTACCAGAAGCTACCTGGTTTTCCCAGTTGGTCTCCCATCCAGGTACTGACCAGGCTCAGCTCTGCTTAGCTTCAGTGGGAAACCAGTCTTGGGCTACAGGGTGATATGGCTGCTGGTTAAATGAGAAGTTGTAGAATTACCAGTAAATTACCGTTATGATTCTTTGGGTGAACAGAGAACAGGATTACCAGTATGAGCTCATTCAAGGTCGAAGCACGTTGTCGTAAAAAAAAGTTTGCTTTGAATATGAATAGGGCATTTTTAACCCTCTGGTGCTCTTCAGTAATTTTTGACCCAAAAACTTTTTTTTTTTTTTTACTTCATCGGAATGGTATGAAACTTGGTAAAAGTTTTGGCACTTGCTATGTGAACACAAAAAAAATTATAGACATGATTCGAAGAGGTTAAATAGCCCTGAAAAAAATAGTCACACTTCTCCACGCATTGGAAATGAACAGGAGACGAATTTCACCTAGTGACATTTTTTTTTACATTTTTTTTTTTGGTTCTGCTTCTTACTGAAAGCTCATTTTTAGAGATATCAAACTCAAATTTGGAACACAACTCGTTAAGATTTATGGCTTTGATTTTCTTTCAGTTTTAGAGTGAAAATATTTATTGTAAAAATTAAAATTTCCTTGCATTTTTCATAACACTAAATATTAAAAATATTAGATTGTTGAATCTGATTAGACTGTTATCATCTTGCTCAAAAAAAAAAAATTGTCTCTTTAAAATTACAAAAATTATGAAGAGTTTTGATATTTTCCTATTTAAAACTTTTAAAAATCATGTACTAAGCAGAACTAAGACCAACGGAGAATGAAAAGTTGCGATTTTCTAGATAGATATGCTAGGAACTATACTCTCATTCTTGTGTAATAATCAAAGAACTGTGCTGCTGTACCATGGGTGCAGCGGTGCAATAATATTACACATCGTCTGAAAATTACAGAAGAGTCAAGTTTTGAATAGGAAAAATATCGAAACTCATTGGTCTTTTTATTTTATTTATTTATTTATTTTTATGAGATGCTAATGGTCTAATCAGATTCAATTATCTTTGCTAAGCTATGCTAAAATTGCTACCGCCAAATCCAGAGATCGGCTAAATGGATTCGAAAATGGTAAAACTCAACTGTTGAACTCTTGGAGAGTTGGAAAATGTGCCTATTTAAAAAAAAAATTTGCAGTCCACACAAACTTGAGTATTTTCAAAACCGCAGCTTTTTCTATGCAGTTTGGCCATTCGTCCACATGCAAAAGCTGTATCAAACTTTTTTTGAAAACTCTTGCCAGGGTGAAAATTTGTTGTGTGTGTTGTTGTGTGGAAAGTGAAACCGGAGATTTTGGCTTGTTGTGTCAGAACTGGAATCGGCAATAAAACATTTTCCAGGCTTCTGATTGGCCAACATGGCTTTACAGTTAGGCTTATTTTGCCACCTGTTGGTTTGGCTTGCTCTTTACAGCACTTCATAGTGTGTCCTGCGTTTTCATGTGGACAATCTTTTTTTTTTTTTAAGGAAGAAACACTCCCCGTAAAAATAAAAATACCCGTGTACGTGTGGACTAGGCCTAAGTTGGAATTTTTGGAAAATGGGTATTAATTTTTGATTATAACTACTGCATAAATATAATTTAGTACTATAAAATCCTCTAAAAATACAAAATATTATAAAAAACAAAACAAACAGAGTTTTCAAAGAGCACCAGGGGGTTAAAGGAAAATTAATTTGTAGTGGTGTCCGAAAGCATAGTGGACGTTATTGAGTGCATTAATTTAATTCCAGAGTGCACCACAGTAATGAGTGTACAACCGACATATGCTCAACGAATTGAGAATTCCCATAATGCACTGTGAGAGTCCCGTGCTGAATGAATTCCCATGTCTGACCAGAAGATGGCGCCTGCAGCTGAATCATCCAATCATTTTCCAAACCGCCGGTCCAACTTATCCACAAATATGATGAGCACATTTGTGTATTGACTGGAGAAGTCATTCTGGTCATTTTACGGTAATTTACCGGGATTGTTGTGTGAACAGGGCTTATAAAAAATATGGCAACGTCTTTTTGACACCAAACGGTGCCGATGCAGCATCACACAAAAGCAGTTTTGTCACCTAGCAGTTTTGTCAAGCCTGTCACATTCATTTTCTTTTCTAAAGACAGATATAGAAGGATATATATATATATATATTTATTATTAGTACAACATTTCACACCTGACCTCTCTTGATGAACTTTCTCTCCAGTATGACAGACTAAACCTGATTAAAGTAAGACATCAGTATTTGTGCCCTTGAGCTCAGACCCATCCTTTGAGAAGAAACCACAGTAGAGTAGAGTCCCTGTGTGTGTGTGTGTGTGTGTGTGTGTGTGTGTGTGTGTGTGTGTGTGTGTGTGTGTGTGTGTGTGTGTGTGTGCGTGCTCTCATTACAATTCTGTATCCATTCTTTTAGGTCTTTGTGTATATGTACCAAAATTAGTATCACAATCACTGTTAAGAAATGTTTAGGATAGTTGTGGTTTTATAGAGCTGTCCTCAATAAAATGCATTATACATTTTGCAATGTTTAACAAAACACAGTTTAATTTATTGTAAAGACTGCCCCCTTGTGGTATCTTTGTGTATGGGAAAGGAGACTGTGCTATGAGACAAGCATACAACTTTACAATAGTCCCTTGTTTTATGATATCCTCAGATGAATTGCATTTATATCTTTATATCATTTTTGATAGATAGATAGATAGATAGATAGATAGATAGATAGATAGATAGATAGATAGATAGATAGATAGATAGATAGATAGATAGATAGATAGATAGATAGATAGATAGATAGATAGATAGATAGATAGCAATCTTTATGGAAATCACACAGGTGTGTGTGTGTGTGTGTGTGTGTGTGTGTGTGTGTGTGTGTGTGTGTGTGTGTGTGTGTGTGTGTGTGTGTGTGGTTCAGCTATTTCCTACATGACAAAATGTCCCCTCAAAGATGGCAATATCCGAAATCCTTGTCCTTGTGGAAACATTTTAGGTTCCCATGAGGAAAACGGCTTATAAATCATCATAAAATATGTATTTAGGAAATGTAAAAGTGTTTGTGTGTGTGAGTATACAGTATAGCTTAACATAAGTGTTTTTGTATACTTGTTTCACTCAGGACCCCTTAAAAACTCACTCTAATATTTCTCTCTTCTCTTGTTTCTTCCACCATCTTCAAACTCTTTGAAAACTCTTCCACAAATCCTTCGAACTCACAGAAAAGTCAAAGCTGGTATAACGTAAGTTTGTGTCTTTTTTTTTTTTTTTTTACTCTCTATTGCTTTTGATATTGAATGTTGTATGTTTGTACAATATTGGCAGGCTGGGGTTCTTTGGGAACTGGATTCTGTTTATGATTTAAATATTTATTGCTCATCCACATGGGTTTATCAGTTGTCAGATCATGTGACATCCTCACATGCAAGGCCATGTGAATCTCTGAGGGTGTCGAGAGTTAAACTTCTTTCAGATGATTACCATTTTTCTTCTGTAAGGCTGAAGGTCTGGCCTGACATTTGTTTTCCTGTGGGAAAGAATTGACTTTTTTCAGGCCAGCTAGTACTTAATGACATTTTTTTCCCCATCATTTTACAAGTGCCTTTGTGATGTTTTGTCAATGTGTTATTGTCGGTCATAACCTCTGGGCCACGCCGATGAAAGTGCACTGCTGAAGGTCAGAACAAAGAGAGCAGTGTTCTTTCTCTCAAATAAACAGTGTTTCTGTCATAGATCAGGCCCTGCCACTGTTACTCCGCAAACATACTACATCCAAAATGTATAGTGTAGCCCAAATCATTTGCTTTTAGAAGAATGTGAGGAAAATATTGAAATCATATTGTTCATATTGAAATCTCAGAATTTTGATTTGATTTCGAGATAGCTTCCTAAACTTATGTGAGATTACTAGACTATGCTTTTCTTAGGAGAAAAATAAAATCTGAAAATCAGGAAACTTTATTCCCTAAATGTTTTCCCTCTAAGCAGCAATTGAAATGAAAATAGATTTCAAAATTTTTTGCACATTTTTTTTTTTTTACACTTTTATACAGACTATATTATACATGTTTTCCATTGCTCCACACAGACACAGTTATATCACCTTGTAATGCAAGAATAGTTTTCCACTGAAGCTAAGCAGGGTCGAGCCTGGTCAGCTGCTAGAAGAGGTGTCAGTGAGGCCAGCAGGGGGTGCTCACCCTGTGGTCTGTGTGTGTGTGTGTGTGTGTGTGTGTGTGTGTGTGTGTGTGTGTGTGTGTGTGTGTGTGTGTGTGTGTGTGTGTGTGTGTGTGTGTCCTAATTAAAGGTCTGCAATTGATTTTTTATTTATTTATATTATTTAATTAAAAAGGGACATTGCACATGAATCTACATTTATCAATGTAAATGTACCCAAATAGCCCAAAGGCTAGTTTTCATTGATAGTCTCTTTGCCAGATGTTATTAGGCCTAAAACTAGAGAAAAGAAATAAGAATGAACAATAATAACAACAGCAGTAAAACCAGAACTTGAAAATAACACTGGAAAAAAATAAAATTGGCCCCACTTTATATTAGGTGGCCTTATGTACTATGTACTTACATCAAAAAATAAGTACAATGTACTTACTGTGTTCAAATTGTATTGCAAAACACTTTTGCTGATATTGAGGTGGGAATGGATACGGGTAGAGTTAGAAACAGGTGTGGTGGTGTGGGTCAGTTTAAGGGTAGTAATTACAAATGTAACTACAGAAATGAATTACAGACGTGATTACATGCAGGTATTTTCAAAATGTAAGTACAATGTAAAAACATGTATAAACACAATAAGTGCATTGTATCAAATGATTAATTAAAATGTTAGTACATAGTAGTTAAGGCCACTTAGTATAAAGTGGGTCCATAAAATTAAACAAAAAAACAAAACAAAGCAATACAAAACAAAACAAAAGGATATACAGTGAGGAAACTAAGTATTTGAATATCCTACTATTTTGAGAGAAACATATTTGTGAGAAACATAATCAAAAAATAAATAAAATAAATAATAAAATAATAATAAAATAATAAAATAAATCCAGAAATCACAATGTATGATTTTTTTAACATTTTATTTGTATGATACAGCTGCAAATAAGTATTTGAACACCTGAGAAAATCAATGTTAATATTTGGTACAGTAGCCTTTGTTTTCAATTACAGAGGTCAAACGTTTCCTGTAGTTTTTCACCAGGTTTGCACACACTGCAGGAGGGATTTTGGCCCACTCCTCCACACAGATCTTCTCTAGATCAGTCAGGTTTCTGGCCTGTCGCTGAGAAACACAGAGTTTGAGCTCCCTCCAAAGATTACTCTATTGGGTTTAGGTCTGGAGACTGGCTAAGCCATGCCAGAACCTTGATATGCTTCTTACTGAGCCACTCCTTGGTTATCCTGGCTGTGTGCTTCGGCTCATTGTCATGTTGGAAGACCCAGCCTCGACCCATCTTCAATGCTCTAACTGAGGTTGTTAGGCCAGTGTTATATATTTGGTTTAGTTGAGTTCTTACAAAATCCCAAATGTTTCCAACTATTTGTAAATTGTGAGAAAATTGCTATTTCAACCAAGGAGCCTGTCAATTGCGTCATATCTGCGTTACCCTCGGATTCCGGTTTTATTCTGCAGAAACGCTTTACTCTTAGCAGTGTGAACAATTGTCACAGCGGCCGCTGAGCGAGCCCACAGAGTAACGTCATAACATCATTTTCCAGACAAATATATCTAATATGATAAACAGAGCTGCGTTACCACATACTCATGAAAATGAAATGGCGCCGGTGACTGTGTCCCGTCAGAATAAAAGTTCCGTTGCTCGCGAGTCGTGTGTTTGCTTAACAATCGCTCCAGCGGCCTTGCTCATGAAAAAAAAACAGCTTGACCAAAGGAAGTTTTTCTGCATGGAATTATGCAATCTGCTCTATTTGCACCTCTGTTTTCAATAGATTTAAAGGATTAGTTCACTTTTACTAACAAACTTTTACTGACAATTTACTCACCCCCATGCCATCTAAGATGTCTATGTCGTACTTTCTTCGTTCGAAAAGAAATTAAGGTTTTCGATGAAACCATTCCAGGATTTTTCTCCATATAATGGACTTCAATGGGCACCAAAGGGTTCAAGGTCCAAATGACAGTTTCAGTGCAGCTTCAAATGGCTTTAAACGATGCCAGACGATACCAGAAAAATAAAGGTATTGTCAAGCAAAACGATCTGTCATTTTCTTTGTACATTGCACTTACAAAATACAGACATTTGATGCAGTTTCACTCACCACCTGCAGTTTCGACTCGTGACCGGGAACAAACAAACACGCTTGCAGAACTCCGTTGCTGCTCTGGGAAATCAATCTGCATCCACTGTTTCCTTAACACTGGGTTATTTTGGAAGCTGAACAAGGTTATCTTTCCTTCACAACCAAAAACACACTGCTTTAGTGACATTGTTGATTTCATGATCTAAACACAAAATGACAGCGCTGCCGAGAGGCTTCCGTAAGCCGAGCGAAATCCGTTGATGTTGGCACCCTTTCTGCCCTTTATGAAGCCATACTTGAAAAAAAAAAAAAAAAAAAAAAAAACATTCTGAAACTTGTTTGAATCCTGAAGGATTGTATTTGGCACCGAAATACTACTTCATACATTTTTTTGGCCATCAGAATCCAACTCTTTAAGAGTGTAAATAAGTCAGAATACATGAAATAGCATTATTACCCTCACACTTAAGTAGTGTGGGTGCAGGTTTACCAAACAGGACCCGTGCAGGACTCTGTGGGGGAATTCTGAATGGGCATGATGCTTCTGCATGACTCCATAAACAGAGAAAAAACAATGTGTACGCAAGCCTCTGTGTAGAGATAACAGTGTTTATAAAGACCAGCAGGAAACAAGATGCTGGGACTCTCTCCAAGTGTGAGCTTATCAGAACATTTTAAACTTGCTTTATTGGGTTAGGGCAGATAACCGCAAACGCTCGACTCATGTGCTCAGTTGTAAGATGGCAGCTGTAAACATTCTAAAAACAGACAGTAAAGAAGAAGTTGTTTCTTCACAGGACTATAAATAATCACATCGCCTGTGTGATCGAGGGACGTTCAAATCATTTTTTATTTCCATGTATAACCATGTTATTTTAAAGAAGCTTTGCAGAAAAAGCATGCATTACTAATGTCTTAAATGGTTATTTAACCCAAAAATGAAAATTCTGTTATCATTTATTTACCCACAAGTGTGAGTTTCTCTTTTCCGCTGAACACAAAAGAAAATACTCTGAAGAATGTTGGTAACCAAACAATTGATGGACCCCATTGACCCCAAAATATCTTCTTTTATGTTCAGCAGAAGAGAGAAACTCAGAGTTCTGGGTGAGCAAATGATGACAGAATTTTTATTTGCGGGTGAACTAATTTCCATTTAAACTTTAAACCCATTGTAAAAAAAGTAAAGAGTAACTGTAACAAGTAAACATCTCCACAAGATGTTGAGGAGGAAGAGTGAGAACCAGGGGCGATGCCAGAAATGGTGGGCCTTCACAAAACGGGGAGGGCAAATCGTACCCAGTTTGAAAACAGCGTGCCAAATTATCAGAAATAAACACAGCAGTTTCAAGTTCAAAGTTACAAAAGAGCAAATACGAAATATACTAAACATACATGAATTCATGAATAAATGTATATATGGTCAAACATTTGCACATGTCACTATATTATCAACATTTTACCAACATCAAGTTAAAATTGTTTTTGAACCATCATATTCTTAGAATTAATGTCAGAGATGCATGCTTTGTCCATCATTAACAGCCACATCAGAGGCAGTAAATGCATTAGGTTTTCATTATAAAGTTTACTGTAGCTATATAGGCAGTTTTTGTCTGACATTTGGCCAGTATTTTATGTTACTAAAGATGAAGTGCTGCACACAGGCTATTTAGGAGAGTATTGTCTATGACCATAGACTGTAGAAAAAGATATGGATGTAGTGTCCGTGACGTCATCTATAGGATTCTGAAGAGCAGTTCTGAAGCGTAAAGTAGGGTCGAGCTGGCCGTTGCCATCTTGGCAGTGGGTCACGCCTGGATAACAGAAAATAATAATAATAATAATAATAAAAGTCATATATTTCACATGCAGTTTACTAAGAAAGTACTGGTTAGGTTCAGAGTTAGTAACTTATTATTGTAATAACTATAATAAGTGCACAGTATATACATGGGCAACATTATACAATACCCATCTACTTCAATCAAAGGTTAGATTTTTGTAATTAATTGAAATTAAATATATTTGTTTCATTTTTCATATTTAAAAACAGGACCTAGATTTGGCATCACATGGCAACCAGGCGTGTAGTACTATCATGTTTTATTGTACGAAAAAGAGACTTCTTTAGGACTTGCAAGAAAAGGGATGGTTCTACCAAGAGTCTTGCGCCTCAGCTTAACAATGCGTCTGGCTCAACAGTGGCCTCAGATGTTTTGCTTGAGAGGGGATTGGAGGAGAGGCCAGAGAAAGAGAGGTGATTCACCCATTTGGCATCCCCCCAACATCCCCCCTTCCCCCAGCGTAGGAAGTTAACTAGAGTTCGTTCACCCCGCGAGAGTGCAAGAGCGAAGGAGAGAAGGAAGACCGAGGCGTTGTCCTTGGCCGTGCCTCAACACTAACACCATAAAATGACTTGTGCACAATGGGGGTCTCTGTGATTCTCGCTCAAACGCTCTTTATCTCTATATCCTCTATTTTTCTCCAACACCCACTGTTTTGATCTTTCTCCTACTTCATGAAAAAAAAAAAAAAAAAAAAAAACGAATGTGTGGAAGCTGAAGTGTCTTGTTCAGGCACCCTCAAGGTTTTCAGGAAACTAACCATAGCATCTGTCACAGGAATATACTTTTTTTTTTTTGGTATCATTTTTTTTGGGAGATACATTAAATCAAGTTTGGCCTGTTGTGGTGGGGGTGTAAAGACAGCCCTAGGGGAAGCATTTAAATCTCACAGCTTTTCGATCATGAGTGAGAAAAATGTTCTGCCTGAAGCATGACACAGCCCCTCCTCTCTCCTCTTCTATTGGCCAGCTGGCTTCCCTAGCTCCTCCCCCTCCCTCTTTCTCACACACAAACGTTCTCTCGGGCCCCTCCCACTCCTCTTTGCAGTATTGTTTTGTAGAAAGTCTTAGTGGGAACTCTTTCCTGCTGTAGTAAAGGGCTGCTTCAACTCAAGAGAGTCTCTCTGTGAGATTAAATGAAACAAGTTTTGCATCCTTCATGGAGATTTGCTCAAAGATGACTTGCCGTAGATGAACTCATCTTGGCTTGCAAGGAAAATAATGCTTGTGTTTTGACTTTTTATGCATGGTGAAGAATTTGGAAATATTTTTTTGTGTCTGAAGAGAGCCCCTGATTTTTGTTTTCCAACTGGTGGATGTTTTTTGGGATTCCTCAAGCAGTCAAACACTCTTCTGTTTTTGAATTTGCGTGAAGAGATGTTTGCGTCAGATAACCGTATCGGAACCATCAAACCTTCATGAGCCATTTGAATCTAAAAATAAAGTGGCAACTCGTCAGTAACGAGTTACTGGCTGGATCTGGAACCGTTGTATTTTTGTAAATTTGGTGGATCAGCCGGCATAAGCCCTCAAAACAAGAAGAGAGCAGCTCCAAGTCAATCCCACGAGACAGACATTGCTTCATGTTTTGTCACAACCTCTCAAAGCAGACCACTAACTGTCCTCTGCGTCTTGTTAAAAGTTTGACTCATTTCCTGAGGAAACAGTGCTTCGTCTTCATTGCCAAGGGTGATGTGTCTCTCTTATCAATGTGAGGAGTTTTCCTGCTTTCTGTGGAGGATTGTGTGGCTGGTGTTTGGGAGCTGAAACTCAGGTCGCACTACTTAAACAACAAAACTGGCAGTGCCAAAGGACCAGTGCAGAGGTTACTTCAGGTCATTTCAGAGCATGGCCTGCATGTTGTGAAATTTTGCTCCACCATCAGGATCTGAGAGAATAAGTTGGCACGTCTCCTCAAACGGACAGGACAGATGGAAGTCCTCAGCTTTGATGCGGAGTCTGATTGGCTCCATGACTGGGAGGCTGTCCAACAGCCTGAAGTGCCCCCGTGCGATTGGATGGACTGGGATTCAGAGAGTGTCCCTGCTGTAAGCAACCAATCAGAGAGCAGAAGCGAAGGGAGTTGTCTCCTTTTTAGTTTGGCTTTGGTGATGTTAGATCATGAGCATCTCATTATGGAGAATCTTTAACTATTTGCTGTTTTGGTGGAGAGGCAGGACTGATGATAGATGGCATTTCTTTAGTTGTGAATGAAAACAATGGACTGAAGTTCTGTCTCGTCTGTTCCTTGGTGTAGACTGTTCGGCAGACAGAGCTTTGAAAATATGTCTTTTTATAATTTTGGGGGGTCATTCTGTGAAGCGGACTGCTTTTTTCAGATTGATAAAGTGATTTTTAAAGGAGATTTTTGTGAAATATTAAACATTTACTCAGACAGATAATGTGTTGAAGCATTTATAAACTGCATTATGCAAAGCTAAGTTCATATTTTAGGATATATTAATTCCTTCAGAAATTGTTAATAGAATTAGAGTGGCAATTTTCATTAAACAATTTAATGCTGATATTTATTTATATTTTCTACAAATATCCATTTGTCAATTTTTGATGCATCCACTATACAAAATTCTGGTAACCAGGTTGACATTTTAAGATTGTCAACTTACATCATCACATTATATAAAACAAAACATATAAATATGTCCTTTAAGAGTTCAGTTTCAAAAAGGATATATTACGTATTAATAATATATATAACGCCAGGTGCAACGCAAGTATTTTTTGCTAGTTCCAGCCCGATGCAGTTATTATTTTCATGTCCAGTGTGCATTTTTTTTTTAAATAGCAAATGTACTTGCATCCATATTTTCGCCCATGAGCGTGCTGGTCTGAAAATGAGGTGTGTTTAGGCGCATTGTTGTGTTAGTTGAAATGCAATTGAAAACTTGCCCATTGACCAACAAAAACCTGGTCTAAATTTATTGTGTTATTTAAAGGGCATGTTTGTAATATCCATCTATAGGCGGGACCACAACCATCATACACTCTGCTTATTACACATACAGGGACAAACACAAACATTTTTAAAGATTAAAAATAAAAGGATTCCTCTCTGGAGAAGTTTCCACTCGCAAATGTAAATAGCGAATCTACCATGTTGTAAGCACAAATGGCTTTTAAAGGGAATGGGAGATAAGACTCTGAGTGGTTTATTGCACGTTATGTCCAAAACACACCCATTACTCATTAAGAAATTAGGTACAAGCCTTTAGGACCATGTGCCTGGCACGCCAACCTTTTTTTTTTCCATTGTTAAACTAGCAATAGTGGATTTGGACATGCCCAATGTGCACCTGCGTCATGCATTTCAGACCATGCGCTCAGATCATTAAAATAAGGCTCTAGGTTTTATTGCATTTACAGGGGTGGAAGTAGGCCTAAAAATCTTCATGATTATCATGAAGATAATATTATCATATTATCTTTATGATATATATATATATATATATATATATATATATATATATATATATATATATATATATATATATATATATATATATATATATATATATCATAAAGATAATATGATAATATATATACACACACACAAACACACATTTTGTAGAATTAACCTTTTACAGTTTGTCTCCACTAACTAATTTATGAAGTCTTTGTACATTCTAAAGAATGCTGAATGTTTGAACTGTCTCTGTGTGGATTTTTGTGGCTTTATGTGTGTTTATCTGCACTGTACTGGTCTCATTTTCTCTCTCCTCTTGCCATTCAGGTTTTGAGCCCCACGTACAAGCAGCGAAATGAAGACTTCAGGAAGCTCTTCAAGCAGCTGCCTGACACGGAGCGCCTCATTGTGGGTGAGTGTTATATTTGATCTTTACATACCGCAGCCAGCTACAATATAATAGTGCAATATAATAAGCCATCTTCTAGCACACATGCTAACATTCACCATACAGCCTGATATTACTGCATTGATTTGCTATTGTCGATTTGGTTAGCGTAAATTTTTCAAACTAGTGAATACCTTTTATATTTTCGGCACTTGATTGTAACATGCAATAGCAATAAACATGCCGAAGATGGCAAGATATTACTCTGTGCATTGTTTGATAATTTCAATGCGGAATCCTTTGTAAATAAAACACAGGTCGACACTGGATTTGCAGACATATTGAGATTGAAACACAATACTGTTCCTTTTATTTTGGATCTGACAGGAATGGTGCAACACACTTATATGAGTAAAATGTGTTTTTATATGTGATAGTGTTGCATTGTTACAGATCGTTTTGATTATGTGTACGTGTCTAACAGAACATACCTTAGCACGCTGTCACAGGCTGAAGAAACCTTTATTTATTGGTTCATTGCTATTCGGGATCAGACTTGGACATGTATGGGCCAGGGCTCGCAAAGCCCAACGTCCCAGGGCTATGTGTTTTCCAGATGGGCTACCAAAACATAAGCCTGTCGGCAGGCCGGTGAATCTTAAAAAGTTAAATAACATTCCGTTCTTGAGCTGCATTGTTCAATCTTTTGACTTGATATGTGAAGGGTGTGTGTGTGTGTGTGTGTGTGTGTGTGTGTGTGTGTGTGTGTGTGTGTGTGTGTGTGTGTGTGTGCGCGCGATTAACGCTTATATCCACCGATCGGGTGGGCAAAATTTTTATTCTAATCAATCGCAGGTGGATGAGAGAGAAATCATGGTGTTTGTTTAATAAAGACGTTTTGCGAGCCCTGTGAGAGAATCATTCTGGTTGCTGCTTTCAAAACAGTCCCTCCTGTGAACTGACAGGGGAGCAGAAGCTTATTAAATATGCAAATCTTCTCCAATACTAGCCGCGGGCGTTAACTTCCAAGTCTCCAGTGCAGCACGCCCATCAAAACCCAGCGTTCAGGAGAGAGCCTCAAAACCAGTGTAGAAAATAGCCTATTAGTTATGATGTTTTTGAATGGAAAAACCACACGAACGTCATTAGTTGACCTCAGACAACAGTATATATTTTTTTTAAAGGCAGTATATGACACCTTTAACATCCATGATCTTTGAACTCTGACCTCTCATCTCATCCTGACAGACTACTCCTGTGCCCTGCAGAGAGATATCCTCCTGCAGGGTCGCCTCTACCTCTCCGAAAACTGGATCTGTTTCTATAGCAACATATTCCGCTGGGAAACGCTGGTGAGTTAAAGTATTACTCTCATCTCGGAGGGTTTCAGTCTCTGGTAAGTCGTGACACAGCAAAGCTGTGTGAGGAGAAACAGCTGATTCTGCACTGAATTAACATTTCTGCCTCTTTTTTATATTAAGAACTTCGTTTGTCTTTTTACCTCTGAAAATATGTATATCCAGAGAATGTACTGTGTTGCTTCAGCAGGTTTGTTGAGTTTGTGTTGTCATCTCTCTATGTCTGTCTGTGTGTGTGTGTGTGTAGCTGACTGTGAAGTTGAAAGATGTTTGTTCCATGACGAAGGAGAAGACGGCTAGACTCATCCCCAATGCCATCCAGTTGTGCACGGACAGTGAAAAGGTGACCAGAGGTCTTTGACTTTGTGCATAACAATAGTAGTGTACCAAACTCGTACATACTAAACATTCACATATTCTCCTTTAGCACTTTTTTACCTCATTCGGGGCGAGAGATCGGACGTACATGATGATGTTCAGACTCTGGCAGAATGCTCTACTAGAAAAGGTTCGTCAAGACGTCATTTATTCCCAATCATCTGTTGAAAACGCATGTTTGGTGGCCGTGTTAGCCCACTGAGTCTCTATGTCTCTCATTTTTTGTCTAGCCATTGTGTCCTAAAGAGCTGTGGCATTTTGTCCATCAGTGCTATGGGAATGAGCTGGGTCTGACCAGTGACGATGAGGATTATGTACCTCCTGATGACGACTTCAACACCATGGGGTGAGTCTTCCCCCATCCTGAATGTTGAATCATTTAGGCAATTCATAATTTACAAATCTACACCCTCTTTCACAGCTTTGTTAGAAGACATTCAGGAAAAAGATTGCAATTTTAGGATTACATTTTTGGGGGCATTTTGTCACAATAATGGCTTTGTGCCACTTTCCCAATTTCTAGTACACTCAGGGTGGGTTGCACCAACAAGGATGAATCTTAAATATAGATTAAATCAAGGTTTATCTAATAATTGCACCAAAACTCCAAAACCTTCAAACCTTCTTTAAAAATAAGCAGGTTTACATTTAAACCATCGTTATGATCCTGGATTTCATTTATATTTAAAATCGATTAACTTTAATCCTGTTGCTTCAGAACTTTAAACTCAGATTTAAATCTCAATTATGGATTAATTTTAAATTTACATGTGAGGGGGTTTAAAAAATGAAAGTGCACCTACAATTAAACTATGCAGATGATTAAACAGAGATATAAACAGTGGGTGTGTCGTCAGGTCTCAGAGAGGTGTTTATTTCTAATAAAAATTAAAAATAAAGCAAATTGAGTCGTCAGAGTGTGAGGGTCTTGGCGGCCTGTGAGTTTACGCCTGCTATCGAGACCGTGATGCAGAACCGTGAATATTAATATTGTTGCTGTCAATAGCGAATCCATCATGGCGGCGAAAATTAATCTAATTCTAATACCCGATTTGTTAATCTGAGTTTAAAATTAAGTGGTGCAACACAACTTGATTTTAAAATAAAGCCTAGATTAACAAATACTACATTAGCTTCTTAATTTAGTCCTTGTTGGTGCAACCCACCCTCAGATTTAGTCTTTTTACAGATCAGAACACAAGAAGCTATTTTACCTCATATGTTCCCATTCTGATACACTGATATAGTCCCAATCAGATACAACCGGGACTTAAAATAAGCCCTAGTGCCATTTTAACGGTGCAAATAAACAAGTTTCCCGCTGTTGTTGCATACTAACCATCCTCTATAATAATAAAATTAAAAATGTTTTACTGCTTGATCAAATTGTTTAATTATAAAGGAGCTAAAGCAACACAATTGCTATACCTTTTACACAACTTAATTAGATTGTGTTCAATCCACTTAAATATAAATCAAGTTTACTTAATCCGTTTGTGTTGCGATTACATGAATGATTTGTGTTGCATTAACTGAAACTGGGAGGGACTTGTTAGTTCCCACCATGCTTTGCATATGAGAGTACAAGAGAGAGTATATGTTGTTATATTTTATTTGTAAAAATGTTATTTTATGTATTTTTTAGCAAGATGAGAAAGGAGGAGACTTGATTGTATTTAAAGGGGGGGTGAAAAGCTGTTTCATGCATACTGAGCTTTTTACACTCTTAAAGACTTGGATTCCCATCCTAAACATAGACAAAGTTTTAAAAACTAATGTTGGACGTTTGATGGAGTATTTCTGTGTTAAAAATACTCCTTCCGGTTTCTCACAAGTTTCGGAGAGTTTTTTTTCGAGTATGGGTCTACTTGACGTTAATAGAGCGGAAGGTCCTTGTATGGGCCGTACGGGCTCTTCTCCCGGTAGGGTGCGCGCGCACGTGAATAGAGCGAGAGAGCAAATGCACGCCTGTAAACACTCAGGTGCAGATCCAGTCGATCCAGGCGCCGCGCTCCACTTTATTCCTATGGGTGACTTCAACGCTTCAGCACAGCATTCCGGGAAGGCAGCGCTGCATTTGAACCGATTTGAACGCAGAAATGACGGGAAGCTTCACAAAACATCGCTTCAGTCGCGTCGCAAAAGTGGATCTCCACCGTTCACTGCTGTCAGGACTTCACCAAATCATACCAAAGAAGTGTGTTTTTGACGGAGCGGTCCCAGCTATAAAGGTTCGGTCCTGCTTTGGAAGCAGGCGGTGAGTAAAACTGCGTCAAATGTCTGTGCTGTCGCGTGAGTAAACATCAGTAAACGACACGATCGTGTGCTTCGTCATTCAAATGCGCTAAAGGACTCTATTGTTGTTCTATGTACACTAGTCTGACCTGCAAAACCGTTTTGCTTGCTACTGCTAGGGTTTAATCGCATACAATAGTCCATAAACCGAATCATGTCCTCGTAAACTGCACACAAATGTTGACAGGCCACTAAATACAGTACATACCACAGAGACGGACGTCCTGCTGTTGCTGTTTCTCCTGTTCAATTTATTTCAGCCTCCGAATGATTCTGGATCATATATCTATTAGCTGAGCTCAATAGCCATGAGTTTCTCCACGCTTGAGGACGTCACCGCTTTGCGCGCTTGTCATTCTTTAGCTCCGCCCACACGATACGTCTCCAGGCGCTCGTTTTTTTTCCGGAAAGACTCGGTACAGCCCATATTTCTTTTATAAATATAATAAAACTAAAGACTTTTCGGCGATATGAAGGATGCAATACTACTCTATAGGTACTCAAGATTGACATGAGATTGACTGAATCTGAGTGTTTCACCCCCCCTTTAATAATTCAGTGATGTTGGAATTATTAGAAGACAGTAGGTTACCACAGAGGAAAAGAGTGGAGCATTTGCCTTGGCTGTGTGAACTAATACAAATAATGTCATAACGGCTTTGCTGAAGGAGGTTTTAATGCTTAGCATTTAAGATGTGAATGTGTGCTATATCTTGCTACAAGTTTGTCAGCCAGCTAGTGCAATATTATAATTCAGTTGTGTAACATTAAACTATAAGAAATTGAAGTGGATGAATGAATATATGAAATCCAATGCTTGAATCATGTCAGGGAGCCATATCAAATTCACTTTGAGACTACTAAATTGAGTCACTTAAAATGTATTCATTCCATGATGTTGAAGTTACATGAACAAATGATGTTTGTTTAACTTAATTGATTAATGTGGGACTGAATTTGATCATATCTGGCCAATTAATTCCAATTCACTTTTTTATTCCGGTTGACGTAGCTGCATGCGACTTTCCCATTGTGCTTCTAGTAAACGCAGCTATTGATTTGCTGTAGACATCTTCTCCTTTTCTCCCGCTGTCCATCGATCCATCTTATTGCTATCTGTGGCAGAGGGTCCATTGTGTTGCCCGAGCTGGTAATCTTGACCTGCAGCTGTTGCCCCTCTCCCTGGTGCAGGTACTGTGAGGAGATTCCCGCTGAAGAAAACGAGGCCAATGACAACTGTCCCAAAATCCCAGATGCCAAAATGGACATCAGCCCTCAGCTCCACAGGAAGATTTTCCCCAATAGCAGTCTCAATTCCACAGACAGCGCAGACGCTCCGGTCAATGTAAGAACCGGCTCACCTACATAAAACATATAACTGGGTTACAGTGGAAGTAGTAGAAGGACATGTAGACAGAATTTTGTGTTAACGGTAGTTTATGCAAGACATAAATGGTTAATATGGCCATACCTGACCAGTACATCATAATGTTAGCACTGCAAATTTTCTTATTTAAAAATGTTCATAATCAATCTTTCTATCCTTGTAGTTTGATGTGCCCCCAGTGGAGGACTTTACTGGCTGCGTCCCAGAAGAGCTCCTGCCCCTGCCTTCACCTGATGACAAGCTGTCCGAGACAAGTGGCTCCGCCCATGTCCCCACCCCGCCCCCTTCCCTTGATTTCAACGACAATGAGGACCTCCCGACTGAACTGAGCGACTCCTCAGAAACACACGATGAGGGTGTGTATGCAGAATCCATTACTATATACTGTACCACAAATGTTGTCTGACTTCTTGACACTCTTCCTGTTTCTGTGTGTGTGTGTGTGTGTTTTCTCAGCAGGGGAAGTGCAGGCCTTCCAGGAAGATCTGAATGGGAAGCTGTACATTAATGAAGTGTATAAGTTCAGTGTGGAAAAACTGCATGACATCCTCTTCACTGAATCCCAGTTCATGAGAGAGTTTCTGGAGCAGAGGCGCTTCTCAGGTTGACCATTATAAGTTATCCATCCATCCATCCATCCATCCATCCGTCTGTCCGTCTGTCTGTCTGTCTGTCTGTCTGTCTGTCTGTCTGTCTGTCTGTCTGTCTGTCTCTTTGTCCATCCATGTCCATTCGTCGGATCATCTATCTATCTATCTATCTATCTATCTATCTATCTATCTATCTATCTATCTATCTATCTATCTATCTATCTATCTATCTATCTATCTATCTATCTATCTATCTATCTATCTGTCTGTCTGTCTGTCTGTCTGCCTGTCTGTCTGTCTATCCATCCATCCATCCATCCATCCATGGTAATCTTCCGTCCGTCGGTCCGTCCGTCTGTCTGTTTATCCAGCCATCCGTCCGTCCATCAGTTTATCATTCTGTCTATTTATCTGTCGGTCTGTCTATCTAGTATTATCTGTCTGTCCGTCTTTTTTTATCTATCTAGATATTATTGATTTTACCTTCTTTCTCTCTTATCTTTCTTTGCAGATGTGGTCTATCACCCCTGGAGGAAAGAGGACTCTGGTAATCAAAGCAGAGAGATCAGGTACACCATCGCCCTCTCCAACCCACTGGCCCCAAAGACAGCCACAGTCACAGAGACGCAGGTGAGGAGATGAACAAGCCTCATCCAGTACATGGGACATTTTTAATGTATTTTTGTCTTTATGATGATATTATGAAAAGCTTTAGTTAGTCTGTTTATCTTCTAGACTTTGCACAAGGCCAGTCAAGTGAGCGAGTGCTACATCATCGATGCAGAAGTGATTGCTCACGATGTCCCATATCACGATTACTTTTACACGCTCAACCGCTACATGCTCACTAGAGTCGCCAAGAACAAGTGCCGTCTGAGGTAAAGTCTGCACTCTATTTTAATCCAATAAATATCATTATAATGTGTGTTGCTTGGTGCTATACAAAAAAAGAACATATGTATAGCATGTAAGAGGAATAAAATGCTGTGGTTTTTGCTTATGAATCTGAAAGAGTATCAGCTGAACTGCGCTACAGGAAGCAGCCGTGGGGATTGGTCAAGGGCTTCATTGAGAGAAACTTCTGGAGTGGCCTGGATGAATATTTTAGGTATTTAGGTAAGTTTTAAAGTTAAATAAAAATTAAATATGAATTTTGAATATTTAATTTAAAGGGATAGTTCACCCAAAAATGAAAATGTTTATCTGCTTACCCCCAGGGCATCCAAGATGAACTTGTGTTTGTTTATTCAGTAGACCACAAAAGAAGATTTTTAACTCCAACCGTTGCTCGTATAATGCATGTCAGTGGGGTCTATTTCTTTGAGAGCCACTATGGGAGTTAAAACACATAGACATACGAATCCATATTAAAACCCTGTGGCTCGTGGCAAACACATTGATGTCTTAAGACACAAAATGATCGGTTTCTGAGAAAAACCCAACAGTATTTATGTTTTTTTTTTACCTCATAGCAGACGAATCTCATCTAGCATTCCCAATGCCATTGCTTCTGTCGAATAAGGTTAAAATCCTGTTGCGATCATAGATGTGGAATCTCTCTCTATCTCTCTCTCTCTCTCTCTCTCTCTCTCATTTATATGTATGCATAGAGAGAGAGAGAGAGAGAGAGAGAGAGAGAGAGAGAGAGAGAGAGAGAGAGAGAGAGAGAGAGAGAGAGAGAGAGAGAGAGAGAGAGAGATTCCTCATTAGTACCTGCACTGATCAGTTAAATGAGGCATCTATCTGAAGATACATATCTATGATCGCAACGTTATTTTGACCTTATTCGACAGAAGTAATGGCGCTGGGGAATACTAGATAAGATTCGTCTGATATGAGGTAAAAAAAAATTAAATACTGTTGGGTTTCTCTCAGAAACTGATCGTTTTGTGTCTTAAGACGTCAATGTGTTGCCATGAGCCGCCGAGTTTAATATGGATTCCTATGTCTGTGTGTTTTTTACTCTTATAGTGACTCTCATAGAAATACACCCTACTTGCATGCATTGTACGAGCAATGGTTGGAGATAAACATCTTCATTTGTGTTCTACTGAAGAAACAAACACACGTTCATCTTGGATGCCTTGGGTGTAAGCAGATAAACATTTTCATTTTTGTGTGAACTATCCCTTTAAATATAGCCTATAATAAAATAACAAATAAAAAAAGCAGAGAACAGAATAAAAAGAATATAATCTCTGTTTCTTTCTTCTCTGTGTGTGTAGAGCTGGAGTTGAGTAAGGTAGAGCTGGTGCTTTCTGAACCTCACAAGCAGTCTCCCAGATCCAAAGCGTTACGCACAGCTACAGCGAGGCGAAGGAAGCGGCCCATGACACACATGAGGACGCAGCACATGGAGGAAGCGCTCAGCCCCGTCACCACGCCTGAGGATGAGAAGAGTGTCATCCGTCGCATCAAACATGTGGCAGGTGTGACAACAGCCAACTTTCCTCCTGAGATACTTTGTACTCTACATGGGCAGTAATATTGATTTGGCTGTATTTTTAAGTGTTTTCCTCTGTGATCATTGAGTATGATGTATGTGCTGTCACAGGATCCACACAGACAAGACACATCCCGGACCACGGATCCGAAGGCCTGGCTCTCTACAGCGTTTCCAAACTCCTGCTCATCATCAGCTCTGTGTGGGTATTCTCAACGAGAAATGGAAACCAGGACACCAGATCACAGGACTTAAACAGCAAACTAAAACTTATTTTCTACCAAATTTCTCCTTTTAGCAAACTCAGATTGACTTGTGTAGTCACAAAAAGTGTAGAATAGGCCCATTTAAAGTCCTCACTGCATGTTTCATTCAGTGTCTACTTTGGTGTGTTTTCAATCTTCTTACTGTGTCAGTCACTCACACCATGGTACATTACTAGAAAGATAAAAAGTTTGTTTTTTCACATGGTTCAGAGTTAGTTTAAGTAACTCACACAGTTGGTCAGCAGGAATTCATTTTGGTCTGTTGTTCTTTGTCTTCATGTTTTTTCTCTCTCCTGTTTTCATTGCATCCTGCAGGATATGTGTAAGGTATTCAGTGTTTTCATCTGTATGAACGTATCAGTGCTGTCAAAACATTTTCATCTGCACTGATTTATTTGATGTAGCTGATATAGAGCGGTTCATGAGCTGATATGGATTTGTCTTCTTTTGTTCTTCAGTCTGGTGCTGCTGGTATTTTTGAACATGATGCTGTTTTATAAGCTTTGGATGCTGGAATACACAACCCAGAGTTTGACCTCCTGGCAGGGTCTCAGGTCTCAGGAAAGGTAACTAGATCCTTCAATTCAATTCACATTTATTTGAATAGCGCTTTTCACAATACATATCGTTTCAAAGCAGCTTTACAGAAAATGCATGTATCTACATTACAATTTAATGTGATATGTTATTAGAGGTGGAGACTGTGTCCAAGTAGTGTAATACATGTCCATATTCAAATCATGCATTTAGAGGGATGTATAATTTAAGCCAGGAACAATGAGCTCATTGAAGTAATTATTACAAATCATTGACATAACAGTTATATTATATGGAAGATTTAGCATTGGTACAGATACCTGAATGTGTTGATTTTTAATTTGTGTGAGAAGGAATGTGAAACTAAATGTTAAACGTTGCCACACTGCAAAAAAATATTTTATTAATGTGTATTTTTGTTATGTTTTTATGTAAAAAATGTAAGGACCCACTTTATATTAGGTGGCCTTAACTACTATGTACTAACATTGTAATTAATAATTTGATACAATGCACGTATTGTGTACATACATGTTTTTACATTGTACTTACATTTAAAAAAATACCTGCATGTAATCACGTCTGTAATTAATTTCTTTAGTTACATTTGTAATTACACAGTTGGCACTTCCCTTACACCTTAACTCTACCCTTAAACTGACCCACACCACCACACCTGTCCCTAACTCTACCCTTAAACTGACCCACACCACCACACCTGTCCCTAACCCTACCCTTAAACTGACCCACACCACCACACCTGTCCCTAACTCTACCCTTAAACTGACCCACACCACCACACCGGTCCCCAACTCTACCGTTAAACTGACCCACACCACCACACCTGTCCCTAACTCTACCCTTAAACTGACCCACACCACCACACCTGTCCCTAACTCTACCCTTAAACTGACCCACACCACCACACCTGTCCCTAACTCTACCCTTAAACTGACCCACACCACCACACTTGTCCCTAACTCTACCCTTAAACTGACCCACACCACCACACCTGTCCCTAACTCTACCCTTAAACTTACCCACACCACCACACCTGTCCCTAACTCTACCCTTAAACTGACCCACACCACCACACCTGTCCCTAACTCTACCCTTAAACTGACCCACACCACCACAGCTGTCCCTAACTCTACCCTTAAACTGACCCACACCACCACACCTGTCCCTAACTCTACCCTTAAACTGACCCACACCACCACACCTGTCCCTAACTCTACCCTTAAACTGACCCACACCACCACAGCTGTCCCTAACTCTACCCTTATCCCACCTCAATATCAGCAAAAGTGTTTTGCAATACAATTTGAACACAGTAAGTACATTGTACTTAAGGCCACCTAATATAAAGTGGGGCCAAATGTAAAAACACTTATAACAAGCAGTATTGCATAACATGAACGTTTATTTTTCTTAAATCATTGCCTAGTTGTTTTTCACATAAATCTGTAGTGTAGTTTATGCAAGGAAAAATGCCAATGTGATAAGAAAAATAAACCTACTTCAAAATACACTGATCAGGCATAACATTAAAACACTGATTATCTCTTTATCACGGTATCTGTTAGTGGGATATATTAGGCAGCAAGTGACTATTTTGTCCTCAAAGTTGATGTGTTAGAGGAAAAATGGGCAAGTGTAAAAATTTGAGCGAGTTTGATAAGGGCCAATTTGTGATGGCTAGATGTCTGGGTCAGAGCATCTCCAAAACTGCAGCTCCTGTGGGGTGTTCCTGGTCTGCAGTGGTCAGTATCTATCAAAAGTGGTCTGAGGAAGGAACAGTGGTGAAACGGCGACAGGATAATGGTTCACCACTGTCCCTATTTTAGATTTTTTTCAAGGCTCCAAGGCTCATTGATGCACGTGGGGAGCAAAGGCTGACCCATGTGGTCCGATCAAAACTGACGAGCTACTGGAGCTCAAATTGCTCAAGGTGTTTAAGCTGGTTCTGATAGAAAGGTGTCAGAATACACAGTGCATTGCAGTTTGTTGCGAATGGGACTGCATAGATGCAGACCAATCAGAGTGCCCATGATGACACCTGTCCACTGTCAAAAGCGCCAACAGTGGGCACGTGAATAGCCGGGTGTGTGTGCATCACTTACCAGGGGAACACATGGCACCAGGATGCACTATGGGTAGAAGGCAAGCCGGTGGAGGCAGTGATGCTTTGGAAATTGTGCTGCTGAGAAACCTTGGGTCCTAACATCCATGTGGATGTTACTTTGACACGTACCACCTACCTAAGCATTGTTGCAAACCATGTACACCCTTTCATGGAAACTCTATTCCCTGGTGGCTGTGGTCTCTTTCAACAGGATAATGCGCTCTGCCACAAATCAAAAATGGTTCAGGAATGGTTTGAGGAGCACAACAAGTTTGAGGTGTTGACTTGGCCTCCAAATTCCCCAGATCTCAATCCCATCGAGCTTCTGTGGGATGTGCTGAACAAACAAGTCCGAGCCATGAAGGCCCCACCTCGCAACTTCCAGGGCTTAAAGGATATGCTGCTAACATCTTGGTGCCAGATACCACAACACACATTCAGGGGTTTAGTGGAGTTCTTGCCTCGACGGGTCAGGGCTGTTTTAGCAGAAAAGGGGGACCAACACAATTCAACATGTTGTGCTTGACCGGTGTATATATTCTCTGAAAAGTCTTTTCTTTTTTCTGATTTTGCTTATCAAGCCAGTTTTTCAGATTTTTCTTACATGAATTAAAAAAAAAAACTTATTAATCGACTGATTTTGCTGTAAATGAACACAAGTGATATTTGCATGAGGATTGTTTTTCACTCTGTGTGTGTGTGTGTGTGTGTGTGTGTGTGTGTGTGTGTGTGTTGCAGCAAACTTCCACAAACACAGATTGAATGGGCTCAACTTTTGGAGTCTCAGCAGCGTTACCATGAAAACGAGCTGGAGAAATGGAGGGAAATAATAAAGTCATCTGTGCTGATGTTAGATGAGGTATGATCAAGTACAGTGCAAGTTTGAAAAATGTCAAACGTTCATATCTGTATTATGTTAATAAATACCCAGACAGTAAATAGTGTCATCCAGATCCGGCCCACACCTGGTATGCATGGAATCCAAGTGTACCAGATGTGGCCCAGATATGGGCCGACGCTATGCCGCTGTCTGGTTAATCAAACAAGAGTGTGGTGCCGGGATGATATCAAAACCGGAAGACTAATTCATCACTGGTTCCCTCAAGATATTCCTATGGGATGCCTGTGGTAAACAGAACTTGATGATGCTTTAACGTTCTACAACGTAAATTACACACACCCATAACGAAAACACTGATTTTAAAGCAGGTATGTTTATTTTTTAAAACTTTCTAATAATTTGAGGCGTGAGTGTGTGCAGTTTACATTGTAGAACAAAACGTCAAAGTATCGCCAAGTTACGTTAAGGCTTCATTTTACTCATAAACTGAAAACCCCCATTAATCCCCGCACCACTCTAAAAGAAAGAAGGGAACTCAAAGGGATAGTTCAACCAAAATGAAAATTCTCTCATCATTTACTCATTTTCATGTCCTTGTAAACCCACATGACTTGCTTTCTTCAGTGGAGCACAAAAGGAGAAAATAACTTTACTGGTTGCTCTAGTTCATGCAACTCAGCAAAGTGAAAAGGATGCAAAAGCATCATGAAATTGATGCATATGATTATATTCCAAATCTTTTGGGTGAACTATTCCTTTTTAACTGCAGTTCCTGCAGAATTTCAATGGTGTATTTGTGTGTTTACAGATGAGAGAGTCTCTAATGAAGCTACAGAAAGGTTTTGGGTTAAGAGACTATGATTCAGAAAGCGAAGAGAGGAGAAGTCGCTATCACTCACGAACAGAGTCCCGGTTCAGCGAATGTAATGAAAATCTCCACACTTAGGCGTTCAGACGAGCTTGGATGGGGCGGGGCATTGTAAAGTGGGCGGCACTGGCTGAACGGTTCTCACACTCGCAGTCTGGCTACAACATTGTGAGGCCTTTCTGACAGCAGACACGGAAGGAAACCCAGTACTTTCATTTCTCTGTCTTTAGAGCCGAAATGCCGTCGGAGGAATGGCGGTCAAATCGGTCTTGTTCACCCAGGGCTACAACAATTCAACTGTCACAGCAAAAACAGACAGACTCTCTGGTTTAAACATTCAGAAAACTGGAGCGGATGTTGGAACTCGGCAGCATCCCTTTTTTTAAACCTTTTGGAGTCTGGGACCAGATAAAGAAAATATGGAGTTACTATCAACGTGTTACGTGGACATGTACGCATTTATTTATAATAAAACTAAATATGGAATTGAATGATATTATGATAGACATGAAAATATATAATTTCTATGTAGAGCTATATTTGTTGCCAGAGTTTATTTGTAACAGGCTTCCATGGAGAATCAAGGCTGGCTCCTTGATAGCTTGCGCCATGGTGCATCAACTATATGCAACTAGTTTATCCTCCTCTGTTTTTGGAAAAATGACTTCCTCTGATTGATTTGCAATGGCAAAAGAGCCACGGTCACTGAGGTTGAACGTAGAATCTAGTGTCATCGGCTGCATTCCAGTGTTCATACTACGCAATAAAAGTACTTTTAGGACATATAGTTAGGACGTGGTTGAAGGGCTAGTTCACCCAAAAATGAAATTAATTACTCACCCTTGTCGTTCCAAACCCGTAAGACTTTCGTTCATCTTCAGAACACAAATGAAGATATTTGTGATGAAATCCGAGAGGGTTCTGAGCCCTCTATAGACAGCAATTGAATTAACACTTTTTAAGGCCCACAGTGCAACTCCTGCTCATGTGAACAGCATCGGCTGCCGGCTGCGTGTTTATGCGCACAAAAATATTCTCATCGCTTCATAAAATGGCCAACTGGAGTCACGTGGACTATTTTAATGATGTTTTTACTACCTTTCTGGTCATTGAAAATGTTGATAGCTGTATATGGAGAGGTCAGAAACCTCTCGGATTTGATCAGAAATATCTTAATTTTGTTACAAAGATGAAAAAAGGTCTTCCGGGTTTGGAACGACATGATGGCGAGCAATTAATGACAGAATCTTCGGGTGAACTATCCCTTTAAGGCCCAGAAGACATGTTCTTAAGCGCTCAACTCATTCACACATGCGCTGTTGCTGTTGTTGTGGTTGGTATGGATGCAAAATTCAGGCTACACATGAACATTATTTGAAAGGTGATCATCTTTGCCCACTTTATGTGAAGAGTCACCTTTAAGAAATCCATAGGAAGATTTGCCTGAAAAGTGAAACACTGTTGCTCTGTGGTGCTATCAAAACATCTCAACCAGCTTAACACAGCAACACTGGCTCAACCAATGGCGGGACTATTTGTTTGGCTGACTAATAGTAGGCAGCACGTGTCTGTGCTAATAGTGTATTCCATCAGTGGCATATTTTTGTAGGCCAAAACCTGGAAGCAAGTTAGCATTTTAGCACTTTTTGCTCCATCATCCTAAAGTCAATGGTTTTTGGGTTAAACTTGAGCTCAAGATATTTTCGCGCTTTATTCTACAACATAACGGGCCCTATTTTAACGATCTCAGCACATGGTCTGGAACGCATGGCGAAGGTGCACTCTGGACATGTCTGAATCCACTTTTGCTAAAAAGCCAGTTGTGCTGAGCCATGGTGGATTTTGCAAGCGGTAAAACTGAGCTCCAAAGGGGAATCCTTTTATTTTTAATATTTAAAAATATTTGTGTGCTGCTGAGCGCCCCCAGCCAACAATCCGCCTGAACACGCCTTGTTTTCAGACCAGCACACCCTTGGGCACACAAATGAATAAAGGGGTGGTTCCGTGTTTTTTTTTTCTAGGCTTGGTTGTGTTTATGGGTCACAGTATAAGTATAAAAAATATATATATATATATATATATATATATATATATATATATATATATATATATATATATATAATTTTTTTTTTATACTTATACTGTGACCCATAAACACAACCAAGCCTAGAAAAAAAAACACGGAACCACCCCTTTATTCATATATATATATATATATATATATATATATATATATATATATATATATATATATATATATTTTTTTTTTTAAACACCATATTTTTTGTTTATTTGACCTTTATTCCACGCTCCTGTCTCCACTGTCCTTTGAACGGCTCGTTTGCTTCCTGCTTCTATTAAGCCCATCCCTCCGAAAAACGCAATGGTCTTAGATTGGTTAGATGGCCAAATGTAGTTTCATGTATTTTTATTGGCTGAAGTGCCAAGCACAGGTTGTCCGGAAACGCCACGCCCCTTACCATTACGGGCAGAAGTCACATCTGCGGTGACTAGCAAGGGTTTATGATGTCACCAACCCGGGAAGAAGCTCGTTGTAGTCCAAACCGGCCGTTTTTGTAGGCAATAAACTGCCATAACTTTAAAAGACAATATCTTCGTTTGCATTGAACTTTCGGCGCTGTAACTTTGCATATACTGTTTATGCTCAAGCAGCAACATTACACACTCACTAAAGTTAAAAAAGTAAAATCGCATGCAACCGCCCCTTTAATCTCGGACATGAAAATGATTACTGCGTCAGGCTAAAACTAGCAAAAAACACTTGCATAGCGCCAGGTCTATGATACGTCCCAACATCAGTAATATCCCCTTGTGTGTATTTTTATTTTAAGCACTTAATTGTCTTGAAAAAGGCAGTGCCTAACAAGAGGCTAAATGAAGACTATCAGGATGTTAAACATCATCACTCCAAACAGGAAACCAAACACTTCAACCTCATATTTTAAATATTTTTTTTTTTAAAAAGAGTTATTGAAGCTTAGTTGAAGTTACGATTGTGATGACCTTTTTTTACAACCAAACTTTCAAAATTAATGAAAGTTGTTGATTTGTAATGTCGCCGCTAGCTTAGCTGAGCATAATGAATGGAATCCTATGTTGCCAGCTGGCATGTACCACTTGTGGTCTTGTGGCCTGCGTATTCACAATGAGAACAAATAGCAATGCAGATTAAGACTATATGCGATTTCCTAGGCAGATATTGACTTGGGACTATATTATGGGGAAGCACAGGCGAAGCACTGCTACTTGGGCGCAGAGATTCCCCATAATATAGTCTCATGTCAATATCTGCCTAGGAAATCGCCTATAGTCTTAATCTGCATCACTAGTTCTACTCATTGTGAATACGCAGGCCACAGGAAGTAATTAGGTGGGTGTTTTTCTTTTTGAAATCACTTTTACTCGGGACATGCTAGCTGGCAACATAGGATTCCATTCATTATGCTAAGCTAAGCTAGCGGCGATCCTGCCAAACTAAAACAATGCATGCACTGAGACAAAAATGCGTTTGCCCAAATATCTAAATGTAGGAAAGAAGCTGAAAAAGCCCTATTTCTAAAAACGGTGGAGTGTTGCTTTAAGAATCATGCATATTTGCTGCTCACAGAGCTAAAACCAGGCAACCAGGTGTGATGCCAACTTCCGGGTTGGTCTACAAAAGTCACCTCGGCACACTATTAGGAGGTGTAGTATGAGAACTGGGATGCAGCCATCAAGCCTGTGATTAACCAAACCTCTCATGTAGTAATGGTTGCGGTATATTACAGGATAACTACAGCATGCCCACCTCAGCCAATGGCATCCATTTATTTGCGAATGAGTTATTTTTACGTGTACGTGTTTCTTTTCTCCCTCAGGGTTCATGTATATCCTGCGGGCAGCTGTAAACAACTTCATATTGCCAAGCTTTGATTTTAAAGCCATGCTTTTTTTATGTTGTCCTTGTGTTTTGATGCTGAACTAGCTGCTGGACGGGTGAGAGATGCACATTGGTCGTGATTTGAGAAAGTATTTAACATGGCTGATTTTTTTTCTTTTCTTGATGCGTTCTAAAGAGAGACCAGCAGTGGGTTTGTTTAGACTAAGCTGTGAAAAATCCAGGTTATGCTTGAATTTCCAAAAAGAAACTGAGCAGTAATCAGAACATTTGGCAATATGAATAACTTTCAACCTCATGATAAAGTTCAAATGATTTGTAACCTCTTAAGGTGCCAGATGCTAAATTGCGCTTTCTCGTACGAACTCACGCACGCGGAAGGGGGAAAGGCATTTCTGGTTGGAGCTGCGGTCCTAGATCGGCCTCTCGTGATGTCGAGTTATGGTGCTCATGTGGGCGACATGTATTCAAGTCTCGTTTTATTTCCTGATCCTGTTTCCCCATTTCCTCCTCATCTAGAACAGTTCCAAAAGGCCAAAATGTAACATTAGAAACGTATTTACTGGAATGAATTAAGAGACCAGATCATATTTTACTAGTGGGTGCAGGACACTATAGTTCATTTATGTAAGTGAGGATAGCAAAATAAAGTAAACTGTGACATGTTATACCGAAAAAATCTTCATACAGTGGACTGCCAGTAAAATTTGAAATTAAATTGACCATGTTTTGCTTAAGTGTTGTGACCTTTTACACCACAGACTGAACAAAATGAAGCATTGCTTGGTCATCGGTCGACCTAAATTGGTATAATCTAATTGTGTGCTTAAATTTAACCGCTGACAGCTGATTGGTTGATTGTTATCCATTACATACCTTTCTATCAAAGTTATCTGACATTGTCAAGATGAATTTATTCTGACAGTTGATCTCTGAGTTCTTGTCATATTTTATTACCATTTTCTAAACTATAGCGAATAAACTGACAATATGAAAATTTTTGGTTTGACTATAACTGATTTAAAGAGACAGAGCTGATGGCTTAGTCCAGAATCAATCTGTTCAAAGCAATCTTATGATCATTTTGTCCTTTTGGCTAGATCATAGTCCTGTGAGATACTGAAAGCATGGCTTTTGGAGCCTGTGCGTCCCCCAGTTGGCTTTACTGACGGACCCCTTATTCTATTTTAAGCAACAAGGGCCATTATGAAACATTAGGTGACTAAAACGGACTCTGCGGGTTTAGCTCTTAAAAATGGTCCACCTACAAAATGTATTTTTCAGTATGATTATGTTCCTAAAAATCAATCCAGAAAGGGGCCTAGAGTTAATTTGAGTCTGCATTCATCCTCATAGTCATCATTACACCAATATGCAGTATTAAACGTGCAATGTGTGTTCAAGTAGAGTGAGTATCGCTGTAACTCCACATGAACCGTCTGTGAGAATGTATTTTCTAGCTGAAAGACGATCCTTTATTTGGATAGACGGGTGGTTTAGAGGGCGTATTTTGATGTCAATCATTTGGAGGCCATTGCTGACATATTGCTCACGGTCAGGCCCTATAAATTTCAGCATTTTGCAAAGTTCTGTGAACACAGTATTATTTCTACTGTAGCCTGTGTGACGAAGACAGGATGGTTACTTATATGGCCATGACTGTTATGGTCCAGGTGAATGGGAAATTATTATGGGATGTGTTTTAGGGCATGCCAATGCTAGGAGAAAAACACTGAGGTAGAAAAACTTATTTTTTTCTTCCAAAACAATGGAAACAAAGAAAAAAATGAATATGTATTTTAATTACAACATTGAGTTTTAAAATGCTTTTTTATTATTATTTAATTTTTTCTTTACAAAATGTATATACACATGTTACTGCAATGTATGTATATGTTGTGTACAGTGCACATCCTACATGCGCTGGTTGCACTGTGGGATCCCTGAGAAACTTTCAGGAAAAAAAAAAATATATATATACAAGTACATTTGTGTTGTCAAGAAATAGACGGAATGAATAAAGGTATTTAAAAAAGATTTCCATGGTATTTGTTATTGCTTGCTACATTTTTTATTATTATTTTCAACAGACGTCGTTTGGAGACTTTTATTACACATAGCCTAAACGAAATGTGGAAGACAATCAGAAAAAAATATATTAAGATTGAAATAGACAGAATCGACAGAATGAATAAAGGTTTTTGAAAATATTTCCATGGTATTTGTTATTACTTGCTACATTTTTTTTTATTATTATTTTCAACAGACATCGTTTGGAGACTTTTATTTCACATAGCCTAAACGAAATGTAGAAGACAATCAGAAAAAAATATATATCAAGATTGACTGAAACAAACCTTTAGTTTGTCATTGTATTGCTCTAGTGTTTGTCTACACCTTGTGGCGTTTAGCAGATGTGCACTTAAAAAAAAAAAATATATATATATATATATATATATATATATATATATATATATATATATATATATATATATATATATATATATATATATATATATATATATATATATATTTGTTAGCAACCATCTGTGTACAGTAACTAGGCTACTTTTGACAGTCACCACAATGTCAAAAGTGCCCTAATTTACTTAAATTAACTAATTTTTAAATATTTATCACAAAGTACTCCCACATTACCTTTTCATTTATAATTATTGAATTGTCGTTTACCTATTAATTTCGAAGATATAGCCTGGAAATTAAACTTCAGTAAACACTGATTTAAAGACATGCTCTGCTTGGACATCTTTCTTTTAAATGCTCTAATGAATCTCTTTTTTAAGGGGGTGTAATTCCTCTGGGACTCACTAAAATGACCCATATATTTGATGCAGAACATAGAAAGGTTGCTAATGATACATATGTTAAAGGATTTCGGTATAAATCTGAGGTAAGTCTAAAGCTTTAGTAAATGTCTAATTTGTAATTTAGGACTGAATGGTGAAATCAGGAATAAGACATCTATTTCATTTTGGAATAAAGATGTTTTTTTTTTTTTTTTTTTTTTTTAAGACAAGTGACCATGGTTTTTGTTCTCCATAATTCATTTCAAAATAATTACTTTACCCATAAATAACATGAATATAATTCATTTTCTTAGCAGAACACAGTTATAAATCTTATGAAGCCCCGCTTCTTTTCAGCGCTGGTTTGTTGTGTTGTATTTCCACAGCATGAAAGAAAAATCTTATGAATGAATGAACAGCTCTAAAACAGTTTTAAAACTTTCTCGGCCTACTGATATTTATAATGACGACCACTTCAAACATTACATGGTAACTTTTGTTAACTCTACAATAGGTAAATCCACTTTAAGTAAGGATATGCAATTTTCGGAGAGGCTATAGCAAGCTAGCTTTTGAAAGCATATTTCACCCTTCCTTCAGTGCTTCTCCATGCCTCCTTCAAAACACATGTAGGCCTACAGCAGGGAGCAAAGCAAAAGTATCATGAGAAACACTGTAAAAAAATATGTTAAAAAATAAGTTACCTGGTTGCCTTAATTTTGAGTTAATACAATAAACATTTTTTAAGATTTGACAACCTTTACTCAAATATTATTAAAATATTTTGTAAGCATATTGGGTAATTGTTTTATTTGTGGGCGCAGTGAAACATGCCTAATTGTGCTATTTTCATGATTTATCACATTTTTTATGTGGTTTAGATACAATATTTTGAGTTTCTATTTATTAAACCAATTTCCTTCATTGTATCAACTCAATTTTTTAATTTCAATGAACTCAAAATGTTATGGCAACCGGGTTACTTTTTTTCAAGAAGTCAGTTTTCTATACATACATATACACATTCACTAACATTTGTATAGCAATTATGTTAAAATAGCTTATTTTGTTTACATTTTAAGTGTTTTTATGATAAAAAATGCAATACCTGGTATCACTATGGTATTTGGTACGGGGGCCCAGCAAGATGGTTTGTAGGCTACCCAGGGCCCAAAATTTGGTGCTACGCTACGCTGCTGGCTGTGCTTGACTGTTTCACTGGTGCATATGTCAACCACTTTAGTGTTGGTGGGGAGTTTTGCATAGGGTCAGGAATGATTAATTGGGGGGGGGGGAATCCACAGAAAGCTATGTTAAAAGTGATTTCCTCAGCTTTTCTCTCGTTTGTTTATAGTTAAAATACATTTTATAGAGGTACAACAAAAAAAAGAGAGAGAGAAAGAAAAAAAAACACGACGCGGCGGACCAGGACGCTATGGTCAGTCGATAATCGACGCGTTCGGTTCTAGCTGGTCGCGTCGCGCTTGCATAGCGGTGTCATGTTGAAGAACACCCGCCCATGACTGAATCTCCTCCTCTTCCAGGAAGTAAAAAAGGCGTCAAATCAGGAGAAACAAGGGGAAAACGTCCTCCCCACATCTGTCTCTTTCTCCCCCTTATTAATGTGTAAATCACATTAATGTTTTAGATTGTCGTGTAACGCAGCTGTATGATGTCCACTAGAGCGCGAAACAGAGAGGTCTGCGCAGACTGCAGCGCGTCCGGTAAGACTAACAAAACAAACACGAAACAAACGCAAACAGTCAGTGTAACGTTATTCGTGCAGGGTTTTATTCATACAGATGTTTTGAACAACTGAAAGTGAATTAGTTTGAAATTATTCTCAAGCAAACACTGTAATAATAGTACTCACGGATATTGTTGTCTGAATGAAACAACGCGGTCAAAGGACAATCCTGATATTCCTTTTGGAAAATACCGCAGACAGATGATGTTCAGGCCCTCGTTTTTTAAAATTCATTTTTACATTCTAATCAACCAATACATTATATATATATCTCAATTTCTACTGTGAGGTAAAGAAAGACGCATACTTAATTCATTAAGAAGACCTTATGGGATAAACCATGGTAACCATAGTTTACCACAACCTCTAACGTTAGTTTCTGTTATCATAACGGATATTGATATTTATTATATACCGGTAAAAAAAAAAAAAATTTGAATTTAAATAACCTTTCCCCCCTCAAAATTGTCATCAAATGTAGTGTGTGTTAAAAAAAAAACATTTTGTGTTTCTAATAATAGTCTATTAGGAAATAAGTATGTATTTATTTATTGCAAATTGTATGTATTTTTTTTTAATAGCCTATCCACATTAGTTTTATTTCTAAGTGCTACGATAATAAATATGCAGAACTAGTTATTTGTTTTGGTTTTAATTGTGTATTTTGACACAAGAATAACTATAAAAAATAATCTTCAGCAATATAAGTACACAAAAATTATACTTTTTAACAATAATTATGAACTTTTTATTATTTAGGCTATTATATGTATGTAGCATTGTTTTGCGATCCAACTGGTCTAAATGATCTACGTTAATGTACATCTTTATTTTGGATCGTAGGCCTATATCTGACAGTTTGGTTTAAAATGCTGTTTGTTGTTCACAGTTCACCTGATAATTTAACATCTGTAAAATTGTGGGTTATGTATGCATTAAATGAGTTACTGTTCCTTTTCTTCAAGGACAGTTGAACTTAAATTCTGGTGATCATGTTCTTGAAAGCTTGTGCTTCCATGGAGAGCTAGCACATCTGTCCACTTGTACAAAGGAGTCACATGCTTAGTGTTAAACATTTGCATATATTTGTTTTTGACAATTGTGGGTTAGGATTCTAGAAGGAAGAAGAATAAATGATGTGAAGATCTGCCTTTTGAGAAGGGATTTGCAACTGTTATGCAATACTTGAGTCGCAAAGCTTTTCTTTTCTCTTTCTTAGATCCTCGCTGGGCCTCGATCAATCGCGGAGTTCTGATCTGTGATGAATGCTGCAGTATTCACCGAGGTCTGGGCCGCCACAGTTCTCAGGTCCGGCACCTGACCCAAACTTTGTGGTCCTCCTCACAGCTACAGGTGAAGACCCATGCCGCATGCACTAGTGCGAAGGTGCTTTGCATGTTTCCTGAGGTTCATTAAAAGGAAATGAGGCATTGTGTCTCAGTTCCTCAACCAGAAATAGAACCCAGTGGTCTGCATGTCTTCCCCCATCTGCCTCCTGCACCAAAATGTTACAGGGTTCATCTTGACAGCACATTTTTATTTAGTTTTAGTCATAGTCTTTTGACTAAAATGCCATTTAGCTTTAGTCATAATTTAGTCACTTGAATTGGTTTCAGTTATCATATCATAAGATCTTAGTCGACTAAGTGTACAGTAGATTTAGTCAACTAAAATCTAATGAGTTTAGTTCAAATGTAATGCATTAATTGAGCATTTAGGCATTACATAACTGAATTACGTTACTTGAAAACATGCCAAAACTGACATTAATTTGAGTGATGACGTATATTATGGGATGGCTGGATAGGATACTGCACAGTAGATGCAGATAATTTGATCTTGACTGTTAAGAAACTTGAATTAATACTGTCACGTAACAAATCTGCTTCAAATTGAATTACAACGTGTAAATAAAAAGTAAGGGTATACAAATCATGTTCATGAATTATGTTCATCAAAACAGTGCAGATTCAATTTAACTTAACTTTTATGTTGGTTTGGTCGTTTCCTTATAAAGGTCCAGAAAATAATTTTTTTTTTTTCTTTGTCGTGTTTTTTGCCAAGGGGCTTTTATTATTATTTGACATCATTTATGTTGTCATAACGCCATTAACGCCAGCCAATCGCTGCATTGCTGATCGTGGTTTCCAGTATCAATGCATCTGCCCTCTTTAGTGAACACTAGACTGCGCAGTAATCGTAGATTAATTAATCCAGATATTTTAATCCAATCAGCAAATTCATTTGAAGAACCAAATGAGCCAGAGATCAGTTATCAGGATTATAAGACCTGGGATTTGGTCAAATTGGTCAAAAGTATTAAGCGAGGTACAAAGAGACCCCTGGACTGCAGGCTGGCCATTTCAGTACCCAAATCCCTCTTCTACGCAGCCATGATGTTGTTATTGATACAGTATGTGGTCTGGCATTGTCATGTTGGAAAATGCAAGGTCTTCCCTAAAAGAGACGGGAGTCTGGATGGGAGCATATGTTGTTCTAGAACTTGGATATCCCTTTCAGCATTGATGGTGCCTTTCCAGATGCGTAACGTGCCCATGCCACACGCACTCGTGCAACCCCATACCATCAGAGATGCAGGCTTCTGAACTGAGTGCTGATAACAACTTGGGTTGTCCTTGTCCTCTTTAGTCCAGATGACATGGTGTCCCAGTTTTCCAAAAAGAACTTAATTTTGATCTGTCTGACCACAGAATAGTTTTCCACTTTGCCACAGTCCATTTTAAAGGAGCCCTGGCCCAGTGAAAACGCCTGCGCTTCTGGATCATGTTTAGATATGGCTTATTTTTTGACCTATAGAGTTTTAGCCAGCAACAGCGGCTGGCACAGTGGGTTGTGTTCACCAGCAATGTTTTGTGGACGTATTCCTGAGCCCATGTTGTGATTTCCATAACAGTAGCATTCCTGTATGTGACGCAGTGCTGTCTAAGGGCCCGAAGATCACGGGCATCCAGTATGGTTTTCTGGGCTTGACCCTTACGCACAGAGATTGTACCAGATTCCAGATCATCCTGAATCTTTGGATGATACTCTGAGAAACTCCTTTCTGATATTGCTCCACTATTTTTCGCTGCATAATTGGGGGAATTGGTAATCCTCTGCCCATCTTGACTTCTGAGAGACCTAATCATGTTGCCAATTGACCTAACAAGTTGCAAATTGGTCCTCCAGCTGTTCCCTATATGTACATTTAACTTTTCCGGCCTCTTATTTCTACCCGTCTCAACTTTTTTGGAATGAGTAGCTCTCATGAAATCCAAAATGAGCCAATATTTGGCATGACATTTCAAAATGTCTCACTTTCAACCTTTGATGTTATCTATATTCTATTGTGAATAAAATATAAGTTCATGAGATTTTTAAATATTGCATTCTTTTGTTCACAATTTGTACAGTGCCCCAACTTTTTTGGAATTGGGTTTGTATATCAGTTTAAGCTAAAGCTTCAAATAAGTTTAAGCTTATTTATTTCCCCCCCCCAAAAAAAGTTATGTCATTATTTACTCACCCTCAAGTTGTTCCGAACCTGTATGAATTTGTCTTCTGTTGAACACAAAAGAAGCTATTTTGAAGAATGTCAGTAACCAAATCAGTTGACCCCATTGACTTCCATGGTATGGGAAAAGTTGAGTTCCACAGTATGGGAAAAAAGTCAGTGGGGCCTATCAACTGTTTGATTTCCCATATTCTTTAAAATATCTTTTGTGCTCAGCAGAATAAATAAATTCATACAGGTTTGGAACACCTTGAGGGTGAGTAAATGACACAATATACATGTTTGGGTGAACTAACCCTCTAAACCATTTATGAGCTTATTCTGATAAAAGAAGACAGGTTGACATGTTTACATTGCAAGCTTAAGTATAATCGGGATTAAAACATGCATGTAAACTCGCTCAGTGTCATCACACATCATGTCCAGCATATATTAACAACCAGCAGAACTAAACAAGTTGCACAAAAAACCCCACACAGAATTAGACTAAATTCAAATCTGTGGTTAATTGCGCAAGATGCTACAACATCTGTCTAGACACTTCTCACATGCCTTGCTGGAGTCACAGGAACACCATTGCAGTATTTATTTCTTGTCTCAAAGTGAAAGTTGAAGTGAAGTGTTTATTGTTTATCCACAGATGGTGAAGTCACTATACAATAATGGAGCAAATTCAATCTGGGAACACAGTCTTCTGGATCCATCTTCTATCATGAGTGGAAAACGCAAAGCCAATCCTCAGGACAGAGTCCAGTGAGTCCCCATATATCATGACATTTAGAGTCTCTCAGCTTAAACATGCTCACTTTATCATTTACTTCTCTCTCAGCCCCAACAAAACAGATTTCATAAAGGCTAAATATCAAATGCTGGCGTTTGTTCATCGAATGCCATGTAGAGAAGATGATAGTGTCACCGCCAAAGACCTCAGCAAGGTAAGAATGTTAAATAGTTATATAATAAAAATTATTTAAAGGGATAGTTCACCCAAAAAATAAAATTAGCCCATTATTTACTCAACCTCAAGTCATCCTAGGTGTATATGACATTCTTCATTCAGAATCAGAGTTATATTAAAAAAAGTCCTAGCTTGTTTCAAGGGTTATAATGGCAGTGAATGGCTGTTTCTGTTTTAAAGTCCATAAAAGTGCATCTTTCCATCATTAAAAATATCCATGCAGCTCTGGGGGGTTAACAAAGGCCTTCTGAAGCGATATGTTTGTGTTAGAAAAATATCCATGTTTAAAACTTTAAAGTAACTTTCTTCCGGCAGGCGGCCTACTCAAGTTCGACTTAATACTAAAGAACAACCACTGACCGATATATGAGGCATGATGTAGGAGTATCACAAACTTTGATACCTCTTGCAGTTCAAACCAATTGGGCTGGGTAACAAACTCAAGGCCCCTTTCTCTTATATCGAAATCTTCCGGCTTTTCTCTTTACAAATTCTCATTTTAGACTTCTAAGTCATGACCGGTGTTTTGCTCTATCTGCGTGTTTGCCAATACGTTGTGGGTATAAGTCAAGGGTTACTCCATAAATAGATGCATACTGCTGTCTGTCAGAAGCAAGTTATTTTTATATATAACTAGTTTATATATAGCTAGTTTATAAAGTTTTAAATATGGATATTTTTCTCACACAAATGCATCACTTCATTTCAGAAGGCCTTTATTAACCCGTATGGATATGCTTTATGATGGATAGATGCACTTTTATGGATTTCAAAACAGAAATGACCATACACTGGCATTTTTAAAGCTTGAAAGAGCCCGGACACTTTTTAATATATATCCGAATGCATCCGTTAGAAAGAAGAATGTCACCTAGGAGGACTTGGGTGAGTAAATCATGGGCTAATTTTCATTTTTGGGTGAACTACCCTTTTAACTGGACTGGACAAGAATTTTTGAGATGGAAATGAGATTCAAACAAGTCCTATCGAAGATCTACAACTGATGTGGTCTTGAGACCAAAACCATGAATTCACCATTGTTTTCAGCAACTGCACTCTAGTGTGAGAACCGGCAATTTGGAAACATGTCTGAGGCTGCTGTCGTTGGGAGCGCAGGCTAACTTTTTCCATCCGGTAAGTTTCAAAGGCCATAAAGATATCGCAAAATGATTTGTTCTAAGTCATTTAATATTTAAACAACATATTAGAAACAGTAACTATACCAACATTAAAACTGGAGAAAAAAAAAGCTTTGTGAACATATCCAAATTCGTATAAAAGATACCTGATATTTTGTCAATTATGACAAAATGTGTTAAAGGGTTAGTTCACCCAAAAATGATAATGTTGTTTGACACCCGTAAAAACTTGTTCATCTTCGGAACACAAATGAAGATATTTTTGCTGAAATCAGATGGCTCAGAAAGGCCTTCATTGACACCAATGTAATTTCCTCTCTCAAGACTCATAAAAGGCACTAAAGACGTCGTTACATCTCACTACAGTGGTTCTACAATAATTTTATGAATCAACGAGGATTCGTTTTTGTGCACAAAAAAACTAAATAACGACTTGTATAGTGATGGGCCGATTTCAAAACAAAGATTCTTACGGTTATGAATCAGCACATCGATTCATAATTCGGATCTCAAATGTCACGTGATTTCAGCAGTTTGACACGTGATATACGAATCATCAAGTAATTAATGACAGAAATTTCATTTTTGGGTGAATTAACCCTTTATTGCTGTGTTTTGCATGACAGTATAGACGCATGCCTTCATTTTGATCTATTGTTAAAGTGGTATACAGTATAATTATTTTACTTTCTTTGCTATTCATTCCATGTGTTCCATAGCAGGAGTTAAGCTGTAGGGTCCCTCACTGAATTACTCCAATTTATAGTATTTTTTTTCTTCAGGAGAAAGGAAATACTCCATTACATGTGGCATCTAAAGCAGGCCAGCTGCTACAGGCAGAGCTGCTTACTGTTTATGGAGCCGATCCCGGAGCACCAGACAGTTCTGGGAAAACTCCTATTGACTACGCCAGGTGAGAGAGATGCAACATTGAGGGATCGGTACAAAGATGAGTCATTTTCAATGATGTTTTATGTTCTGTCATCTGTTATTTCTCACTATAGGCAAGCAGGACACCAGGAACTCGCAGACAGACTGGTGGAGATCCAGTTTGAGCTGACCGACAGACTAGCATTTTATCTGTGTGGAAGAAAGCCAGGTCCGTCATCAGTGTCTCTGATAGCACCGCATGTACCTCAAAGAATTGAGACCCTGAAAATAAAATGGCTTCTTGTTTTTCTCAGATCACAAATGCGGGCAACACTTTATAGTTCCTCAGATCGCCGACAGGTAGGATAAGCTCTCTTTTGTATCATAGCATAACTGTTTTTTATTCTGTTTAAATAATCTTGTTTGCATAATTTGTTTTATTTGCTGGCTTCATATGGATAAGAAATGTGTAAGTATGGAAATGGCACTTGCTTGTCTTGCTAGAGTAAGTTGTGGTCAGATGATAATGGCTCTCTTCATTTTATTTTACATACAGCAGTCTTGACTTGTCAGAACTGGCCAAAGCAGCAAAGAAGAAGCTTCAGTCTGTAAGTTGTGCAGTACTGATTTTGTCAAACCTTAGTTTGTCACCCATGCATGGTGTGGTTGCTTATTACATTTTTATTCCAACATCTGTTTTGACACCTAACATTTTCTGATTTCAGCTCAGTAACCATCAATTTGAAGAACTAGCCATGGATGTTTATGATGAAGTTGACAGAAGAGAAACAGATGCAGGTTAGAGAAGCTTATTACCCTATAAAATATCTGTCTATGTTTTTCAAAGTAGAAATTCTGATTTCATCCTGGAGTTTTGACTGGTGTCATTCTTTTGCTATTGTAGTGTGGCTTGCAACTCAGAACCACAGCACCTTGGTAACTGACACCACGGTGGTACCTTTCCTCCCTGTCAACCCTGAATATTCTTCCACTAGGAATCAGGTACATTGACAAAGATGCGCATACACCTTTTAAAACGATTGAGTTGGGTCGATGATGTTTGCCTTTCCCTCTGGTTGTGGTGTTTTTGTTGCAGGGACGTCAGAAACTAGCAAGGTTCAATGCACATGAGTTTGCCACGCTGGTTATTGATATTTTAACTGATGCCAAACGCCGTCAGCAAGGAAATTCTCCTGACAACGTCAAAGGTAATAAAAGGTTTTGGGTTTGTCATGAACCGTAGGATATATTCAGTTCAATTTTCACTCTTTGTTTCTGCTCAGATAACGTGGAGTTAATTCTAAAGGACATTGGGAACCGTCATGGCAGTGAAAGTCCTGAGATGGACCAGCCTGATTATGACAGTGTGGCATCAGATGAGGATACTGAGCAAGAACCAACATCTGGAAAAGATGAAAGGACCAAGGTACATTGTTCTCTGCTTGTGTAGTAGCAGGCCTGTCATTAACTGCAATATTTTGTCTCATAAATAATTGTGATTAATGGTATTATTGTCATTTTAAATGATTAAATAGTTTAATCACCCTCATGTCTTTCCAAAACTAATACTTTTGTTCATCTTCGGGACACGAATGAAGAACTTTATGATGAAATATGAAAGCTTTCTGTCCCTCTATTGACAGCTATAAAACTACCACTTTGACACTTTAAAAAGTTCATAAAGAGATCATAAAACAAATTCATATGAAATGAGTGGTTTAGTCAAAATTTTCTGAAGAGACATGATTGCTTTATATGATGAACAAATATAAATTCTGATGACAGAATTTTGGACCAACCCTTTAAAACCCTGTAAAAATGGTAATAAAACAGCATGATAATGCAAGTACATACTTTTAAAAACAAATGTCATGATAGGTTGCCACCTTTGCAATAAGTCCATTCGTGAAAGTTCCTCACTACTAAATATTCCATGGTCAGCTGTTACTGGTATTATAACAAGTGGAAGCAATTGAGAACAACAGCGACTTGTAAACTCGCAGAGTAGGATCAGGTTATGCTGAGGTGCACCGTGTGCAGAAGTAGTCTTTACTAGTAGTAACTCTACTTTTCGTTCAATAGCTACAGACCTCCAAACATTGTGTGGCCTTCAGATTAGCTCAAGATCAGTGTGTAGAGAGCTTCATGGAATGGGTTTCCATGGCCGAGCAGCTGCATCCAAACCTTACATCACCAAGTGCAATGCAAACCGTTGGCTGCAGTGGTGTAAAGCACACCGCCACTGGACTCTAGAGCAGTGGAGGTCTCTGGAGTGATGAATCTGAGTCTGGGTTTGGCGATTGCCAGGAGAACGGTACTTGTCTGACTGCAAAGTGTAAAGTTTAAAGTTGTGTAAATTTTGGTGGTATGGGGTTATTTTTCAGGGGTTGGGCTTATTTTTCAGGCACTTGCTTGGAGGGCCCTGAACGGCATGAACAGTGTATGGAACTCCAACCTTTTCCGCCAAATCAAGCTTAGCTTCTTCTATGCGACGGTAGAGTCTGTTCTCCTCTATGGCAGTGAATGCTGGACCCTGAATCCAACCTTAGAGAAGTCCCTGGACGGGTGCTACACCAGGATGTTGCGTGCAGTGCTTAACTTTAGCAAGAGTGAGCATGTAACCAATAAAATCCTGTATGAGGGAGTACCAAGAGTGAGCAATAAGATTGCTGTGAGGAGAATGAGACTTGCAGGACATTGTCGAAGGCATCGAGAACTGCCAGCCAGCAAGCTGGTGCTATGGGAACCAACACATGGCCATCGGTCAAGAGGACGTCCCACACTAACGTACGTGGACATACTCAAGAGGGATGCAGGAGCCCAGAGCACCAATGAACTGGCCAGATGCATGGAGAATCGAGATGACTGGAGGCAACGATGGAAGGCTCGTCTGAGGACAACCTAGAGAGAGGGCTTAGTTCCAGTGAAAGAAACTCTTAAAGCTTTAGCATACTTAGACTTTTTGGAAAATGGCATGCTCCTAACTTTGTAGGAACAGTTTGGGGATGGCCCCTTCCTGTTCCAACGTGACTGCGTACCAGTGCACAAAGCAAGGTCTATAAAGATGTGGAACTTGACTGGCCTGCACAGTGGCCTGGGCTGAGTCCTGACCTCAACCCGATAGAACACTTTTGGGATGAATTAAAAGCAGAGACTGTGAGCCAGGCCTTCTCGTCCAACATCAATGCCTGATCTCACAAATGTGCTTATTGAAGAATGCTTAAAAATTCCTATAAACACACTCCTAAACCTTGTGGAAAGCCTTCCCTATAGAGTTCATACTCAACTCCATAAACCCTATGGAATTAAGAATGGCATGCCATTAAAGTGCATGTACATGTAAAGGCGGTCGTCCCAAAAATGTTGGCAATATAGTGTATATACAGTGCTTAACAAATTAATTAGCCCACCTGTCATAATAAAGAGAAAACGCAAATATTTTAGGAATCTGTAAAAGTTGTATTGACATTTATTAGGCAAATAACACAATTTAGAAGAACTAAATAGTCTTTATTCACACATAACCAAGAATAATAATAGTTCGTCCTTTGGCTAGTTTACAGCTTGCATTCTTGCTGGCGTTGTTTTTATGTACAGTAGTTTTTCACAGTCTGTTGTTATTGACTTGCAAAAAGTTTCCAGTTGTTCTTAAACTTGCTTTTGATTAAACATTTGAGCGATCTATCTTTGAATCTACTAAATCCCAAATGTGTTCAATAGGATTCAAGTCCGGACTTTGAATTGCCCAACTGTGAGCTTGCACATACTGGTGGATTAACCATTACAGAAACATACACAATTTGTTAGTTTAGGGCAGCTATGGCACAAACCTTACATTGGGTGGTGGTCTAATACATTTGTTAAGCACTTTATATGTATGTGGATGTGTGTGTGTATAATCATTTATCATTTTGAACAAGGTCATGTCCATATATGGTGTGATAAGTCAATATAGTAATTATCGTGACAGGCCTGCGTTATAGTGTGTGAGATCAAATCTAATCTAATCTTTCTTAACAGAGCTCCGAGTCCTCTGACTTATCGGACAGCCCCATCACCGTTCAGGAGTTCATGGAAGTGAAAAGTGCCCTCAATGCCTCTGAAGCAAAGATCCAGCAGCTCCTCAAGGTTAACTGCCATCTTAGTGAGGAGTTAAGACTAATGCAAAGCAAGGTAAGTGGTCAGATCACACTCCAACACTCCATCACTGCCGTACATGAAAGTGTCTGACTCCGCTTAGTGTCTTCATTTCAGTTAAACTCCCTCCAGAATGAGAACAGCACTCTGAAATGGCAAACTCCAAACAGTTTGGCAAGGTCGCAGGACCTCCCGCACAGGGCACCTCCACGCGGCTGTAGGGCCATGTCGATGTACGAGACTGGATCTGGTCTGAGGCAGTACCACCCTAGAGGAGAGACCGTCCACCCTGACACAACTCTGACTCTTCAACCACTGCCATCCAATGTAAGTACAATACGAACCAAAGCCAGAGTATGTTTTAGAGCTCCCGTTTCATTATTTCCTTGGTTTTAACTCCGTTGGTAACCCAGTGAATCATCACTTCAGGTATGATTTGATAACCCCTCTTTTCTTTTTGTGCATTTATAATAAAAAACAAATCCCTTTGCCCACTCAAAACATAATCTGAACCCTTTCTAGATTGGGAAGGGTCCCTCGGTGACTGCCTTCTCCTCCCTTCCCACGTTCCCCTCAACTCTATCCTGGTCCTGGGATGAGATAACCCAAAGGGTGAAGTACCTGCTCAGTGAACAGGCTGTTGGAAGGGCTTATCTTCTACCTGTCCCCCATTCACTCAGTGCATGAACCTCAGATCTGTCCAACCAATGGACAACGTGTTCCTCAGCTGGATTACTAACTTTTAAACCGTATACACAGCGAAAGACGCCAGCCATTAACATTACTCACCACTCTGCTTGATGCGTGAAGCAGTCACTGGCTCTCTGATATCTCAGACCTGAAACATACTCTATGCAAGTACGTGAATGCAAACGCTTCTAGCTACACAAAATTTGATGCCGCCCAACGTTTAAAATGTTGAGCAGATGCTTTTATCAAGTGTTTTTTTAATCAATTTTATCAGTTCATGCATGCCCTGAGAATTGAACCCAAGACCTTAGTGTTGATGGTGGAGCAACCGTTTCAAGAGAATCTTATCGAACAAGTTAAATTTACTTTAAAATGTTTATAGCTAGCTAGCTGTATAACAAGACAGGGCAGTTAAATAGGGCAGATGTTTGAAGCTAACTCTATCGTCCATCCCCACCTAAGTCTCAAGGGTTTGTTAATGCATTGTTAATGAGAGAACATGTTCAGTATTTACAACGTGTTAGCCAAGCGTCTGTGTTTGACTGCTAGTGCAAAGTATGTTTCTGGCCTTACTTTACAGCTCTGTTATGCCGATGTTTTGATTCTACACCAAAAGCATGATTGTTTGCTGTCTCTTCAAGCTTTGAGTAAGCTCCAGTTGCCACTAACATCCCTTGTTTAAGCAGAAAGCTAACTTTGACTCTACTCCTGTTACAGGGATCCACCCTAGACGCCCAGATCGGGATGCCAGAAAGTGACTATAATAATGCACTGAACAACGTTGAGATGGAAGAGTCTGGGTTTGTGTCATCACCTTTTGTTGTTTGAAAAACCTATATATTTGAAATGTATGTATTTTTTGATTTAGTGGATGCCTTCCACCTTCCCCACAGGTCAACGCTGAGTAACTTCTCCAGGGCGAGTGGCTGGCCGGGTGACGGGACGGTGTCGCAATCAGAGAACCTGTCTGAGGGCGAGTGTGATTCGACTCTACCATGCACCGAGGACGTAATCAGCAAAACAGAGCTGATCACTAAGAACATCCAGGAATTACTCAGAGCGGCTCAGGAAAATAAACATGAGAGGTAAGAAAACCTGTCCGGCCTTCGTGTGGCGACAGCCTAGGTAGGTTTATTGGTGTGAAAGGACTCATTCTCCAGTCAGAGACTCCAATGGCTACCTGGTGACACAGTGTCCCTTTTGTCTGCTTAGTAAGTGATGGGATTGTGTCAGCACAGCTGGGATATAACAACAATATATAACAACTCGTAGATCATAGACTGTAAAAAAATACGGATGTAGTGTCTGTGACCGTCAACCATAGGATTCTGTTAAGCCGTTCTGAAGCATGAAGTAGAGATGAGCTGGCCGTTGCCATCTTGCCAGCGTGTCATCTTGCGGTTAACAGAAAATGGGCAAAGAGGCAGGACGTGGGCGGAGCTTAGGTGACGCAATGACTATAGACAGCGGATAAATGGCTATTAATCTGTCACTCAAAGTGGCCACGCCCTTAAAGTGTTACTTCAGCGATTAGCATATGGCTTTGTATCAATAGAAACCCTGGAGTATAATCAAATTACTAACTCAGGCTAACTCACTGTAATCCAGTAGCGGTGGCTTTGGGAATGGCCTCACAGGGCAGCGAAGCATTCTGGGAATTGTAGTCTTTCATCCCCATGAGACAAAAATACATTTTCTGTCTTTTCTCAGTCTAGTAGGGACCAAATTCAAAAATAATTTCACATTTCTACTACATTAATGACCCAGTTTAAATACAGATTCATCTGTCCAGCGCTGAAGTACCCCTTTAATAATGCAGAACTTTAAGTATATAATGTAATATACAAACTCTACTGTATATAATGTAAACGAATTAGTTATAAAAAAAAATGTACCCAGTGTACTCTAGTGTACTTAAATTGTATTTATGCAACATTGTTGTATAATTACAGTTTTGCAAAATACATATTTTTTACTTTGAGATTCTTCGGAATGAAAAGTGCATTATAAATAAAATCTATTATTATTATTTATTATTATTATATTCTCAAAACTACATACTTTTCTTTCTTTCTTTTAAAAACAATATTTAGCAGTTTGGCTTACCTTGGGGTTTATATAAACTGTTCTGAAATGGTTCTATTATAATTTAAATATTGCGATATATATCGTTATCGCAAGAAGCTGCAATGTATATCGCAATATGGATTCTAGGCCATATCGCCCATCCCTAGTTTGCTAGTATGTTCAGTATTCACGTAAGTATCAGAAACAGTCATTTAGATCCAATATTCTGAACACTGGGAGCTTTTGTTGTTCAACTTGCATTGGCATTCAGTCTCAGGTCAGTGATGATCATTATGCATTCATGGGAGAATGATACCATAGGTTAGCATTTCACTCACCCAGATCTGCACTTCAGCTCTCCTTTCACAGCGCAGAACACATTTTGGTTGCTGTGGTGTTAGGGATGTTTTTTTGTTTTGTTTTTTACCACCAAGACACAATAATTTTGCCCTTGTTTTTATTCTGTATTTCTAATTAATATGGATTCTTGAATCATTAAGCTATTTTTTTGTTTTTGTTTTTTTTGTTTTCCAATGCTTTTGTGTGGAGGATTAGAGCCATATTTGCTACAACTTGTCCATTTTCCCCATGTTTTTATAATACAAAATTTAAAAGAATATTTTAGTCATACTATTTTTTTTTCATAATAATAATTTTAAATGACAATTGACATTGTTTTTATTTATCCAAGCTTTGTCCTTTGTTCGGAGAGAATTCTGGTAGCTGTGACAGAAATGGCTACATTATTCCCTAAGGTGAGCCCTGAGCCAATGAGGAAACTTTGCCATGGTGGAGAATATAACCCTTATATCTTTTATTTATTTATTGCTATTGTCTATCCACACCAAGCACTAAACGGTTAATAAGGCTCTGAAATTGTCTCCCATTACAGAGGCCGTCCTCCGAGACCGTTCGCGGGTCCTTGCGCCTCTTGACCTCCAGTGCCAGCCGCCTGCAGGGCGAATGTCAAAAGGCCTCCCCGCACGATTCCCAGCAAGTTATTCAGTGTGCCTACGACATTGCCAAGGCGGCTAAACAGCTAGTTACTGTGACCACCAAAGACAGTAACTGAGTTACAGTACAAGTATCCGAGCGCCTTTCACCATGTACACTTGTATTTGCTATTATCTTGTCCAGTATTATTGACCAAACCTTTTGTTTTTTTATGTTTATGCATACGTACTCTAACATAACTTTCGAGGCACGAAGCCTTGATAATCAGCTGCCTGATTTGTATTATTTTTTCCTTGCTTTACGGTGTCGTTTTTAAACGTAAACTAATATTTGTTTTGCTTTCCATGGTGCTAATGAACTGGTTTGTAATATCTGTACTGCTCTCGTTTGTGGATGAACAGAAAAATGGCCTTCATTTCCTACCTGCACATTTCAAATATACCACATACGAAGTATAAGTGAGAAAATAAGGAAAATTTTAAGCGGCTATTATTGCTGAAATTCAGCTGGTGCAGTAAGTATTTCTGTCTTGAAATCCAGCTCACTCAAAATGTGACCGTGTTGTAGTTGTAAGGACACACAATGCCTCATTTCTTGTGCAATAAATACCTTTAGCCTCGCTGCAAAATCCTACCTTACCCGTCCTGGTGTTGCCATTGTATTAAGTATTCGGAGTGTATAGTCTTTTTATGGAGTGCTTTAGTATGTGAGCTGTTATACCTCATTTGTGTGTATGCTTGGGTGTCAATTATACACTTAAATATCTAGTCTCTCACACATGCAGACATGTCACTCTCTGCTCATGATTTGTCATTTTATTTTCACCCTTAATAGTGTCCATTAATTTGTGCCTCATTGCTATCTAGTTCAAATGATTATTCCTTTGAATTTCTTTTAAGATGCACCTTTGCAGCTTAATCCCAGGCATGTATGTGAAAGAAGTTTTTTCATAGTCAACTGCAAAACAAAATCCTTTGCTATGAAGAATTCACCCTGTCTGATGTTTATGGGATGCTATATTTACCTTGTGTCTCCAAAGGATGTTTCCATGTGCTGCCTTGTCTGAAATAATACAATTAACACAAATAATTGCCTAAAGGCCACCAGCTGCTGTGTTAGTGATTCCGGTATTATGTGGTATCGCTTTGTATTATTCAGTACATTGTATTATATTTATACAAGTTATGTAAGCTGCTGGTTGTCAGTTATGTATGCAACTAATTTGGTGCAAGTTTGGCCTATTTCCTGCTCTAGTAGCTGGTGGATGTGTACACATGCACTTATCTGCTCAGTTTGGAAGGTCACATCGGCTTTCATATGGGATATGCATCAAAGTGTTGATGCTGCTTCACTGACAGCCTTGTTACTAAATATAATAAATTAACTGTATTCAAGCTACAGCGTGTCATTTTATTTTCTAATGTACGTGATGTACTTGCCTGAAAATATAGTTAAATGAAATAATTGTAGTTTAATCACAATTATTGTAAGTATAGTATTATGACATAAAGAGCAACAGAGAAGCTAAAGTTTGTAAGTTCTCACAAGGTCTATATATAAGGTTTTACGTAGGTATATAACGGGATAGAACACATTTGATTATTTAAAAACGTACAGCATGCCATTTGTCAGTAGGAAGGGTGTTTAAAATGCTGGCATGATTTATTAACGCGGTGACTGACTGAATTAACTCTGCTCACTTCGGGTTTTCTTCAGTGAGACGGTAAATTTGTTAGTGGCTCTACACCTGTTACGACTTTCCCGCAGAAATTTACTTTAGAAACGAACAGTGACATCCTTTGACAATTGTAAAAACCAGAAAATTTTAGCAGCTAGAATAATTTTCATCGATGGCACTTTTGCTTGATCAGCAGTTTGCGTCGCTGCCAGACACCAATGAGATCGCTACGAAAACATTTCTGGAGTCAGTTTCTCATCTGCCACCTTTTTTCGGTGAGTCGTGAACTTATACTTGTGACTTATTTATAGCAAGTTACACAAAAAAAGTTATATTTTTGGCGAGTGAACATAACAGTATCTTTAGGCCTATACTGAAGTTGCTTTTAAGAGACACACTAATAAAAACAATGACATAGTTTGAATGCTTCTCTCCCTGCAATTGACTTTAACGGGTGACATTATAACTAGACTTATTAATTGTCAAAAACTATAATAAACAACGACGAGGTCATTAAACATTGAAGGCAGTCGAACTGATATGCTTTACGCAGCGTAGTCATACCCCATTTAACCACACGGTGGTGCCAAATTACCATGCGCTTTTATCACTGCCTACCAATGAGGTTACAAGTGTTGTTTCAGTGAATTCCTGTTATTTAACGTTTGATATAGTCATACTATTTTATTCTAGGCCAGTGTAGTTATAGTTTAAGTATCCTAGTTAGTACCGAAAACGATTAACTGTTTATTTACCAGATGGCTACAACTTTTTTGGTAGCCTATAGCAATGAAAATTGGCTGCTTCGCCATTTTTTATTCAACAATTGTCATTGTTTCATTTATTAACAATTGTTTAATGTCAGGTTTACCTGTTGTAATATGTTTCATAAAATTGCTTTTCAGATTGCCTTGGTTCCAAGGTTTTTGCACCAATTAAGGCTGACATAAATGGAAACATCACAGTAAGTCTGTCCGGTGGGCTGAGCTAGATGTTCATTCAGATTTTAAGGGTGCTTTCTATATGAAAATAAGAGTGTTCTGAATTCTTCCCTATTCTCACAAGAAAATTAAAGCTGTCTACGACTCAGATCCAGTGAAGTATGAGACTCTTCAGCAGATACTGTTAATTGAGAAAAGCATCTATGGCTCAGAGTGGCCTAAAGTTGGAGCAACTCTAGCGCTTATGTGGTTAAAGAGGTAATTTGTTCACATGTTCTGCATGTCTTGCTTCTTCTGGTTTTATATATTAAAAGTAATTTGAAATTCTTACAACAAATCACATTAATCGAAACTAGAGCTGTGCAAATCTAAAAACAATGAGAATCACATTTTTGTAGGCTATTAAAATTGAGACTATAATTCTGAAGGGAAGTGTTATTTCTGTGATTTACAAAACCTGAACTTTAGACTTCTAAGCAAAATGTTATTTACCAGATGTAATGATAAATATCTGTTTTAGTTTATTTATAAAAATGCAAACAAAAAGTAACAATGCATTGTATTCCTATAGGTAGACGTGATCAGCTGACTAACATGACCTGTCAGAACTGACGCTACGCTTGATTGTTTTCCTCAGAGGTCTGCGGTTCATTCAGATTTTACTGCAAAGTCTAGCTGATGGGGAGAGAGATGAGGACAATCCCAATCTTATTCGCATGAATATCACTAAAGCTTATGACCAAGCTCTCAAGAGGTACCACGGCTGGATTGTCCAGAAAGTTTTCAAGGTGGGTGTTTTCAGTTGCTATGTGTGCATGGCAAGATAGGCACGTACTTTTATTTTTCATGTAATGAGGCCTGGAAAAGTCTTGTAAAAGGAAATTATCTTTTAAAAATACTCAGTAAATATCAACCTAAAAACTCATAGAATTGTTTTGGGGTCATCTGTAATAATGTATGGCTGTTTTATTAAGACAGTGAATGCTTACCCAGCGTTTTGTTTGGTTTTGCTGTAGGCTGCCCAATTTGCTGCGCCATGCAGGTCAGATTTTCTTAAAGCTTTATCCAAGGATCAAGAAGTTGCAGAGGAGGAATGCTTAGCACAAGTTCGCCAGTTCTTGATAAACTTCACTGCAAATGTAGATGCCATTTATGAAATGTATTCCGTAATGAATGCTGAACTGGACTACTTAGTTTGAAACATCTACTTAGTTTGAAGCAATTCAGTCTTATACATCTCTAATGCAACACAGTTTTCATACACAATATGATACATGTTTAAAGGTGCAGTGTGTAGTATTAATAAGGGTCTATTGACAGAAATGCAATATAATATACATAACTATGTTAGTGGAGTATAAAGACCTTACATAATATACTGTTATTTTTTTTTAACCTTAGAATGAGCCATTTTTCTATCTGCATAAACTGCAGGTCCCCTTACAGTAAAATTGCCATTTTGCGCCATCATGTTTCCACCGTAGCCCTAAACTGACAAACTCCTCTAAAGAGCTGTAGTCACACTCTGCTCCCTGTCCTCCTCATAGCTTCTCTATGTGCTTTAAATGGGAGTGGTGAGTAGCCTGACAAGCCAGACCCACATCAAGATGTTTGGTCTGGAAACTCACCATTGACAGGGCTCAATCCGAGGGGCGGGATAAACGGTTGTCTTTCAAACTCCCTCTGCACGCAATTGGATAGCACTACAACCAACCAGAGCAATGAAGAAGGTTAAGCGGAGCTAGTTGACAGATTAAACTTTCACCGTATCCGGTTGGCAAAACTCCGAACACATCTTTCCTTTTTAAAAAATGACTTCAGTGCCGTTCTGTTTTTTGCTCAGAGAAAAGCTTAACTCCGAGTCTTCCCGAGTTGCGGTCAAAGCTGATCCGAAAGACCACCGTTCGCCAGCTTCTGTCTTTGCTAGTAGCACGCAAGCGCAACTCTGCCGTCATGTTAAGCCCCGCCCACCTACTCTATACACGATGTGATTGGCCTAACCAGAGTTTGGCGTTTACAGCTCAGAAGTGTATTGAGAGTTGCTAGACGACACTCGCGGCAAATTAGATTTGCTGCCGTTAGGGTGCGTCTAGAATTCTAGGTTAAGTGATGAGTGTTAGTGATTGCAATTCAAAACCTCGCTGCTAGATGCTGCTAAAATTTACACACTGCACATTTAAAGGCAACATGTTGACAACAGGAACATAAATATATTAGTGTCCACACCAATGCACAGTTACATTGTGTTTTTTATAAGCTTACGTTACACTTATGTCCCCTGTCTCTTTAAAGTCACCATTAAATCTCAAAATGACTCAAAATGTATTCTTAGGGCTTATTCAACTTCTTTCCTACATTTAGATATGTGAGCAAATGCATTTTTTGTCTCAGTGCATGCATTGTTTTAGTTCGGCAGGGTTGCCTCTAGCTTAGCTTAGCATAATGAATGGAATCCTATGTTGCCAGCTAGCATGTCCCTAGCAAGTAAAAGTGATCCAAAAAAAACCTCACCTAATTACTTGCCTGCGTATTTACAACAAGTACAAATAGCGATGCAGATTAAGACTAGGCAATTTCCTAGGCAGATATTGACTTGGGACTACATTATAGGAAAGCACAGGCGAAGCACTGCTACTTGGGCGCAGAGATATCACGGCTCTCATCCTCACGTCCTCCGGCTGTAGAGCAATCGCAATGTGTTGCATGATATCTCTGCCCCCACGTAGCAGTGCTAAGGGGAGCAGGTCGAAGCCAGCAGTTCAGGTGACCATGGCGAAGCCAGCAGCTCAGAGGACCAGAGCGGAGCCAGCAGCTCAGGGGACCAGGGTGAACCCAGCAGTTCAGGGGACCAGGGCGAACCCAGCAGCTCAGGGGACCAGGGTGGAGTTCAGGTGACTAGGGCGAAGCCAGCAGCTTAGAGGACCAGGGTGGAGCCAGCAGCTCAGGAGACCAGGGTGAAGTCAGCAGTTTAGAGGACCAGGGCGAAGCCAGCAGCTTAGAGGACCAGGGCGGAGCCAGCAGCTTAGAGGACCAGAGCGGAGCCAGCAGCTTTGAGGACCAGGGCGGAGCCGGCAGCTCAGGGGACCAGGGCGAAGCCAGAAGCTTAGAGGACCAGGGGGGAGCCAGCAGCTTAGAGGACCAGAGCAGAGCTAGCAGCTCAGGGGTCCAAGAAGGCGCCGGCAGTTTAGGAAGCCAGGGAGGCACTTGACGGTTCAGGGATGGTCTCCGAGGATGAGTACCTGGGCTCTGGGAAACATGGGTGGTCAGGAGGGGATGGAACCCTTGGAGAGGCATGTGGACCCTCCTGCACCGGCTTAGGGTGAAATGGGGCTCCTGCTTCCGGATAGGGACTGAATGACTGAATGAGGATTTTGATTGTTAAATAGAAGAAATAATTTAAAAAGTCTACAGATCTATAACAATCGTCAAGTGAAAGGAATTGAAATACATTTTCATCATCCAGTCCCATCCGGAAGGAGCCACTAATCATAGTGCAATCATAGTGTACCCCAGCTCACCAGATGGGAACGAAGCCGGAACTCCTCCACATACCGCCCCAAAGGCCATCCTCTCTGCTGGACTGTGAGCAGTCTTTCTTCAGCCCAGTTCTGTCTTACTGCTGCTATTATGGGATTGGGAGACACTGAGTCCACTGTCATTGGCAGTGCCTTGAGATCCATTTTTCTATAATTGTTGGTTCTTCTGTAATGTAGCGTGGTACTTGGAAATGCTCATGACAAGAAATAATTCTAGAAGGCAGACTTTAATCATCAAACACGTAGGAACCAGGACAAACACAGGAGAAAAATATAGCTGCAAGCAGCCATTATCGGGGCCAAGCGCAAAGAAGAAGACAAGACATGCCAGCATGGCTGGAAGTCTCAAGCCAACTGCAACAATGAGCCATTAAGGACCTATTAAGTTGATTTTAGGCAAAATAGCAGTCAAATTTTAAATACAGTCAATAATAATGGTTTAATGGTTTATCACTTTCGACCAATAGGTGTCACTGTTACGAAACTGATGTGGTTTAGTCAGATTGAGATGACAATGACACATGCAAAGTTTGGTGTCAATATGTCAAAGCATTGCAGAGATACAGCCTCAAGAGTAATTTTTGCATCATGGCTCAACTCTGTTGCAGTGGTATATGAAAACTGTTTTGTCTATCAATCCGAAATCCATAACTATTTGTCAGCATGGTCTGAAGACGATACGGATCAATTTTGGTGAAAATCGGACAAACGGTCTAGGATGAGTTTGAAAAAGTAGATTTTTAACAAATAACAAGATGGAGCACAGATATGTTTGCAAAATATGGCAAAATTGGTATCTATCTTCTCGGCATGAGCCAATGAATGTATTATGACCAGTCTCATTACAATAGGCTAATTTAATCAAAAGTTATTAGCATTTTTGTACATTTTATTACAACTTTTGACCACAAGGTGGCGCTGCCCCGAAACTTTTTGAATATCTTCGGGACATAGAGCGGAAGACACATACCGAGTTTTGTAATGATACACTAGTGCATTCTTAAATTATAGCATTAGCATTTTAAACCGTAATACTGCATTGAAGTCAATGGGAATTTCATGTTTTGTTTTATTATAGCGCCACCAAGAGGCACAATCCCACCAATTTTTTTATGTGTCCTCGTAGTGAGCCCATACATATGTGTGTCAAGTTTGGTGAAAATATTTCATTTTGTTTTGGAGTTATAGACATTTATATGAAAAAACACGTAAAAAATGACTGACACCTGACTTTGATTGGATTTTACTACCCCTTACTATCAATATTTTGAGATTTGGGCATTAGCGTATAGCTATCGACCTATGTTTCCGAACTTCTGAGGCTGGTTTCGTCTCGATCGGACTAGCGGTTTCGAAGATATCAGCAAATGTTTTTTAAGCACTAAATTACAACTCTGCGCAAACCATATGCCGAAACCTGGCAAGTCTGGTATCGTTGGAGTCGGCAAGGATTCAGGAGACCAAAAAACACACTCCCATCAAAATATGTCAACCACACCCAAAGTTATAAGCGTTTGGAAAAAAAAATTCTCCACTAGGTGGCGCTGTTTCGAAACTTCTCAGGCTACTTCAGGGCATCGTGGTGATGACCCATACCAAGTTTCATAACAATCTGTTCATGCGTTCATAAAATACAGCATTTTTGCACATAATTCAAAATGGCCGACATCCAAAATGGCCGACATGGTAAAATTGGATATCAGTCGACTCGGCATGACGCCCTGAATCTAATGAGACCAATTTTATGATTTTTGGATAAACGGTTCAGAAGTTATAAGCCAAAATAGGCATTTTTCGTATCTCCGGACAGGTAGGTGGCGCTGCGCCGAAACGCTGCATGTTGCTTCAAGTCATGCTTGTGATGACATGTACCAAGGTTGGTTTGAATACGATAAAGCGTTGCGGAGATATAGCCTTTAGTGTGTTTTTGCAACCTCCACGTAAAATTTGTTTGTGCGTTTATTGAAAACGATTGGACGAATCAACTTGAATTCCATAACTTTTTGTCAACATGCTCTGAAGATGATCTGTTTCAATTTTCGTGAAAATCGGAGCAACGGCCTAGGAGGAGTTCGAAAAAGTAGGTTTTTCAGAAAATTCAAAATGGCGGGAAAATTTGCATACCGGAAAATGACATCATAGGGTGAAATCGAATCGGCTTGAGCCAAGGAATCCGATGAAAAAAGAATTTTGTTTCTAGCCCTTAGGGGTCAAAAGTTATAAGCATAAATATGAGTGAAACTTTGGACAGGTGGTGGCGCTAGAGGGATTGAGTTAGAGGCACCAAATTTGCTATAGTGACAGCTCAGACTGGCCTCTATGAGTGTGCCAAATTTCACAACTTTTTACCATACGGTTCTATGGGCTGCCAGAGACTCCTATGGCGGAAGAAGAAGAAGAAGAAGAAGCAGAAATATAGCTGCAAGCAGCCATTATCGGGGCCAAGCGCAAAGAAGAAGACAAGACATGCCAGCATGGCTGGAAGTCTCAAGCCAACTGCAACAATGAGCCATTAAGGACCTATTAAGTTGATTTTAGGCAAAATAGCAGTCAAATTTTAAATACAGTCAATAATAATGGTTTAATGGTTTATCACTTTCGACCAATAGGTGTCACTGTTACGAAACTGATGTGGTTTAGTCAGATTGAGATGACAATGACACATGCAAAGTTTGGTGTCAATATGTCAAAGCATTGCAGAGATACAGCCTCAAGAGTAATTTTTGCATCATGGCTCAACTCTGTTGCAGTGGTATATGAAAACTGTTTTGTCTATCAATCCGAAATCCATAAGTATTTGTCAGCATGGTCTGAAGACGATACGGATCAATTTTGGTGAAAATCGGACAAACGGTCTAGGATGAGTTTGAAAAAGTAGATTTTTAACAAATAACAAGATGGAGCACAGATATGTTTGCAAAATATGGCAAAATTGGTATCTATCTTCTCGGCATGAGCCAATGAATGTATTATGACCAGTCTCATTACAATAGGCTAATTTAATCAAAAGTTATTAGCATTTTTGTACATTTTATTACAACTTTTGACCACAAGGTGGCGCTGCCCCGAAACTTTTTGAATATCTTCGGGACATAGAGCGGAAGACACATACCGAGTTTTGTAACGATACACTAGTGCATTCTTAAATTATAGCATTAGCATTTTAAACCGTAATACTGCATTGAAGTCAATGGGAATTTCATGTTTTGTTTTATTATAGCGCCACCAAGAGGCACAATCCCACCAATTTTTTTATGTGTCCTCGTAGTGAGCCCATACATATGTGTGTCAAGTTTGGTGAAAATATTTCATTTTGTTTTGGAGTTATAGACATTTATATGAAAAAACACGTAAAAAATGACTGACACCTGACTTTGATTGGATTTTACTACCCCTTACTATCAATATTTTGAGATTTGGGCATTAGCGTATAGCTATCGACCTATGTTTCCGAACTTCTGAGGCTGGTTTCGTCTCGATCGGACTAGCGGTTTCGAAGATATCAGCAAATGTTTTTTAAGCACTAAATTACAACTCTGCGCAAACCATATGCCGAAACCTGGCAAGTCTGGTATCGTTGGAGTCGGCAAGGATTCAGGAGACCAAAAAACACACTCCCATCAAAATATGTCAACCACACCCAAAGTTATAAGCGTTTGAAAAAAAAAATTCTCCACTAGGTGGCGCTGTTTCGAAACTTCTCAGGCTACTTCAGGGCATCGTGGTGATGACCCATACCAAGTTTCATAACAATCTGTTCATGCGTTCATAAAATACAGCATTTTTGCACATAATTCAAAATGGCCGACATCCAAAATGGCCGACATGGTAAAATTGGATATCAGTCGACTCGGCATGACGCCCTGAATCTAATGAGACCAATTTTATGATTTTTGGATAAACGGTTCAGAAGTTATAAGCCAAAATAGGCATTTTTCGTATCTCCGGACAGGTAGGTGGCGCTGCGCCGAAACGCTGCATGTTGCTTCAAGTCATGCTTGTGATGACATGTACCAAGGTTGGTTTGAATACGATAAAGCGTTGCGGAGATATAGCCTTTAGTGTGTTTTTGCAACCTCCACGTAAAATTTGTTTGTGCGTTTATTGAAAACGATTGGACGAATCAACTTGAATTCCATAACTTTTTGTCAACATGCTCTGAAGATGATCTGTTTCAATTTTCGTGAAAATCGGAGCAACGGCCTAGGAGGAGTTCGAAAAAGTAGGTTTTTCAGAAAATTCAAAATGGCGGGAAAATTTGCATACCGGAAAATGACATCATAGGGTGAAATCGAATCGGCTTGAGCCAAGGAATCCGATGAAAAAAGAATTTTGTTTCTAGCCCTTAGGGGTCAAAAGTTATAAGCATAAATATGAGTGAAACTTTGGACAGGTGGTGGCGCTAGAGGGATTGAGTTAGAGGCACCAAATTTGCTATAGTGACAGCTCAGACTGGCCTCTATGAGTGTGCCAAATTTCACAACTTTTTACCATACGGTTTTATGGGCTGCCAGAGACTCCTATGGCGGAAGAAGAAGAAGCAGAATAATAAATATAGCTGCAAGCAGCCATTATCGGGGCCAAGCGCAAAGAAGAAGACAAGACATGCCAGCATGGCTGGAAGTCTCAAGCCAACTGCAACAATGAGCCATTAAGGACCTATTAAGTTGATTTTAGGCAAAATAGCAGTCAAATTTTAAATCCAGTCAATAATAATGGTTTAATGGTTTATCACTTTCGACCAATAGGTGTCACTGTTACGAAACTGATGTGGTTTAGTCAGATTGAGATGACAATGACACATGCAAAGTTTGGTGTCAATATGTCAAAGCATTGCAGAGATACAGCCTCAAGAGTCATTTTTGCATCATGGCTCAACTCTGTTGCAGTGGTATATGAAAACTGTTTTGTCTATCAATCCGAAATCCATAACTATTTGTCAGCATGGTCTGAAGACGATACGGATCAATTTTGGTGAAAATCGGACAAACGGTCTAGGATGAGTTTGAAAAAGTAGATTTTTAACAAATAACAAGATGGAGCACAGATATGTTTGCAAAATATGGCAAAATTGGTATCTATCTTCTCGGCATGAGCCAATGAATGTATTATGACCAGTCTCATTACAATAGGCTAATTTAATCAAAAGTTATTAGCATTTTTGTACATTTTATTACAACTTTTGACCACAAGGTGGCGCTGCCCCGAAACTTTTTGAATATCTTCGGGACATAGAGCGGAAGACACATACCGAGTTTTGTAATGATACACTAGTGCATTCTTAAATTATAGCATTAGCATTTTAAACCGTAATACTGCATTGAAGTCAATGGGAATTTCATGTTTTGTTTTATTATAGCGCCACCAAGAGGCACAATCCCACCAATTTTTTTATGTGTCCTCGTAGTGAGCCCATACATATGTGTGTCAAGTTTGGTGAAAATATTTCATTTTGTTTTGGAGTTATAGACATTTATATGAAAAAACACGTAAAAAATGACTGACACCTGACTTTGATTGGATTTTACTACCCCTTACTATCAATATTTTGAGATTTGGGCATTAGCGTATAGCTATCGACCTATGTTTCCGAACTTCTGAGGCTGGTTTCGTCTCGATCGGACTAGCGGTTTCGAAGATATCAGCAAATGTTTTTTAAGCACTAAATTTCAACTCTGCGCAAACCATATGCCGAAACCTGGCAAGTCTGGTATCGTTGGAGTCGGCAAGGATTCAGGAGACCAAAAAACACACTCCCATCAAAATATGTCAACCACACCCAAAGTTATAAGCGTTTGAAAAAAAAAATTCTCCACTAGGTGGCGCTGTTTCGAAACTTCTCAGGCTACTTCAGGGCATCGTGGTGATGACCCATACCAAGTTTCATAACAATCTGTTCATGCGTTCATAAAATACAGCATTTTTGCACATAATTCAAAATGGCCGACATCCAAAATGGCCGACATGGTAAAATTGGATATCAGTCGACTCGGCATGACGCCCTGAATCTAATGAGACCAATTTTATGATTTTTGGATAAACGGTTCAGAAGTTATAAGCCAAAATAGGCATTTTTCGTATCTCCGGACAGGTAGGTGGCGCTGCGCCGAAACGCTGCATGTTGCTTCAAGTCATGCTTGTGATGACATGTACCAAGGTTGGTTTGAATACGATAAAGCGTTGCGGAGATATAGCCTTTAGTGTGTTTTTGCAACCTCCACGTAAAATTTGTTTGTGCGTTTATTGAAAACGATTGGACGAATCAACTTGAATTCCATAACTTTTTGTCAACATGCTCTGAAGATGATCTGTTTCAATTTTCGTGAAAATCGGAGCAACGGCCTAGGAGGAGTTCGAAAAAGTAGGTTTTTCAGAAAATTCAAAATGGCGGGAAAATTTGCATACCGGAAAATGACATCATAGGGTGAAATCGAATCGGCTTGAGCCAAGGAATCCGATGAAAAAAGAATTTTGTTTCTAGCCCTTAGGGGTCAAAAGTTATAAGCATAAATATGAGTGAAACTTTGGACAGGTGGTGGCGCTAGAGGGATTGAGTTAGAGGCACCAAATTTGCTATAGTGACAGCTCAGACTGGCCTCTATGAGTGTGCCAAATTTCACAACTTTTTACCATACGGTTCTATGGGCTGCCAGAGACTCCTATGGCGGAAGAAGAAGAAGAAGAAGCAGAATAATAATAGGAACAATATAGCTGCAAGCAGCCATTATCGGGGCCAAGCGCAAAGAAGAAGACAAGACATGCCAGCATGGCTGGAAGTCTCAAGCCAACTGCAACAATGAGCCATTAAGGACCTATTAAGTTGATTTTAGGCAAAATAGCAGTCAAATTTTAAATACAGTCAATAATAATGGTTTAATGGTTTATCACTTTCGACCAATAGGTGTCACTGTTACGAAACTGATGTGGTTTAGTCAGATTGAGATGACAATGACACATGCAAAGTTTGGTGTCAATATGTCAAAGCATTGCAGAGATACAGCCTCAAGAGTAATTTTTGCATCATGGCTCAACTCTGTTGCAGTGGTATATGAAAACTGTTTTGTCTATCAATCCGAAATCCATAACTATTTGTCAGCATGGTCTGAAGACGATACGGATCAATTTTGGTGAAAATCGGACAAACGGTCTAGGATGAGTTTGAAAAAGTAGATTTTTAACAAATAACAAGATGGAGCACAGATATGTTTGCAAAATATGGCAAAATTGGTATCTATCTTCTCGGCATGAGCCAATGAATGTATTATGACCAGTCTCATTACAATAGGCTAATTTAATCAAAAGTTATTAGCATTTTTGTACATTTTATTACAACTTTTGACCACAAGGTGGCGCTGCCCCGAAACTTTTTGAATATGTTCGGGACATAGAGCGGAAGACACATACCGAGTTTTGTAATGATACACTAGTGCATTCTTAAATTATAGCATTAGCATTTTAAACCGTAATACTGCATTGAAGTCAATGGGAATTTCATGTTTTGTTTTATTATAGCGCCACCAAGAGGCACAATCCCACCAATTTTTTTATGTGTCCTCGTAGTGAGCCCATACATATGTGTGTCAAGTTTGGTGAAAATATTTCATTTTGTTTTGGAGTTATAGACATTTATATGAAAAAACACGTAAAAAATGACTGACACCTGACTTTGATTGGATTTTACTACCCCTTACTATCAATATTTTGAGATTTGGGCATTAGCGTATAGCTATCGACCTATGTTTCCGAACTTCTGAGGCTGGTTTCGTCTCGATCGGACTAGCGGTTTCGAAGATATCAGCAAATGTTTTTTAAGCACTAAATTACAACTCTGCGCAAACCATATGCCGAAACCTGGCAAGTCTGGTATCGTTGGAGTCGGCAAGGATTCAGGAGACCAAAAAACACACTCCCATCAAAATATGTCAACCACACCCAAAGTTATAAGCGTTTGAAAAAAAAAATTCTCCACTAGGTGGCGCTGTTTCGAAACTTCTCAGGCTACTTCAGGGCATCGTGGTGATGACCCATACCAAGTTTCATAACAATCTGTTCATGCGTTCATAAAATACAGCATTTTTGCACATAATTCAAAATGGCCGACATCCAAAATGGCCGACATGGTAAAATTGGATATCAGTCGACTCGGCATGACGCCCTGAATCTAATGAGACCAATTTTATGATTTTTGGATAAACGGTTCAGAAGTTATAAGCCAAAATAGGCATTTTTCGTATCTCCGGACAGGTAGGTGGCGCTGCGCCGAAACGCTGCATGTTGCTTCAAGTCATGCTTGTGATGACATGTACCAAGGTTGGTTTGAATACGATAAAGCGTTGCGGAGATATAGCCTTTAGTGTGTTTTTGCAACCTCCACGTAAAATTTGTTTGTGCGTTTATTGAAAACGATTGGACGAATCAACTTGAATTCCATAACTTTTTGTCAACATGCTCTGAAGATGATCTGTTTCAATTTTCGTGAAAATCGGAGCAACGGCCTAGGAGGAGTTCGAAAAAGTAGGTTTTTCAGAAAATTCAAAATGGCGGGAAAATTTGCATACCGGAAAATGACATCATAGGGTGAAATCGAATCGGCTTGAGCCAAGGAATCCGATGAAAAAAGAATTTTGTTTCTAGCCCTTAGGGGTCAAAAGTTATAAGCATAAATATGAGTGAAACTTTGGACAGGTGGTGGCGCTAGAGGGATTGAGTTAGAGGCACCAAATTTGCTATAGTGACAGCTCAGACTGGCCTCTATGAGTGTGCCAAATTTCACAACTTTTTACCATACGGTTCTATGGGCTGCCAGAGACTCCTATGGCGGAAAAAGAAGAAGAAGCAGAATAATAATAGGAACACTAACGATTTCAATAGGTGCCTCCGCACCTTCGGTGCTTGGCCCCTAAATATAGCTGCAAGCAGCCATTATCGGGGCCAAGCGCAAAGAAGAAGACAAGACATGCCAGCATGGCTGGAAGTCTCAAGCCAACTGCAACAATGAGCCATTAAGGACCTATTAAGTTGATTTTAGGCAAAATAGCAGTCAAATTTTAAATACAGTCAATAATAATGGTTTAATGGTTTATCACTTTCGACCAATAGGTGTCACTGTTACGAAACTGATGTGGTTTAGTCAGATTGAGATGACAATGACACATGCAAAGTTTGGTGTCAATATGTCAAAGCATTGCAGAGATACAGCCTCAAGAGTAATTTTTGCATCATGGCTCAACTCTGTTGCAGTGGTATATGAAAACTGTTTTGTCTATCAATCCGAAATCCATAACTATTTGTCAGCATGGTCTGAAGACAATACGGATCAATTTTGGTGAAAATCGGACAAACGGTCTAGGATGAGTTTGAAAAAGTAGATTTTTAACAAATAACAAGATGGAGCACAGATATGTTTGCAAAATATGGCAAAATTGGTATCTATCTTCTCGGCATGAGCCAATGAATGTATTATGACCAGTCTCATTACAATAGGCTAATTTAATCAAAAGTTATTAGCATTTTTGTACATTTTATTACAACTTTTGACCACAAGGTGGCGCTGCCCCGAAACTTTTTGAATATCTTCGGGACATAGAGCGGAAGACACATACCGAGTTTTGTAATGATACACTAGTGCATTCTTAAATTATAGCATTAGCATTTTAAACCGTAATACTGCATTGAAGTCAATGGGAATTTCATGTTTTGTTTTATTATAGCGCCACCAAGAGGCACAATCCCACCAATTTTTTTATGTGTCCTCGTAGTGAGCCCATACATATGTGTGTCAAGTTTGGTGAAAATATTTCATTTTGTTTTGGAGTTATAGACATTTATATGAAAAAACACGTAAAAAATGACTGACACCTGACTTTGATTGGATTTTACTACCCCTTACTATCAATATTTTGACATTTGGGCATTAGCGTATAGCTATCGACCTATGTTTCCGAACTTCTGAGGCTGGTTTCGTCTCGATCGGACTAGCGGTTTTGAAGATATCAGCAAATGTTTTTTAAGCGCTAAATTACAACGCTGCGCAAACCATATGCCGAAACTGGGCATGTCTTGTATCGTTGGACTCGGCAAGGATTCAGGAGCCCAAAAAAGCTACTCCCATCAAAATTTTTCACTCACACCCAAAGTTATAAGCGTTTGAAAAAAAAGAATTATCCACTAGGTGGCGCTGTTTCGAAACTTCTCAGGCTACTTCAGGGCATCGTGGTGATGACCCATACCAAGTTTCGTAACAATCCGTTCATGCGTTCATAAAATACAGCATTTTTGCACATAATTCAAAATGGCCGACATCCAAAATGGCCGACATGGTAAAATTGGATATCAGTCGACTCGGCATGACGCCCTGAATCTAATGAGACCAATTTTATGATTTTTGGATAAACGGTTCAGAAGTTATAAGCCAAAATATGCATTTTTCGTATCTCCGGACCAGTAGGTGGCGCTGCGCCGAAACGCTGCATGTTGCTTCAGGTCATGCTTGTGATGACATGTACCAAGTTTGGTTTGAATACGATAAAGCGTTGTGGAGATATAGCCTTTAGTGTGTTTTTGCAACCTCTACGTAAAATTTGTTTGTGCGTTTATTGAAAACGATTGGACGAATCAACTTAAATTCCATAACTTTTTGTCAGCATGCTATGAAGATGATCTGTTTCAATTTTCATGAAAATCGGATTAACGGCCTAGGAGGAGTTAGAAAAAGTAGGTTTTTCAGAAAATTCAAAATGGCGGGAAAATTTGCATACCGGAAAATGACATCATAGGGTGAAATCGAATCGGCTTGAGCCAAGGAATCCGATGAAAAAAGAATTTTGTTTCTAGCCCTTAGGGGTCAAAAGTTATAAGCATAAATATGAGTGAAACTTTGGACAGGTGGTGGCGCTAGAGAGATTGAGTTAGAGGCACCAAATTTGCTATAGTGACAGCTCAGACTGGCCTCTATGAGTGTGCCAAATTTCACAACTTTTTACCATACGGTTCTATGGGCTGCCAGAGACTCCTATGGCGGAAGAAGAAGAAGAAGAAGCAGAATAATAAATATAGCTGCAAGCAGCCATTATCGGGGCCAAGCGCAAAGAAGAAGACAAGACATGCCAGCATGGCTGGAAGTCTCAAGCCAACTGCAACAATGAGCCATTAAGGACCTATTAAGTTGATTTTAGGCAAAATAGCAGTCAAATTTTAAATACAGTCAATAATAATGGTTTAATGGTTTATCACTTTCGACCAATAGGTGTCACTGTTACGAAACTGATGTGGTTTAGTCAGATTGAGATGACAATGACACATGCAAAGTTTGGTGTCAATATGTCAAAGCATTGCAGAGATACAGCCTCAAGAGTCATTTTTGCATCATGGCTCAACTCTGTTGCAGTGGTATATGAAAACTGTTTTGTCTATCAATCCGAAATCCATAACTATTTGTCAGCATGGTCTGAAGACGATACGGATCAATTTTGGTGAAAATCGGACAAACGGTCTAGGATGAGTTTGAAAAAGTAGGTTTTTAACAAATAACAAGACGGAGGACAGATAGGTTTGCAAAATATGGCACAATTGGTATCCATGTTCTCGGCATGAGCCATTGACTGTATTATGACCAGTTTCATTACAATGGGTTAATTTAATCAAAAGTTATTCGCATTTCTGTACATTTTATTACAACTTTTGACCACAAGGTGGCGCTGCCCCGAAACTTTTTGAGTATCTTCGGGACATGGAGCGGAAGACACATACCGAGTTTTGTAACGATACGCTAATGCATTCTTAAATTATAGCATTAGCATTTTAAACCGTAATACTGCATTGAAGTCAATGGGAATTTCATGTTTTGTTTTATTATAGCGCCACCAAGAGGCACAATCCCACCAATTTTTTTATGTGTCCTCATAGTGAGCCCATACATATGTGTGTCAAGTTTGGTGAAAATATCTCATTTTGTTTTGGAGTTATAGACATTTATATGAAAAAACACGTAAAAAAGGACTGACACCTGACTTTGATTGGATTTTACTACCCCTTACTATCAATATTTTGAGATTTTGGCATTAGCGTATAGCTATCGACCTATGTTTCCGAACTTCTGAGGCTGGTTTCGTCTCGATCGGACTAGCGGTTTCGAAGATATCAGCAAATGTTTTTTAAGCACTAAATTACAACTCTGCGCAAACCATATGCCGAAACCTGGCAAGTCTGGTATCGTTGGAGTCGGCAAGGATTCAGGAGACCAAAAAACACACTCCCATCAAAATATGTCAACCACACCCAAAGTTATAAGCGTTTGAAAAAAAAAATTCTCCACTAGGTGGCGCTGTTTCGAAACTTCTCAGGCTACTTCAGGGCATCGTGGTGATGACCCATACCAAGTTTCATAACAATCTGTTCATGCGTTCATAAAATACAGCATTTTTGCACATAATTCAAAATGGCCGACATCCAAAATGGCCGACATGGTAAAATTGGATATCAGTCGACTCGGCATGACGCCCTGAATCTAATGAGCCCAATTTTATGATTTTTGGATAAACGGTTCAGAAGTTATAAGCCAAAATAGGCATTTTTCATATCTCCGGACAGGTAGGTGGCGCTGCGCCGAAACGCTGCATGTTGCTTCAAGTCATGCTTGTGATGACATGTACCAAGGTTGGTTTGAATACGATAAAGCGTTGCGGAGATATAGCCTTTAGTGTGTTTTTGCAACCTCCACGTAAAATTTGTTTGTGCGTTTATTGAAAACGATTGGACGAATCAACTTGAATTCCATAACTTTTTGTCAACATGCTCTGAAGATGATCTGTTTCAATTTTCGTGAAAATCGGAGCAACGGCCTAGGAGGAGTTCGAAAAAGTAGGTTTTTCAGAAAATTCAAAATGGCGGGAAAATTTGCATACCGGAAAATGACATCATAGGGTGAAATCGAATCGGCTTGAGCCAAGGAATCCGATGAAAAAAGAATTTTGTTTCTAGCCCTTAGGGGTCAAAAGTTATAAGCATAAATATGAGTGAAACTTTGGACAGGTGGTGGCGCTAGAGGGATTGAGTTAGAGGCACCAAATTTGCTATAGTGACAGCTCAGACTGGCCTCTATGAGTGTGCCAAATTTCACAACTTTTTACCATACGGTTCTATGGGCTGCCAGAGACTCCTATGGCGGAAAAAGAAGAAGAAGCAGAATAATAATAGGAACACTAACAATTTCAATAGGTGCCTCCGCACCTTCGGTGCTTGGCCCCTAATAATAGGAACACTAACGATTTCAATAGGTGCCTCCGCACCTTCGGTGCTTGGCCCCTAAATATAGCTGCAAGCAGCCATTATCGGGGCCAAGCGCAAAGAAGAAGACAAGACATGCCAGCATGGCTGGAAGTCTCAAGCCAACTGCAACAATGAGCCATTAAGGACCTATTAAGTTGATTTTAGGCAAAATAGCAGTCAAATTTTAAATACAGTCAATAATAATGGTTTAATGGTTTATCACTTTCGACCAATAGGTGTCACTGTTACGAAACTGATGTGGTTTAGTCAGATTGAGATGACAATGACACATGCAAAGTTTGGTGTCAATATGTCAAAGCATTGCAGAGATACAGCCTCAAGAGTAATTTTTGCATCATGGCTCAACTCTGTTGCAGTGGTATATGAAAACTGTTTTGTCTATCAATCCGAAATCCATAAGTATTTGTCAGCATGGTCTGAAGACGATACGGATCAATTTTGGTGAAAATCGGACAAACGGTCTAGGATGAGTTTGAAAAAGTAGATTTTTAACAAATAACAAGATGGAGCACAGATATGTTTGCAAAATATGGCAAAATTGGTATCTATCTTCTCGGCATGAGCCAATGAATGTATTATGACCAGTCTCATTACAATAGGCTAATTTAATCAAAAGTTATTCGCATTTTTGTACATTTTATTACAACTTTTGACCACAAGGTGGCGCTGCCCCGAAACTTTTTGAATATCTTCGGGACATAGAGCGGAAGACACATACCGAGTTTTGTAATGATACACTAGTGCATTCTTAAATTATAGCATTAGCATTTTAAACCGTAATACTGCATTGAAGTCAATGGGAATTTCATGTTTTGTTTTATTATAGCGCCACCAAGAGGCACAATCCCACCAATTTTTTTATGTGTCCTCGTAGTGAGCCCATACATATGTGTGTCAAGTTTGGTGAAAATATTTCATTTTGTTTTGGAGTTATAGACATTTATATGAAAAAACACGTAAAAAATGACTGACACCTGACTTTGATTGGATTTTACTACCCCTTACTATCAATATTTTGAGATTTGGGCATTAGCGTATAGCTATCGACCTATGTTTCCGAACTTCTGAGGCTGGTTTCGTCTCGATCGGACTAGCGGTTTCGAAGATATCAGCAAATGTTTTTTAAGCACTAAATTACAACTCTGCGCAAACCATATGCCGAAACCTGGCAAGTCTGGTATCGTTGGAGTCGGCAAGGATTCAGGAGACCAAAAAACACACTCCCATCAAAATATGTCAACCACACCCAAAGTTATAAGCGTTTGAAAAAAAAAATTCTCCACTAGGTGGCGCTGTTTCGAAACTTCTCAGGCTACTTCAGGGCATCGTGGTGATGACCCATACCAAGTTTCATAACAATCTGTTCATGCGTTCATAAAATACAGCATTTTTGCACATAATTCAAAATGGCCGACATCCAAAATGGCCGACATGGTAAAATTGGATATCAGTCGACTCGGCATGACGCCCTGAATCTAATGAGACCAATTTTATGATTTTTGGATAAACGGTTCAGAAGTTATAAGCCAAAATAGGCATTTTTCGTATCTCCGGACAGGTAGGTGGCGCTGCGCCGAAACGCTGCATGTTGCTTCAAGTCATGCTTGTGATGACATGTACCAAGGTTGGTTTGAATACGATAAAGCGTTGCGGAGATATAGCCTTTAGTGTGTTTTTGCAACCTCCACGTAAAATTTGTTTGTGCGTTTATTGAAAACGATTGGACGAATCAACTTGAATTCCATAACTTTTTGTCAACATGCTCTGAAGATGATCTGTTTCAATTTTCGTGAAAATCGGAGCAACGGCCTAGGAGGAGTTCGAAAAAGTAGGTTTTTCAGAAAATTCAAAATGGCGGGAAAATTTGCATACCGGAAAATGACATCATAGGGTGAAATCGAATCGGCTTGAGCCAAGGAATCCGATGAAAAAAGAATTTTGTTTCTAGCCCTTAGGGGTCAAAAGTTATAAGCATAAATATGAGTGAAACTTTGGACAGGTGGTGGCGCTAGAGGGATTGAGTTAGAGGCACCAAATTTGCTATAGTGACAGCTCAGACTGGCCTCTATGAGTGTGCCAAATTTCACAACTTTTTACCATACGGTTCTATGGGCTGCCAGAGACTCCTATGGCGGAAGAAGAAGAAGAAGAAGAAGAAGAAGCAGAAATATAGCTGCAAGCAGCAATTGTCGGGGCCAAGCGAAATGAAGACCCTAAGACATGCCAGCATAGGTAGCTAGGAGTATAAGACCAACTGCAACAATGAGCCATTAAAGACCTATTTAGTTGATTTTAGGCAAAAAAGCAGTACAATTTTAAATGCAATCAGTAATAATGATTTAATGGTTTATCATTTTCGACCAACAGGTGGCACTGTTACGAAACTGATGTGGTGTAGTCAAACTGAGATGTCAATGACACATGCAAAGTTTGGTGTCAATATGTCAAAGCATTGCAGAGATACAGCCTCAAGAGTCATTTTTGCATCATAGCTCAACACTGTTGCAGTGGTATATGAATACTGTTTTGTCTATCAACACGAAATCCATAATTATTTGTTCACATGGTCTGAAGATGATACGATTCAATTTTGGTGAAAATTGGACAAACGGTCTAGGACGAGTTTGAAAAAGTATGTTTTTAACCAATAACAAGATAGAGGGCAGAGAGGTTTGCCAAATATGGACAATATTGGTATCTATGTTCTCGGCAGGAGCCAATGAATGTCACCAGTCTCATTAGAATAGGCTAATTTAATCAAGTTATTAGCATTTTGTACACTTTATTACAACTTTTGACCACAAGGTGGCGCTGCCCGAAAACTTTTTGAGTACCTTCAGGGCATGGAGCAGAAGACACATACCGAGTTTTGTAATGATACGCTAATGCATTCGTTAAGTGTAACATTAGCATTTTATACCCAAATACTGCATTGAAGTCAATGGGTATTTCATGTTTTGTTCTATTATAGCCCCACCAAGAGGCACAATGGCACCATTTTTTTAATTTGTCCTCAGTATGAGCCCATACATATACGTGTCAAGTTTGGTGAAAATATCTCATTTTGTTTTGGAGTTATAAACATTTACATGAAAAAACACGTAAAAAATGACTGACACCTGACTTTGATTGGATTTTACTACCCCTTACTACCAAAATTTTGACAGTTGGGCATTAGCGTATAGCTATCGACCTATGTTTCCGAACTTCTGAGGCTGGTTTCGTCTCGATCGGACTAGCGGTTTTGAAGCTATCAGCTAATGTTTTTTAAGCACTAAATTACAATGCTGCGCAAACCATATGCCGAAACCTGGCAAGTCTGGTATTATTGGACTCGGCAAGGATTCAGGAGACAAAAAAAGTTACTCCCATCCAAATATGTCAACCACACCCAAAGAGATAAGCATTTGGGGAAAAAAATTCTCCACTAGGTGGCGCTGTTTCGAAACTTCTCAGGCTACCTCAGGGCATCGTGCTGATGACCCATACCAAGTTTCGTAACAATCCGTTCATGTGTTCATAAAATACAGCATTTTAGCACATAAATCAAAATGGCCGACAGCCAAAAAGGCAGACCTAGTAAACTTGGATATCAGTTGACTCGACATGACTCCCTGTATCTAAGGAGATACATTTTATGATTTTTGGATAAATGGTTTAGAAGTTATAAGCCAAAATAGCCCTTTTTTGTATCTCCGGACCAGTAGGGTGCACTGCGCCGAAACACTGCATGTTGCCTCAGGTCATGCTTGTGATGACATGTGCCAAGTTTGGTTTGAATACGATAAAGCGTTGCAGAGATATGGCTTTTAGTGTGCTTTTGCAACCTCTACGTAAAATTTGTTCGCACATTTTTCGTAAACGATTTGAAGAATCAACTTGAATTCCATAACTTTTTGTCACCATGGTCTGAAGATGATCTGGTTCAATGTTCGTGCAAATCAGATAAACCGTCTAGGACGAGTTCGAAAAAGTAGTTTTTTTGGAAAATTAAAAATGGCGGGTAATTTTTATGACGCAAAACGACGTCATAGGGTGCAATCGAATCGGCTTGAGCCAAGGAGTCAGAGAAAATTTGGACTTTGTTTCTAGCCCTTTTAGTTCAAGAGTTATTAGCATAAACATGAGTGCAAATTTGGACTGTTGGTGGCGCTAGAGGGATTGAGTTAGAGACTCAAAATTTGATATATTGACAGTTGTGACTGTCCTTCATATGTGTGCCAGATTTCATCATGTTCCCGCGAGCGGTTCTATGGGCTGCCATAGACTTGTGAGCGGAAGAAGAATAATAATAAATATAGCTGCAAGCAGCCATTATCGGGGCCAAGCGCAAAGAAGAAGACAAGACATGCCAGCATGGCTGGAAGTCTCAAGCCAACTGCAACAATGAGCCATTAAGGACCTATTAAGTTGATTTTAGGCAAAATAGCAGTCAAATTTTAAATACAGTCAATAATAATGGTTTAATGGTTTATCACTTTCGACCAATAGGTGTCACTGTTACTAAACTGATGTGGTTTAGTCAGATTGAGATGACAATGACACATGCAAAGTTTGGTGTCAATATGTCAAAGCATTGCAGAGATACAGCCTCAAGAGTAATTTTTGCATCATGGCTCAACTCTGTTGCAGTGGTATATGAAAACTGTTTTGTCTATCAATCCGAAATCCATAAGTATTTGTCAGCATGGTCTGAAGACGATACGGATCAATTTTGGTGAAAATCGGACAAACGGTCTAGGATGAGTTTGAAAAAGTAGATTTTTAACAAATAACAAGATGGAGCACAGATATGTTTGCAAAATATGGCAAAATTGGTATCTATCTTCTCGGCATGAGCCAATGAATGTATTATGACCAGTCTCATTACAATAGGCTAATTTAATCAAAAGTTATTAGCATTTTTGTACATTTTATTACAACTTTTGACCACAAGGTGGCGCTGCCCCGAAACTTTTTGAATATGTTCGGGACATAGAGCGGAAGACACATACCGAGTTTTGTAATGATACACTAGTGCATTCTTAAATTATAGCATTAGCATTTTAAACCGTAATACTGCATTGAAGTCAATGGGAATTTCATGTTTTGTTTTATTATAGCGCCACCAAGAGGCACAATCCCACCAATTTTTTTATGTGTCCTCGTAGTGAGCCCATACATATGTGTGTCAAGTTTGGTGAAAATATTTCATTTTGTTTTGGAGTTATAGACATTTATATGAAAAAACACGTAAAAAATGACTGACACCTGACTTTGATTGGATTTTACTACCCCTTACTATCAATATTTTGAGATTTGGGCATTAGCGTATAGCTATCGACCTATGTTTCCGAACTTCTGAGGCTGGTTTCGTCTCGATCGGACTAGCGGTTTCGAAGATATCAGCAAATGTTTTTTAAGCACTAAATTACAACTCTGCGCAAACCATATGCCGAAACCTGGCAAGTCTGGTATCGTTGGAGTCGGCAAGGATTCAGGAGACCAAAAAACACACTCCCATCAAAATATGTCAACCACACCCAAAGTTATAAGCGTTTGAAAAAAAAAATTCTCCACTAGGTGGCGCTGTTTCGAAACTTCTCAGGCTACTTCAGGGCATCGTGGTGATGACCCATACCAAGTTTCATAACAATCTGTTCATGCGTTCATAAAATACAGCATTTTTGCACATAATTCAAAATGGCCGACATCCAAAATGGCCGACATGGTAAAATTGGATATCAGTCGACTCGGCATGACGCCCTGAATCTAATGAGACCAATTTTATGATTTTTGGATAAACGGTTCAGAAGTTATAAGCCAAAATAGGCATTTTTCGTATCTCCGGACAGGTAGGTGGCGCTGCGCCGAAACGCTGCATGTTGCTTCAAGTCATGCTTGTGATGACATGTACCAAGGTTGGTTTGAATACGATAAAGCGTTGCGGAGATATAGCCTTTAGTGTGTTTTTGCAACCTCCACGTAAAATTTGTTTGTGCGTTTATTGAAAACGATTGGACGAATCAACTTGAATTCCATAACTTTTTGTCAACATGCTCTGAAGATGATCTGTTTCAATTTTCGTGAAAATCGGAGCAACGGCCTAGGAGGAGTTCGAAAAAGTAGGTTTTTCAGAAAATTCAAAATGGCGGGAAAATTTGCATACCGGAAAATGACATCATAGGGTGAAATCGAATCGGCTTGAGCCAAGGAATCCGATGAAAAAAGAATTTTGTTTCTAGCCCTTAGGGGTCAAAAGTTATAAGCATAAATATGAGTGAAACTTTGGACAGGTGGTGGCGCTAGAGGAATTGAGTTAGAGGCACCAAATTTGCTATAGTGACAGCTCAGACTGGCCTCTATGAGTGTGCCAAATTTCACAACTTTTTACCATACGGTTCTATGGGCTGCCAGAGACTCCTATGGCGGAAGAAGAAAAAGAAGAAGAAGAAGAAGAAGAAGAAGAAGAAGAAGCAGAATAATAATAATAGGAACACTAACGATTTCAATAGGTGCCTCCGCACCTTCGGTGCTTGGCCCCTAATAATAAGAACGCTAACGGTTTCAATAGGTGCCTCCGCACCTTCGGTGCTTGGCCCCTAATAACGATTTCAATAGGTGCCTCCGCACCTTCGGTGCTTGGCCCCTAATAATAGGAACACTAACGATTTCAATAGGTGCCTCCGCACCTTCGGTGCTTGGCCCCTAAATATAGCTGCAAGCAGCCATTATCGGGGCCAAGCGCAAAGAAGAAGACAAGACATGCCAGCATGGCTGGAAGTCTCAAGCCAACTGCAACAATGAGCCATTAAGGACCTATTAAGTTGATTTTAGGCAAAATAGCAGTCAAATTTTAAATACAGTCAATAATAATGGTTTAATGGTTTATCACTTTCGACCAATAGGTGTCACTGTTACGAAACTGATGTGGTTTAGTCAGATTGAGATGACAATGACACATGCAAAGTTTGGTGTCAATATGTCAAAGCATTGCAGAGATACAGCCTCAAGAGTCATTTTTGCATCATGGCTCAACTCTGTTGCAGTGGTATATGAAAACTGTTTTGTCTATCAATCCGAAATCCATAACTATTTGTCAGCATGGTCTGAAGACGATACGGATCAATTTTGGTGAAAATCGGACAAACGGTCTAGGATGAGTTTGAAAAAGTAGGTTTTTAACAAATAACAAGACGGAGGACAGATAGGTTTGCAAAATATGGCACAATTGGTATCCATGTTCTCGGCATGAGCCATTGACTGTATTATGACCAGTTTCATTACAATGGGTTAATTTAATCAAAAGTTATTCGCATTTCTGTACATTTTATTACAACTTTTGACCACAAGGTGGCGCTACCCCGAAACTTTTTGAGTATCTTCAGGACATGGAGCGGAAGACACATACCGAGTTTTGTAACGATACGCTAATGCATTCTTAAATTATAGCATTAGCATTTTAAACCATAATACTGCATTGAAGTCAATGGGAATTTCATGTTTTGTTTTATTATAGCGCCACCAAGAGGCACAATCCCACCAATTTTTTTATGTGTCCTCATAGTGAGCCCATACATATGTGTGTCAAGTTTGGTGAAAATATCTCATTTTGTTTTGGAGTTATAGACATTTATATGAAAAAACACGTAAAAAAGGACTGACACCTGACTTTGATTGGATTTTACTACCCCTTACTATCAATATTTTGAGATTTGGGCATTAGCGTATAGCTATCGACCTATGTTTCCGAACTTCTGAGGCTGGTTTCGTCTCGATCGGACTAGCGGTTTCGAAGATATCAGCAAATGTTTTTTAAGCACTAAATTACAACTCTGCGCAAACCATATGCCGAAACCTGGCAAGTCTGGTATCGTTGGAGTCGGCAAGGATTCAGGAGACCAAAAAACACACTCCCATCAAAATATGTCAACCACACCCAAAGTTATAAGCGTTTGAAAAAAAAAATTCTCCACTAGGTGGCGCTGTTTCGAAACTTCTCAGGCTACTTCAGGGCATCGTGGTGATGACCCATACCAAGTTTCATAACAATCTGTTCATGCGTTCATAAAATACAGCATTTTTGCACATAATTCAAAATGGCCGACATCCAAAATGGCCGACATGGTAAAATTGGATATCAGTCGACTCGGCATGACGCCCTGAATCTAATGAGACCAATTTTATGATTTTTGGATAAACGGTTCAGAAGTTATAAGCCAAAATAGGCATTTTTCGTATCTCCGGACAGGTAGGTGGCGCTGCGCCGAAACGCTGCATGTTGCTTCAAGTCATGCTTGTGATGACATGTACCAAGGTTGGTTTGAATACGATAAAGCGTTGCGGAGATATAGCCTTTAGTGTGTTTTTGCAACCTCCACGTAAAATTTGTTTGTGCGTTTATTGAAAACGATTGGACGAATCAACTTGAATTCCATAACTTTTTGTCAACATGCTCTGAAGATGATCTGTTTCAATTTTCGTGAAAATCGGAGCAACGGCCTAGGAGGAGTTCGAAAAAGTAGGTTTTTCAGAAAATTCAAAATGGCGGGAAAATTTGCATACCGGAAAATGACATCATAGGGTGAAATCGAATCGGCTTGAGCCAAGGAATCCGATGAAAAAAGAATTTTGTTTCTAGCCCTTAGGGGTCAAAAGTTATAAGCATAAATATGAGTGAAACTTTGGACAGGTGGTGGCGCTAGAGGGATTGAGTTAGAGGCACCAAATTTGCTATAGTGACAGCTCAGACTGGCCTCTATGAGTGTGCCAAATTTCACAACTTTTTACCATACGGTTCTATGGGCTGCCAGAGACTCCTATGGCGGAAAAAGAAGAAGAAGAAGAAGAAGAAGCAGAATAATAACAAGCAGCCATTATCGGGGCCAAGCGCAAAGAAGAAGACAAGACATGCCAGCATGGCTGGAAGTCTCAAGCCAACTGCAACAATGAGCCATTAAGGACCTATTAAGTTGATTTTAGGCAAAATAGCAGTCAAATTTTAAATACAGTCAATAATAATGGTTTAATGGTTTATCACTTTCGACCAATAGGTGTCACTGTTACGAAACTGATGTGGTTTAGTCAGATTGAGATGACAATGACACATGCAAAGTTTGGTGTCAATATGTCAAAGCATTGCAGAGATACAGCCTCAAGAGTAATTTTTGCATCATGGCTCAACTCTGTTGCAGTGGTATATGAAAACTGTTTTGTCTATCAATCCGAAATCCATAAGTATTTGTCAGCATGGTCTGAAGACGATACGGATCAATTTTGGTGAAAATCGGACAAACGGTCTAGGATGAGTTTGAAAAAGTAGTTTTTTAACAAATAACAAGACGGAGGACAGATAGGTTTGCAAAATATGGCACAATTGGTATCCATGTTCTCGGCATGAGCCATTGACTGTATTATGACCAGTCTCATTACAATGGGTTAATTTAATCAAAAGTTATTCGCATTTCTGTACATTTTATTACAACTTTTGACCACAAGGTGGCGCTACCCCGAAACTTTTTGAGTATCTTCAGGACATGGAGCGGAAGACACATACCGAGTTTTGTAACGATACGCTAATGCATTCTTAAATTATAGCATTAGCATTTTAAACCATAATACTGCATTGAAGTCAATGGGAATTTCATGTTTTGTTTTATTATAGCGCCACCAAGAGGCACAATCCCACCAATTTTTTTATGTGTCCTCATAGTGAGCCCATACATATGTGTGTCAAGTTTGGTGAAAATATCTCATTTTGTTTTGGAGTTATAGACATTTATATGAAAAAACACGTAAAAAAGGACTGACACCTGACTTTGATTGGATTTTACTACCCCTTACTATCAATATTTTGAGATTTGGGCATTAGCGTATAGCTATCGACCTATGTTTCCGAACTTCTGAGGCTGGTTTCGTCTCGATCGGACTAGCGGTTTCGAAGATATCAGCAAATGTTTTTTAAGCACTAAATTACAACTCTGCGCAAACCATATGCCGAAACCTGGCAAGTCTGGTATCGTTGGAGTCGGCAAGGATTCAGGAGACCAAAAAACACACTCCCATCAAAATATGTCAACCACACCCAAAGTTATAAGCGTTTGAAAAAAAAAATTCTCCACTAGGTGGCGCTGTTTCGAAACTTCTCAGGCTACTTCAGGGCATCGTGGTGATGACCCATACCAAGTTTCATAACAATCTGTTCATGCGTTCATAAAATACAGCATTTTTGCACATAATTCAAAATGGCCGACATCCAAAATGGCCGACATGGTAAAATTGGATATCAGTCGACTCGGCATGACGCCCTGAATCTAATGAGACCAATTTTATGATTTTTGGATAAACGGTTCAGAAGTTATAAGCCAAAATAGGCATTTTTCGTATCTCCGGACAGGTAGGTGGCGCTGCGCCGAAACGCTGCATGTTGCTTCAAGTCATGCTTGTGATGACATGTACCAAGGTTGGTTTGAATACGATAAAGCGTTGCGGAGATATAGCCTTTAGTGTGTTTTTGCAACCTCCACGTAAAATTTGTTTGTGCGTTTATTGAAAACGATTGGACGAATCAACTTGAATTCCATAACTTTTTGTCAACATGCTCTGAAGATGATCTGTTTCAATTTTCGTGAAAATCGGAGCAACGGCCTAGGAGGAGTTCGAAAAAGTAGGTTTTTCAGAAAATTCAAAATGGCGGGAAAATTTGCATACCGGAAAATGACATCATAGGGTGAAATCGAATCGGCTTGAGCCAAGGAATCCGATGAAAAAAGAATTTTGTTTCTAGCCCTTAGGGGTCAAAAGTTATAAGCATAAATATGAGTGAAACTTTGGACAGGTGGTGGCGCTAGAGGGATTGAGTTAGAGGCACCAAATTTGCTATAGTGACAGCTCAGACTGGCCTCTATGAGTGTGCCAAATTTCACAACTTTTTACCATACGGTTCTATGGGCTGCCAGAGACTCCTATGGCGGAAAAAGAAGAAGAACAAGCAGCCATTATCGGGGCCAAGCGCAAAGAAGAAGACAAGACATGCCAGCATGGCTGGAAGTCTCAAGCCAACTGCAACAATGAGCCATTAAGGACCTATTAAGTTGATTTTAGGCAAAATAGCAGTCAAATTTTAAATACAGTCAATAATAATGGTTTAATGGTTTATCACTTTCGACCAATAGGTGTCACTGTTAGGAAACTGATGTGGTTTAGTCAGATTGAGATGACAATGACACATGCAAAGTTTGGTGTCAATATGTCAAAGCATTGCAGAGATACAGCCTCAAGAGTAATTTTTGCATCATGGCTCAACTCTGTTGCAGTGGTATATGAAAACTGTTTTGTCTATCAATCCGAAATCCATAAGTATTTGTCAGCATGGTCTGAAGACGATACGGATCAATTTTGGTGAAAATCGGACAAACGGTCTAGGATGAGTTTGAAAAAGTAGGTTTTTAACAAATAACAAGACGGAGGACAGATAGGTTTGCAAAATATGGCACAATTGGTATCCATGTTCTCGGCATGAGCCATTGACTGTATTATGACCAGTTTCATTACAATGGGTTAATTTAATCAAAAGTTATTCGCATTTCTGTACATTTTATTACAACTTTTGACCACAAGGTGGCGCTACCCCGAAACTTTTTGAGTATCTTCAGGACATGGAGCGGAAGACACATACCGAGTTTTGTAACGATACGCTAATGCATTCTTAAATTATAGCATTAGCATTTTAAACCATAATACTGCATTGAAGTCAATGGGAATTTCATGTTTTGTTTTATTATAGCGCCACCAAGAGGCACAATCCCACCAATTTTTTTATGTGTCCTCATAGTGAGCCCATACATATGTGTGTCAAGTTTGGTGAAAATATCTCATTTTGTTTTGGAGTTATAGACATTTATATGAAAAAACACGTAAAAAAGGACTGACACCTGACTTTGATTGGATTTTACTACCCCTTACTATCAATATTTTGAGATTTGGGCATTAGCGTTTAGCTATCGACCTATGTTTCCGAACTTCTGAGGCTGGTTTCGTCTCGATCGGACTAGCGGTTTCGAAGATATCAGCAAATGTTTTTTAAGCACTAAATTACAACTCTGCGCAAACCATATGCCGAAACCTGGCAAGTCTGGTATCGTTGGAGTCGGCAAGGATTCAGGAGACCAAAAAACACACTCCCATCAAAATATGTCAACCACACCCAAAGTTATAAGCGTTTGAAAAAAAAAATTCTCCACTAGGTGGCGCTGTTTCGAAACTTCTCAGGCTACTTCAGGGCATCGTGGTGATGACCCATACCAAGTTTCATAACAATCTGTTCATGCGTTCATAAAATACAGCATTTTTGCACATAATTCAAAATGGCCGACATCCAAAATGGCCGACATGGTAAAATTGGATATCAGTCGACTCGGCATGACGCCCTGAATCTAATGAGACCAATTTTATGATTTTTGGATAAACGGTTCAGAAGTTATAAGCCAAAATAGGCATTTTTCGTATCTCCGGACAGGTAGGTGGCGCTGCGCCGAAACGCTGCATGTTGCTTCAAGTCATGCTTGTGATGACATGTACCAAGGTTGGTTTGAATACGATAAAGCGTTGCGGAGATATAGCCTTTAGTGTGTTTTTGCAACCTCCACGTAAAATTTGTTTGTGCGTTTATTGAAAACGATTGGACGAATCAACTTGAATTCCATAACTTTTTGTCAACATGCTCTGAAGATGATCTGTTTCAATTTTCGTGAAAATCGGAGCAACGGCCTAGGAGGAGTTCGAAAAAGTAGGTTTTTCAGAAAATTCAAAATGGCGGGAAAATTTGCATACCGGAAAATGACATCATAGGGTGAAATCGAATCGGCTTGAGCCAAGGAATCCGATGAAAAAAGAATTTTGTTTCTAGCCCTTAGGGGTCAAAAGTTATAAGCATAAATATGAGTGAAACTTTGGACAGGTGGTGGCGCTAGAGGGATTGAGTTAGAGGCACCAAATTTGCTATAGTGACAGTTCAGACTGGCCTCTATGAGTGTGCCAAATTTCACAACTTTTTACCATACGGTTCTATGGGCTGCCAGAGACTCCTATGGCGGAAGAAGAAGAAGAAGAAGAAGAAGAAGAAGAAGAAGAAGCAGAATAATAAATATAGCTGCAAGCAGCCATTATCGGGGCCAAGCGCAAAGAAGAAGACAAGACATGCCAGCATGGCTGGAAGTCTCAAGCCAACTGCAACAATGAGCCATTAAGGACCTATTAAGTTGATTTTAGGCAAAATAGCAGTCAAATTTTAAATACAGTCAATAATAATGGTTTAATGGTTTATCACTTTCGACCAATAGGTGTCACTGTTACGAAACTGATGTGGTTTAGTCAGATTGAGATGACAATGACACATGCAAAGTTTGGTGTCAATATGTCAAAGCATTGCAGAGATACAGCCTCAAGAGTAATTTTTGCATCATGGCTCAACTCTGTTGCAGTGGTATATGAAAACTGTTTTGTCTATCAATCCGAAATCCATAAGTATTTGTCAGCATGGTCTGAAGACGATACGGATCAATTTTGGTGAAAATCGGACAAACGGTCTAGGATGAGTTTGAAAAAGTAGATTTTTAACAAATAACAAGATGGAGCACAGATATGTTTGCAAAATATGGCAAAATTGGTATCTATCTTCTCGGCATGAGCCAATGAATGTATTATGACCAGTCTCATTACAATAGGCTAATTTAATCAAAAGTTATTAGCATTTTTGTACATTTTATTACAACTTTTGACCACAAGGTGGCGCTGCCCCGAAACTTTTTGAATATCTTCGGGACATAGAGCGGAAGACACATACCGAGTTTTGTAATGATACACTAGTGCATTCTTAAATTATAGCATTAGCATTTAAAACCGTAATACTGCATTGAAGTCAATGGGAATTTCATGTTTTGTTTTATTATAGCGCCACCAAGAGGCACAATCCCACCAATTTTTTTATGTGTCCTCGTAGTGAGCCCATACATATGTGTGTCAAGTTTGGTGAAAATATTTCATTTTGTTTTGGAGTTATAGACATTTATATGAAAAAACACGTAAAAAATGACTGACACCTGACTTTGATTGGATTTTACTACCCCTTACTATCAATATTTTGAGATTTGGGCATTGGCGTATAGCTACCGACCTATGTTTCCGAACTTCTGAGGCTGGTTTCGTCTCGATCGGACTAGCGGTTTCGAAGATATCAGCAAATGTTTTTTAAGCACTAAATTACAACTCTGCGCAAACCATATGCCGAAACCTGGCAAGTCTGGTATCGTTGGAGTCGGCAAGGATTCAGGAGACCAAAAAACACACTCCCATCAAAATATGTCAACCACACCCAAAGTTATAAGCGTTTGAAAAAAAAAATTCTCCACTAGGTGGCGCTGTTTCGAAACTTCTCAGGCTACTTCAGGGCATCGTGGTGATGACCCATACCAAGTTTCATAACAATCTGTTCATGCGTTCATAAAATACAGCATTTTTGCACATAATTCAAAATGGCCGACATCCAAAATGGCCGACATGGTAAAATTGGATATCAGTCGACTCGGCATGACGCCCTGAATCTAATGAGACCAATTTTATGATTTTTGGATAAACGGTTCAGAAGTTATAAGCCAAAATAGGCATTTTTCGTATCTCCGGACAGGTAGGTGGCGCTGCGCCGAAACGCTGCATGTTGCTTCAAGTCATGCTTGTGATGACATGTACCAAGGTTGGTTTGAATACGATAAAGCGTTGCGGAGATATAGCCTTTAGTGTGTTTTTGCAACCTCCACGTAAAATTTGTTTGTGCGTTTATTGAAAACGATTGGACGAATCAACTTGAATTCCATAACTTTTTGTCAACATGCTCTGAAGATGATCTGTTTCAATTTTCGTGAAAATCGGAGCAACGGCCTAGGAGGAGTTCGAAAAAGTAGGTTTTTCAGAAAATTCAAAATGGCGGGAAAATTTGCATACCGGAAAATGACATCATAGGGTGAAATCGAATCGGCTTGAGCCAAGGAATCCGATGAAAAAAGAATTTTGTTTCTAGCCCTTAGGGGTCAAAAGTTATAAGCATAAATATGAGTGAAACTTTGGACAGGTGGTGGCGCTAGAGGGATTGAGTTAGAGGCACCAAATTTGCTATAGTGACAGCTCAGACTGGCCTCTATGAGTGTGCCAAATTTCACAACTTTTTACCATACGGTTCTATGGGCTGCCAGAGACTCCTATGGCGGAAGAAGAAGAAGAAGAAGAAGAAGAAGAAGAAGCAGAATAATAATAATAGGAACACTAACAATTTCAATAGGTGCCTCCGCACCTTCGGTGCTTGGCCCCTAATAATAGGAACACTAACAATTTCAATAGGTGCCTCCGCACCTTCGGTGCTTGGCCCCTAAATATAGCTGCAAGCAGCCATTATCGGGGCCAAGCGCAAAGAAGAAGACAAGACATGCCAGCATGGCTGGAAGTCTCAAGCCAACTGCAACAATGAGCCATTAAGGACCTATTAAGTTGATTTTAGGCAAAATAGCAGTCAAATTTTAAATACAGTCAATAATAATGGTTTAATGGTTTATCACTTTCGACCAATAGGTGTCACTGTTACGAAACTGATGTGGTTTAGTCAGATTGAGATGACAATGACACATGCAAAGTTTGGTGTCAATATGTCAAAGCATTGCAGAGATACAGCCTCAAGAGTAATTTTTGCATCATGGCTCAACTCTGTTGCAGTGGTATATGAAAACTGTTTTGTCTATCAATCCGAAATCCATAACTATTTGTCAGCATGGTCTGAAGACGATACGGATCAATTTTGGTGAAAATCGGACAAACGGTCTAGGATGAGTTTGAAAAAGTAGGTTTTTAACAAATAACAAGACGGAGGACAGATAGGTTTGCAAAATATGGCACAATTGGTATCCATGTTCTCGGCATGAGCCATTGACTGTATTATGACCAGTTTCATTACAATGGGTTAATTTAATCAAAAGTTATTCGCATTTCTGTACATTTTATTACAACTTTTGACCACAAGGTGGCGCTACCCCGAAACTTTTTGAGTATCTTCGGGACATGGAGCGGAAGACACATACCGAGTTTTGTAACGATACGCTAATGCATTCTTAAATTATAGCATTAGCATTTTAAACCGTAATACTGCATTGAAGTCAATGGGAATTTCATGTTTTGTTTTATTATAGCGCCACCAAGAGGCACAATCCCACCAATTTTTTTATGTGTCCTCATAGTGAGCCCATACATATGTGTGTCAAGTTTGGTGAAAATATCTCATTTTGTTTTGGAGTTATAGACATTTATATGAAAAAACACGTAAAAAAGGACTGACACCTGACTTTGATTGGATTTTACTACCCCTTACTATCAATATTTTGAGATTTGGGCATTAGCGTATAGCTATCGACCTATGTTTCCGAACTTCTGAGGCTGGTTTCGTCTCGATCGGACTAGCGGTTTCGAAGATATCAGCAAATGTTTTTTAAGCACTAAATTACAACTCTGCGCAAACCATATGCCGAAACCTGGCAAGTCTGGTATCGTTGGAGTCGGCAAGGATTCAGGAGACCAAAAAACACACTCCCATCAAAATATGTCAACCACACCCAAAGTTATAAGCGTTTGAAAAAAAAAATTCTCCACTAGGTGGCGCTGTTTCGAAACTTCTCAGGCTACTTCAGGGCATCGTGGTGATGACCCATACCAAGTTTCATAACAATCTGTTCATGCGTTCATAAAATACAGCATTTTTGCACATAATTCAAAATGGCCGACATCCAAAATGGCCGACATGGTAAAATTGGATATCAGTCGACTCGGCATGACGCCCTGAATCTAATGAGACCAATTTTATGATTTTTGGATAAACGGTTCAGAAGTTATAAGCCAAAATAGGCATTTTTCATATCTCCGGACAGGTAGGTGGCGCTGCGCCGAAACGCTGCATGTTGCTTCAAGTCATGCTTGTGATGACATGTACCAAGGTTGGTTTGAATACGATAAAGCGTTGCGGAGATATAGCCTTTAGTGTGTTTTTGCAACCTCCACGTAAAATTTGTTTGTGCGTTTATTGGAAACGATTGGACGAATCAACTTGAATTCCATAACTTTTTGTCAACATGCTCTGAAGATGATCTGTTTCAATTTTCGTGAAAATCGGAGCAACGGCCTAGGAGGAGTTCGAAAAAGTAGGTTTTTCAGAAAATTCAAAATGGCGGGAAAATTTGCATACCGGAAAATGACATCATAGGGTGAAATCGAATCGGCTTGAGCCAAGGAATCCGATGAAAAAAGAATTTTGTTTCTAGCCCTTAGGGGTCAAAAGTTATAAGCATAAATATGAGTGAAACTTTGGACAGGTGGTGGCGCTAGAGGGATTGAGTTAGAGGCACCAAATTTGCTATAGTGACAGCTCAGACTGGCCTCTATGAGTGTGCCAAATTTCACAACTTTTTACCATACGGTTCTATGGGCTGCCAGAGACTCCTATGGCGGAAGAAGAAGCAGAATAATAAATATAGCTGCAAGCAGCCATTATCGGGGCCAAGCGCAAAGAAGAAGACAAGACATGCCAGCATGGCTGGAAGTCTCAAGCCAACTGCAACAATGAGCCATTAAGGACCTATTAAGTTGATTTTAGGCAAAATAGCAGTCAAATTTTAAATACAGTCAATAATAATGGTTTAATGGTTTATCACTTTCGACCAATAGGTGTCACTGTTACGAAACTGATGTGGTTTAGTCAGATTGAGATGACAATGACACATGCAAAGTTTGGTGTCAATATGTCAAAGCATTGCAGAGATACAGCCTCAAGAGTAATTTTTGCATCATGGCTCAACTCTGTTGCAGTGGTATATGAAAACTGTTTTGTCTATCAATCCGAAATCCATAACTATTTGTCAGCATGGTCTGAAGACGATACGGATCAATTTTGGTGAAAATCGGACAAACGGTCTAGGATGAGTTTGAAAAAGTAGGTTTTTAACAAATAACAAGACGGAGGACAGATAGGTTTGCAAAATATGGCACAATTGGTATCCATGTTCTCGGCATGAGCCATTGACTGTATTATGACCAGTTTCATTACAATGGGTTAATTTAATCAAAAGTTATTCGCATTTCTGTACATTTTATTACAACTTTTGACCACAAGGTGGCGCTACCCCGAAACTTTTTGAGTATCTTCAGGACATGGAGCGGAAGACACATACCGAGTTTTGTAACGATACGCTAATGCATTCTTAAATTATAGCATTAGCATTTTAAACCATAATACTGCATTGAAGTCAATGGGAATTTCATGTTTTGTTTTATTATAGCGCCACCAAGAGGCACAATCCCACCAATTTTTTTATGTGTCCTCATAGTGAGCCCATACATATGTGTGTCAAGTTTGGTGAAAATATCTCATTTTGTTTTGGAGTTATAGACATTTATATGAAAAAACACGTAAAAAAGGACTGACACCTGACTTTGATTGGATTTTACTACCCCTTACTATCAATATTTTGAGATTTGGGCATTAGCGTATAGCTATCGACCTATGTTTCCGAACTTCTGAGGCTGGTTTCGTCTCGATCGGACTAGCGGTTTCGAAGATATCAGCAAATGTTTTTTAAGCACTAAATTACAACTCTGCGCAAACCATATGCCGAAACCTGGCAAGTCTGGTATCGTTGGAGTCGGCAAGGATTCAGGAGACCAAAAAACACACTCCCATCAAAATATGTCAACCACACCCAAAGTTATAAGCGTTTGAAAAAAAAAATTCTCCACTAGGTGGCGCTGTTTCGAAACTTCTCAGGCTACTTCAGGGCATCGTGGTGATGACCCATACCAAGTTTCGTAACAATCCGTTCATGCGTTCATAAAATACAGCATTTTTGCACATAATTCAAAATGGCCGACATCCAAAATGGCCGACATGGTAAAATTGGATATCAGTCGACTCAGCATGACGCCCTGAATCTAATGAGACCAATTTTATGATTTTTGGATAAACGGTTCAGAAGTTATAAGCCAAAATATGCATTTTTCGTATCTCCGGACCAGTAGGTGGCGCTGCGCCGAAACGCTGCATGTTGCTTCAGGTCATGCTTGTGATGACATGTACCAAGTTTGGTTTGAATACGATAAAGCGTTGTGGAGATATAGCCTTTAGTGTGTTTTTGCAACCTCCACGTAAAATTTGTTTGTGCGTTTATTGAAAACGATTGGACGAATCAACTTGAATTCCATAACTTTTTGTCAACATGCTCTGAAGATGATCTGTTTCAATTTTCGTGAAAATCGGAGCAACGGCCTAGGAGGAGTTCGAAAAAGTAGGTTTTTCAGAAAATTCAAAATGGCGGGAAAATTTGCATACCGGAAAATGACATCATAGGGTGAAATCGAATCGGCTTGAGCCAAGGAATCCGATGAAAAAAGAATTTTGTTTCTAGCCCTTAGGGGTCAAAAGTTATAAGCATAAATATGAGTGAAACTTTGGACAGGTGGTGGCGCTAGAGGGATTGAGTTAGAGGCACCAAATTTGCTATAGTGACAGCTCAGACTGGCCTCTATGAGTGTGCCAAATTTCACAACTTTTTACCATACGGTTCTATGGGCTGCCAGAGACTCCTATGGCGGAAGAAAAAGAAGAAGAAGAAGAAGAAGCAGAATAATAATAATAGGAACACTAACGATTTCAATAGGTGCCTCCGCACCTTCGGTGCTTGGCCCCTAAATATAGCTGCAAGCAGCCATTATCGGGGCCAAGCGCAAAGAAGAAGACAAGACATGCCAGCATGGCTGGAAGTCTCAAGCCAACTGCAACAATGAGCCATTAAGGACCTATTAAGTTGATTTTAGGCAAAATAGCAGTCAAATTTTAAATACAGTCAATAATAATGGTTTAATGGTTTATCACTTTCGACCAATAGGTGTCACTGTTACGAAACTGATGTGGTTTAGTCAGATTGAGATGACAATGACACATGCAAAGTTTGGTGTCAATATGTCAAAGCATTGCAGAGATACAGCCTCAAGAGTAATTTTTGCATCATGGCTCAACTCTGTTGCAGTGGTATATGAAAACTGTTTTGTCTATCAATCCGAAATCCATAACTATTTGTCAGCATGGTCTGAAGACGATACGGATCAATTTTGGTGAAAATCGGACAAACGGTCTAGGATGAGTTTGAAAAAGTAGGTTTTTAACAAATAACAAGACGGAGGACAGATAGGTTTGCAAAATATGGCACAATTGGTATCCATGTTCTCGGCATGAGCCATTGACTGTATTATGACCAGTTTCATTACAATGGGTTAATTTAATCAAAAGTTATTCGCATTTCTGTACATTTTATTACAACTTTTGACCACAAGGTGGCGCTACCCCGAAACTTTTTGAGTATCTTCAGGACATGGAGCGGAAGACACATACCGAGTTTTGTAACGATACGCTAATGCATTCTTAAATTATAGCATTAGCATTTTAAACCATAATACTGCATTGAAGTCAATGGGAATTTCATGTTTTGTTTTATTATAGCGCCACCAAGAGGCACAATCCCACCAATTTTTTTATGTGTCCTCATAGTGAGCCCATACATATGTGTGTCAAGTTTGGTGAAAATATCTCATTTTGTTTTGGAGTTATAGACATTTATATGAAAAAACACGTAAAAAAGGACTGACACCTGACTTTGATTGGATTTTACTACCCCTTACTATCAATATTTTGAGATTTGGGCATTAGCGTATAGCTATCGACCTATGTTTCCGAACTTCTGAGGCTGGTTTCGTCTCGATCGGACTAGCGGTTTCGAAGATATCAGCAAATGTTTTTTAAGCACTAAATTACAACTCTGCGCAAACCATATGCCGAAACCTGGCAAGTCTGGTATCGTTGGAGTCGGCAAGGATTCAGGAGACCAAAAAACACACTCCCATCAAAATATGTCAACCACACCCAAAGTTATAAGCGTTTGAAAAAAAAAATTCTCCACTAGGTGGCGCTGTTTCGAAACTTCTCAGGCTACTTCAGGGCATCGTGGTGATGACCCATACCAAGTTTCATAACAATCTGTTCATGCGTTCATAAAATACAGCATTTTTGCACATAATTCAAAATGGCCGACATCCAAAATGGCCGACATGGTAAAATTGGATATCAGTCGACTCGGCATGACGCCCTGAATCTAATGAGACCAATTTTATGATTTTTGGATAAACGGTTCAGAAGTTATAAGCCAAAATAGGCATTTTTCGTATCTCCGGACAGGTAGGTGGCGCTGCGCCGAAACGCTGCATGTTGCTTCAAGTCATGCTTGTGATGACATGTACCAAGGTTGGTTTGAATACGATAAAGCGTTGCGGAGATATAGCCTTTAGTGTGTTTTTGCAACCTCCACGTAAAATTTGTTTGTGCGTTTATTGGAAACGATTGGACGAATCAACTTGAATTCCATAACTTTTTGTCAACATGCTCTGAAGATGATCTGTTTCAATTTTCGTGAAAATCGGAGCAACGGCCTAGGAGGAGTTCGAAAAAGTAGGTTTTTCAGAAAATTCAAAATGGCGGGAAAATTTGCATACCGGAAAATGACATCATAGGGTGAAATCGAATCGGCTTGAGCCAAGGAATCCGATGAAAAAAGAATTTTGTTTCTAGCCCTTAGGGGTCAAAAGTTATAAGCATAAATATGAGTGAAACTTTGGACAGGTGGTGGCGCTAGAGGGATTGAGTTAGAGGCACCAAATTTGCTATAGTGACAGCTCAGACTGGCCTCTATGAGTGTGCCAAATTTCACAACTTTTTACCATACGGTTCTATGGGCTGCCAGAGACTCCTATGGCGGAAAAAGAAGAAGAATAATAATAATAGGAACACTAACGATTTCAATAGGTGCCTCCGCACCTTCGGTGCTTGGCCCCTAAATATAGCTGCAAGCAGCCATTATCGGGGCCAAGCGCAAAGAAGAAGACAAGACATGCCAGCATGGCTGGAAGTCTCAAGCCAACTGCAACAATGAGCCATTAAGGACCTATTAAGTTGATTTTAGGCAAAATAGCAGTCAAATTTTAAATACAGTCAATAATAATGGTTTAATGGTTTATCACTTTCGACCAATAGGTGTCACTGTTACGAAACTGATGTGGTTTAGTCAGATTGAGATGACAATGACACATGCAAAGTTTGGTGTCAATATGTCAAAGCATTGCAGAGATACAGCCTCAAGAGTCATTTTTGCATCATGGCTCAACTCTGTTGCAGTGGTATATGAAAACTGTTTTGTCTATCAATCCGAAATCCATAACTATTTGTCAGCATGGTCTGAAGACGATACGGATCAATTTTGGTGAAAATCGGACAAACGGTCTAGGATGAGTTTGAAAAAGTAGGTTTTTAACAAATAACAAGACGGAGGACAGATAGGTTTGCAAAATATGGCACAATTGGTATCCATGTTCTCGGCATGAGCCATTGACTGTATTATGACCAGTTTCATTACAATGGGTTAATTTAATCAAAAGTTATTCGCATTTCTGTACATTTTATTACAACTTTTGACCACAAGGTGGCGCTGCCCCGAAACTTTTTGAGTATCTTCGGGACATGGAGCGGAAGACACATACCGAGTTTTGTAACGATACGCTAATGCATTCTTAAATTATAGCATTAGCATTTTAAACCGTAATACTGCATTGAAGTCAATGGGAATTTCATGTTTTGTTTTATTATAGCGCCACCAAGAGGCACAATCCCACCAATTTTTTTATGTGTCCTCATAGTGAGCCCATACATATGTGTGTCAAGTTTGGTGAAAATATCTCATTTTGTTTTGGAGTTATAGACATTTATATGAAAAAACACGTAAAAAAGGACTGACACCTGACTTTGATTGGATTTTACTACCCCTTACTATCAATATTTTGAGATTTTGGCATTAGCGTATAGCTATCGACCTATGTTTCCGAACTTCTGAGGCTGGTTTCGTCTCGATCGGACTAGCGGTTTCGAAGATATCAGCAAATGTTTTTTAAGCACTAAATTACAACTCTGCGCAAACCATATGCCGAAACCTGGCAAGTCTGGTATCGTTGGAGTCGGCAAGGATTCAGGAGACCAAAAAACACACTCCCATCAAAATATGTCAACCACACCCAAAGTTATAAGCGTTTGAAAAAAAAAATTCTCCACTAGGTGGCGCTGTTTCGAAACTTCTCAGGCTACTTCAGGGCATCGTGGTGATGACCCATACCAAGTTTCATAACAATCTGTTCATGCGTTCATAAAATACAGCATTTTTGCACATAATTCAAAATGGCCGACATCCAAAATGGCCGACATGGTAAAATTGGATATCAGTCGACTCGGCATGACGCCCTGAATCTAATGAGACCAATTTTATGATTTTTGGATAAACGGTTCAGAAGTTATAAGCCAAAATAGGCATTTTTCATATCTCCGGACAGGTAGGTGGCGCTGCGCCGAAACGCTGCATGTTGCTTCAAGTCATGCTTGTGATGACATGTACCAAGGTTGGTTTGAATACGATAAAGCGTTGCGGAGATATAGCCTTTAGTGTGTTTTTGCAACCTCCACATAAAATTTGTTTGTGCGTTTATTGAAAACGATTGGACGAATCAACTTGAATTCCATAACTTTTTGTCAACATGCTCTGAAGATGATCTGTTTCAATTTTCGTGAAAATCGGAGCAACGGCCTAGGAGGAGTTCGAAAAAGTAGGTTTTTCAGAAAATTCAAAATGGCGGGAAAATTTGCATACCGGAAAATGACATCATAGGGTGAAATCGAATCGGCTTGAGCCAAGGAATCCGATGAAAAAAGAATTTTGTTTCTAGCCCTTAGGGGTCAAAAGTTATAAGCATAAATATGAGTGAAACTTTGGACAGGTGGTGGCGCTAGAGGGATTGAGTTAGAGGCACCAAATTTGCTATAGTGACAGCTCAGACTGGCCTCTATGAGTGTGCCAAATTTCACAACTTTTTACCATACGGTTCTATGGGCTGCCAGAGACTCCTATGGCGGAAAAAGAAGAAGAAGCAGAATAATAATAGGAACACTAACAATTTCAATAGGTGCCTCCGCACCTTCGGTGCTTGGCCCCTAAATATAGCTGCAAGCAGCCATTATCGGGGCCAAGCGCAAAGAAGAAGACAAGACATGCCAGCATGGCTGGAAGTCTCAAGCCAACTGCAACAATGAGCCATTAAGGACCTATTAAGTTGATTTTAGGCAAAATAGCAGTCAAATTTTAAATACAGTCAATAATAATGGTTTAATGGTTTATCACTTTCCACCAATAGGTGTCACTGTTACGAAACTGATGTGGTTTAGTCAGATTGAGATGACAATGACACATGCAAAGTTTGGTGTCAATATGTCAAAGCATTGCAGAGATACAGCCTCAAGAGTAATTTTTGCATCATGGCTCAACTCTGTTGCAGTGGTATATGAAAACTGTTTTATCTATCAATCCGAAATCCATAAGTATTTGTCAGCATGGTCTGAAGACGATACGGATCAATTTTGGTGAAAATCGGACAAACGGTCTAGGATGAGTTTGAAAAAGTAGATTTTTAACAAATAACAAGATGGAGCACAGATATGTTTGCAAAATATGGCAAAATTGGTATCTATCTTCTCGGCATGAGCCAATGAATGTATTATGACCAGTCTCATTACAATAGGCTAATTTAATCAAAAGTTATTAGCATTTTTGTACATTTTATTACAACTTTTGACCACAAGGTGGCGCTGCCCCGAAACTTTTTGAATATCTTCGGGACATAGAGCGGAAGACACATACCGAGTTTTGTAATGATACACTAGTGCATTCTTAAATTATAGCATTAGCATTTTAAACCGTAATACTGCATTGAAGTCAATGGGAATTTCATGTTTTGTTTTATTATAGCGCCACCAAGAGGCACAATCCCACCAATTTTTTTATGTGTCCTCGTAGTGAGCCCATACATATGTGTGTCAAGTTTGGTGAAAATATTTCATTTTGTTTTGGAGTTATAGACATTTATATGAAAAAACACGTAAAAAATGACTGACACCTGACTTTGATTGGATTTTACTACCCCTTACTATCAATATTTTGAGATTTGGGCATTAGCGTATAGCTATCGACCTATGTTTCCGAACTTCTGAGGCTGGTTTCGTCTCGATCGGACTAGCGGTTTCGAAGATATCAGCAAATGTTTTTTAAGCACTAAATTACAACTCTGCGCAAACCATATGCCGAAACCTGGCAAGTCTGGTATCGTTGGAGTCGGCAAGGATTCAGGAGACCAAAAAACACCCTCCCATCAAAATATGTCAACCACACCCAAAGTTATAAGCGTTTGAAAAAAAAAATTCTCCACTAGGTGGCGCTGTTTCGAAACTTCTCAGGCTACTTCAGGGCATCGTGGTGATGACCCATACCAAGTTTCATAACAATCTGTTCATGCGTTCATAAAATACAGCATTTTTGCACATAATTCAAAATGGCCGACATCCAAAATGGCCGACATGGTAAAATTGGATATCAGTCGACTCGGCATGACGCCCTGAATCTAATGAGACCAATTTTATGATTTTTGGATAAACGGTTCAGAAGTTATAAGCCAAAATAGGCATTTTTCGTATCTCCGGACAGGTAGGTGGCGCTGCGCCGAAACGCTGCATGTTGCTTCAAGTCATGCTTGTGATGACATGTACCAAGGTTGGTTTGAATACGATAAAGCGTTGCGGAGATATAGCCTTTAGTGTGTTTTTGCAACCTCCACGTAAAATTTGTTTGTGCGTTTATTGAAAACGATTGGACGAATCAACTTGAATTCCATAACTTTTTGTCAACATGCTCTGAAGATGATCTGTTTCAATTTTCGTGAAAATCGGAGCAACGGCCTAGGAGGAGTTCGAAAAAGTAGGTTTTTCAGAAAATTCAAAATGGCGGGAAAATTTGCATACCGGAAAATGACATCATAGGGTGAAATCGAATCGGCTTGAGCCAAGGAATCCGATGAAAAAGGAATTTTGTTTCTAGCCCTTAGGGGTCAAAAGTTATAAGCATAAATATGAGTGAAACTTTGGACAGGTGGTGGCGCTAGAGGGATTGAGTTAGAGGCACCAAATTTGCTATAGTGACAGCTCAGACTGGCCTCTATGAGTGTGCCAAATTTCACAACTTTTTACCATACGGTTCTATGGGCTGCCAGAGACTCCTATGGCGGAAGAAGAAGAAGAAGAAGAAGAAGAAGAAGAAGAAGAAGAAGCAGAATAATAATAATAGGAACACTAACAATTTCAATAGGTGCCTCCGCACCTTCGGTGCTTGGCCCCTAATAAACTGCTCATGGTTAGTTCATGTTAGTTAATACATTACCTAATGTTAACTAATTACTATTATTCTAAAGTGTTACTAATTTTTCTGTAAAAAAATAAACACAAATATAGCTGCAAGCAGCCATTATCGGGGCCAAGCGCAAAGAAGAAGACAAGACATGCCAGCATGGCTGGAAGTCTCAAGCCAACTGCAACAGTGAGCCATTAAGGACCTATTAAGTTGATTTTAGGCAAAATAGCAGTCAAATTTTAAATACAGTCAATAATAATGGTTTAATGGTTTATCACTTTCGACCAATAGGTGTCACTGTTACGAAACTGATGTGGTTTAGTCAGATTGAGATGACAATGACACATGCAAAGTTTGGTGTCAATATGTCAAAGCATTGCAGAGATACAGCCTCAAGAGTAATTTTTGCATCATGGCTCAACTCTGTTGCAGTGGTATATGAAAACTGTTTTGTCTATCAATCCGAAATCCATAAGTATTTGTCAGCATGGTCTGAAGACGATACGGATCAATTTTGGTGAAAATCGGACAAACGGTCTAGGATGAGTTTGAAAAAGTAGGTTTTTAACAAATAACAAGACGGAGGACAGATAGGTTTGCAAAATATGGCACAATTGGTATCCATGTTCTCGGCATGAGCCATTGACTGTATTATGACCAGTTTCATTACAATGGGTTAATTTAATCAAAAGTTATTCGCATTTCTGTACATTTTATTACAACTTTTGACCACAAGGTGGCGCTACCCCGAAACTTTTTGAGTATCTTCAGGACATGGAGCGGAAGACACATACCGAGTTTTGTAACGATACGCTAATGCATTCTTAAATTATAGCATTAGCATTTTAAACCATAATACTGCATTGAAGTCAATGGGAATTTCATGTTTTGTTTTATTATAGCGCCACCAAGAGGCACAATCCCACCAATTTTTTTATGTGTCCTCATAGTGAGCCCATACATATGTGTGTCAAGTTTGGTGAAAATATCTCATTTTGTTTTGGAGTTATAGACATTTATATGAAAAAACACGTAAAAAAGGACTGACACCTGACTTTGATTGGATTTTACTACCCCTTACTATCAATATTTTGAGATTTGGGCATTAGTGTATAGCTATCGACCTATGTTTCCGAACTTCTGAGGCTGGTTTCGTCTCGATCGGACTAGCGGTTTCGAAGATATCAGCAAATGTTTTTTAAGCACTAAATTACAACTCTGCGCAAACCATATGCCGAAACCTGGCAAGTCTGGTATCGTTGGAGTCGGCAAGGATTCAGGAGACCAAAAAACACACTCCCATCAAAATATGTCAACCACACCCAAAGTTATAAGCGTTTGAAAAAAAAAATTCTCCACTAGGTGGCGCTGTTTCGAAACTTCTCAGGCTACTTCAGGGCATCGTGGTGATGACCCATACCAAGTTTCATAACAATCTGTTCATGCGTTCATAAAATACAGCATTTTTGCACATAATTCAAAATGGCCGACATCCAAAATGGCCGACATGGTAAAATTGGATATCAGTCGACTCGGCATGACGCCCTGAATCTAATGAGACCAATTTTATGATTTTTGGATAAACGGTTCAGAAGTTATAAGCCAAAATAGGCATTTTTCGTATCTCCGGACAGGTAGGTGGCGCTGCGCCGAAACGCTGCATGTTGCTTCAAGTCATGCTTGTGATGACATGTACCAAGGTTGGTTTGAATACGATAAAGCGTTGCGGAGATATAGCCTTTAGTGTGTTTTTGCAACCTCCACGTAAAATTTGTTTGTGCGTTTATTGGAAACGATTGGACGAATCAACTTGAATTCCATAACTTTTTGTCAACATGCTCTGAAGATGATCTGTTTCAATTTTCGTGAAAATCGGAGCAACGGCCTAGGAGGAGTTCGAAAAAGTAGGTTTTTCAGAAAATTCAAAATGGCGGGAAAATTTGCATACCGGAAAATGACATCATAGGGTGAAATCGAATCGGCTTGAGCCAAGGAATCCGATGAAAAAAGAATTTTGTTTCTAGCCCTTAGGGGTCAAAAGTTATAAGCATAAATATGAGTGAAACTTTGGACAGGTGGTGGCGCTAGAGGGATTGAGTTAGAGGCACCAAATTTGCTATAGTGACAGCTCAGACTGGCCTCTATGAGTGTGCCAAATTTCACAACTTTTTACCATACGGTTCTATGGGCTGCCAGAGACTCCTATGGCGGAAGAAAAAGAAAAAGAAGAAGAAGAAGAAGAAGAAGAAGAAGAAGCAGAATAATAAATATAGCTGCAAGCAGCCATTATCGGGGCCAAGCGCAAAGAAGAAGACAAGACATGCCAGCATGGCTGGAAGTCTCAAGCCAACTGCAACAATGAGCCATTAAGGACCTATTAAGTTGATTTTAGGCAAAATAGCAGTCAAATTTTAAATACAGTCAATAATAATGGTTTAATGGTTTATCACTTTCGACCAATAGGTGTCACTGTTACGAAACTGATGTGGTTTAGTCAGATTGAGATGACAATGACACATGCAAAGTTTGGTGTCAATATGTCAAAGCATTGCAGAGATACAGCCTCAAGAGTAATTTTTGCATCATGGCTCAACTCTGTTGCAGTGGTATATGAAAACTGTTTTGTCTATCAATCCGAAATCCATAAGTATTTGTCAGCATGGTCTGAAGACGATACGGATCAATTTTGGTGAAAATCGGACAAACGGTCTAGGATGAGTTTGAAAAAGTAGATTTTTAACAAATAACAAGATGGAGCACAGATATGTTTGCAAAATATGGCAAAATTGGTATCTATCTTCTCGGCATGAGCCAATGAATGTATTATGACCAGTCTCATTACAATAGGCTAATTTAATCAAAAGTTATTAGCATTTTTGTACATTTTATTACAACTTTTGACCACAAGGTGGCGCTGCCCCGAAACTTTTTGAATATCTTCGGGACATAGAGCGGAAGACACATACCGAGTTTTGTAATGATACACTAGTGCATTCTTAAATTATAGCATTAGCATTTTAAACCGTAATACTGCATTGAAGTCAATGGGAATTTCATGTTTTGTTTTATTATAGCGCCACCAAGAGGCACAATCCCACCAATTTTTTTATGTGTCCTCGTAGTGAGCCCATACATATGTGTGTCAAGTTTGGTGAAAATATCTCATTTTGTTTTGGAGTTATAGACATTTATATGAAAAAACACGTAAAAAAGGACTGACACCTGACTTTGATTGGATTTTACTACCCCTTACTATCAATATTTTGAGATTTGGGCATTAGCGAATAGCTATCGACCTATGTTTCCGAACTTCTGAGGCTGGTTTCGTCTCGATCGGACTAGCGGTTTCGAAGATATCAGCAAATGTTTTTTAAGCACTAAATTACAACTCTGCGCAAACCATATGCCGAAACCTGGCAAGTCTGGTATCGTTGGAGTCGGCAAGGATTCAGGAGACCAAAAAACACACTCCCATCAAAATATGTCAACCACACCCAAAGTTATAAGCGTTTGAAAAAAAAAATTCTCCACTAGGTGGCGCTGTTTCGAAACTTCTCAGGCTACTTCAGGGCATCGTGGTGATGACCCATACCAAGTTTCATAACAATCTGTTCATGCGTTCATAAAATACAGCATTTTTGCACATAATTCAAAATGGCCGACATCCAAAATGGCCGACATGGTGAAATTGGATATCAGTCGACTCGGCATGACGCCCTGAATCTAATGAGACCAATTTTATGATTTTTGGATAAACGGTTCAGAAGTTATAAGCCAAAATAGGCATTTTTCGTATCTCCGGACAGGTAGGTGGCGCTGCGCCGAAACGCTGCATGTTGCTTCAAGTCATGCTTGTGATGACATGTACCAAGGTTGGTTTGAATACGATAAAGCGTTGCGGAGATATAGCCTTTAGTGTGTTTTTGCAACCTCCACGTAAAATTTGTTTGTGCGTTTATTGAAAACGATTGGACGAATCAACTTGAATTCCATAACTTTTTGTCAACATGCTCTGAAGATGATCTGTTTCAATTTTCGTGAAAATCGGAGCAACGGCCTAGGAGGAGTTCGAAAAAGTAGGTTTTTCAGAAAATTCAAAATGGCGGGAAAATTTGCATACCGGAAAATGACATCATAGGGTGAAATCGAATCGGCTTGAGCCAAGGAATCCGATGAAAAAAGAATTTTGTTTCTAGCCCTTAGGGGTCAAAAGTTATAAGCATAAATATGAGTGAAACTTTGGACAGGTGGTGGCGCTAGAGGGATTGAGTTAGAGGCACCAAATTTGCTATAGTGACAGCTCAGACTGGCCTCTATGAGTGTGCCAAATTTCACAACTTTTTACCATACGGTTCTATGGGCTGCCAGAGACTCCTATGGCGGAAGAAAAAGAAGAAGAAGAAGAAGAAGAAGAAGAAGCAGAATAATAAATATAGCTGCAAGCAGCCATTATCGGGGCCAAGCGCAAAGAAGAAGACAAGACATGCCAGCATGGCTGGAAGTCTCAAGCCAACTGCAACAATGAGCCATTAAGGACCTATTAAGTTGATTTTAGGCAAAATAGCAGTCAAATTTTAAATACAGTCAATAATAATGGTTTAATGGTTTATCACTTTCGACCAATAGGTGTCACTGTTACGAAACTGATGTGGTTTAGTCAGATTGAGATGACAATGACACATGCAAAGTTTGGTGTCAATATGTCAAAGCATTGCAGAGATACAGCCTCAAGAGTAATTTTTGCATCATGGCTCAACTCTGTTGCAGTGGTATATGAAAACTGTTTTGTCTATCAATCCGAAATCCATAACTATTTGTCAGCATGGTTTGAAGACGATACGGATCAATTTTGGTGAAAATCGGACAAACGGTCTAGGATGAGTTTGAAAAAGTAGATTTTTAACAAATAACAAGATGGAGCACAGATATGTTTGCAAAATATGGCAAAATTGGTATCTATCTTCTCGGCATGAGCCAATGAATGTATTATGACCAGTCTCATTACAATAGGCTAATTTAATCAAAAGTTATTAGCATTTTTGTACATTTTATTACAACTTTTGACCACAAGGTGGCGCTGCCCCGAAACTTTTTGAATATCTTCGGGACATAGAGCGGAAGACACATACCGAGTTTTGTAATGATACACTAGTGCATTCTTAAATTATACCATTAGCATTTTAAACCGTAATACTGCATTGAAGTCAATGGGAATTTCATGTTTTGTTTTATTATAGCGCCACCAAGAGGCACAATCCCACCAATTTTTTTATGTGTCCTCGTAGTGAGCCCATACATATGTGTGTCAAGTTTGGTGAAAATATTTCATTTTGTTTTGGAGTTATAGACATTTATATGAAAAAACACGTAAAAAATGACTGACACCTGACTTTGATTGGATTTTACTACCCCTTACTATCAATATTTTGACATTTGGGCATTAGCGTATAGCTATCGACCTATGTTTCCGAACTTCTGAGGCTGGTTTCGTCTCGATCGGACTAGCGGTTTTGAAGATATCAGCAAATGTTTTTTAAGCGCTAAATTACAACGCTGCGCAAACCATATGCCAAAACCTGGCAAGTCTGGTATCGTTGGACTCGGCAAGGATTCAGGAGACCAAAAAACATACTCCAATCAAAATATGTCAACCACACCCAAAGTTATAAGCGTTTGAAAAAAAAAAATCTCCACTAGGTGGCGCTGTTTCGAAACTTCTCTGGCTACTTCAGGGCATTTTGGTGATGACCCATACCAAGTTTCATAACAATCCGTTCATGCGTTCATAAAATACAGCCTCTTAGCACATAATTCAAAATGGCCGACATCCAAAATGGCCGAAATGGTAAAATTGGATATCAGTCGACTCGGCATGACGCCCTGAATCTAATGAGACCAATTTTATGATTTTTGGATAAACGGTTCAGAAGTTATATTCCAAAATAGGCATTTTTCGTATCTCCGGACCAGTAGGTGGCGCTGCGCCGAAACACTGCACGTAGCTTCAAGTCATGCTTGTGATGACATGTACCAAGTTTGGTTTGAATACGATAAAGCGTTGCGGAGATATAGCCTTTAGTGTGTTTTTGCAACCTCTACGTAAAATTTGTTTGTGCGTTTATTGAAAACGATTTGACGAATCAACTTGAATTCCATAACTTTTTGTCAACATGCTCTGCAGATGATCTGTTTCAATTTTCGTGAAAATCGGAGCAACGGCCTAGGAGGAGTTCGAAAAAGTAGGTTTTTCAGAAAATTCAAAATGGCGGGAAAATTTGCATAACGGAAAATGACATCATAGGGTGAAATCGAATCGGCTTGAGCCAAGGAATCCGATGAAAAAAGAATTTTGTTTCTAGCCCTTAGGGGTCAAAAGTTATAAGCATAAATATGAGTGAAACTTTGGACAGGTGGTGGCGCTAGAGGGATTGAGTTAGAGGCACCAAATTTGCTATAGTGACAGCTCAGACTGGCCTCTATGAGTGTGCCAAATTTCACAACTTTTTACCATACGGTTCTATGGGCTGCCAGAGACTTCTATGGCGGAAGAAGAAGAAGAAGAAGAAGAAGAAGAAGAAGAAGAAGCAGAATAATAATAATAGGAACACTAACAATTTCAATAGGTGCCTCCGCACCTTCGGTGCTTGGCCCCTAAATATAGCTGCAAGCAGCCATTATCGGGGCCAAGCGCAAAGAAGAAGACAAGACATGCCAGCATGGCTGGAAGTCTCAAGCCAACTGCAACAATGAGCCATTAAGGACCTATTAAGTTGATTTTAGGCAAAATAGCAGTCAAATTTTAAATACAGTCAATAATAATGGTTTAATGGTTTATCACTTTCGACCAATAGGTGTCACTGTTACGAAACTGATGTGGTTTAGTCAGATTGAGATGACAATGACACATGCAAAGTTTGGTGTCAATATGTCAAAGCATTGCAGAGATACAGCCTCAAGAGTAATTTTTGCATCATGGCTCAACTCTGTTGCAGTGGTATATGAAAACTGTTTTGTCTATCAATCCGAAATCCATAAGTATTTGTCAGCATGGTCTGAAGACGATACGGATCAATTTTGGTGAAAATCGGACAAACGGTCTAGGATGAGTTTGAAAAAGTAGATTTTTAACAAATAACAAGATGGAGCACAGATATGTTTGCAAAATATGGCAAAATTGGTATCTATCTTCTCGGCATGAGCCAATGAATGTATTATGACCAGTCTCATTACAATAGGCTAATTTAATCAAAAGTTATTAGCATTTTTGTACATTTTATTACAACTTTTGACCACAAGGTGGCGCTGCCCCGAAACTTTTTGAATATCTTCGGGACATAGAGCGGAAGACACATACCGAGTTTTGTAACGATACACTAGTGCATTCTTAAATTATAGCATTAGCATTTAAAACCGTAATACTGCATTGAAGTCAATGGGAATTTCATGTTTTGTTTTATTATAGCGCCACCAAGAGGCACAATCCCACCAATTTTTTTATGTGTCCTCGTAGTGAGCCCATACATATGTGTGTCAAGTTTGGTGAAAATATTTCATTTTGTTTTGGAGTTATAGACATTTATATGAAAAAACACGTAAAAAATGACTGACACCTGACTTTGATTGGATTTTACTACCCCTTACTATCAATATTTTGAGATTTGGGCATTGGCGTATAGCTACCGACCTATGTTTCCGAACTTCTGAGGCTGGTTTCGTCTCGATCGGACTAGCGGTTTCGAAGATATCAGCAAATGTTTTTTAAGCACTAAATTACAACTCTGCGCAAACCATATGCCGAAACCTGGCAAGTCTGGTATCGTTGGAGTCGGCAAGGATTCAGGAGACCAAAAAACACACTCCCATCAAAATATGTCAACCACACCCAAAGTTATAAGCGTTTGAAAAAAAAAATTCTCCACTAGGTGGCGCTGTTTCGAAACTTCTCAGGCTACTTCAGGGCATCGTGGTGATGACCCATACCAAGTTTCATAACAATCTGTTCATGCGTTCATAAAATACAGCATTTTTGCACATAATTCAAAATGGCCGACATCCAAAATGGCCGACATGGTAAAATTGGATATCAGTCGACTCGGCATGACGCCCTGAATCTAATGAGACCAATTTTATGATTTTTGGATAAACGGTTCAGAAGTTATAAGCCAAAATAGGCATTTTTCGTATCTCCGGACAGGTAGGTGGCGCTGCGCCGAAACGCTGCATGTTGCTTCAAGTCATGCTTGTGATGACATGTACCAAGGTTGGTTTGAATACGATAAAGCGTTGCGGAGATATAGCCTTTAGTGTGTTTTTGCAACCTCCACGTAAAATTTGTTTGTGCGTTTATTGAAAACGATTGGACGAATCAACTTGAATTCCATAACTTTTTGTCAACATGCTCTGAAGATGATCTGTTTCAATTTTCGTGAAAATCGGAGCAACGGCCTAGGAGGAGTTCGAAAAAGTAGGTTTTTCAGAAAATTCAAAATGGCGGGAAAATTTGCATACCGGAAAATGACATCATAGGGTGAAATCGAATCGGCTTGAGCCAAGGAATCCGATGAAAAAAGAATTTTGTTTCTAGCCCTTAGGGGTCAAAAGTTATAAGCATAAATATGAGTGAAACTTTGGACAGGTGGTGGCGCTAGAGGGATTGAGTTAGAGGCACCAAATTTGCTATAGTGACAGCTCAGACTGGCCTCTATGAGTGTGCCAAATTTCACAACTTTTTACCATACGGTTCTATGGGCTGCCAGAGACTCCTATGGCGGAAGAAGAAGAAGCAGAAATATAGCTGCAAGCAGCCATTATCGGGGCCAAGCGCAAAGAAGAAGACAAGACATGCCAGCATGGCTGGAAGTCTCAAGCCAACTGCAACAATGAGCCATTAAGGACCTATTAAGTTGATTTTAGGCAAAATAGCAGTCAAATTTTAAATACAGTCAATAATAATGGTTTAATGGTTTATCACTTTCGACCAATAGGTGTCACTGTTACGAAACTGATGTGGTTTAGTCAGATTGAGATGACAATGACACATGCAAAGTTTGGTGTCAATATGTCAAAGCATTGCAGAGATACAGCCTCAAGAGTAATTTTTGCATCATGGCTCAACTCTGTTGCAGTGGTATATGAAAACTGTTTTGTCTATCAATCCGAAATCCATAAGTATTTGTCAGCATGGTCTGAAGACGATACGGATCAATTTTGGTGAAAATCGGACAAACGGTCTAGGATGAGTTTGAAAAAGTAGATTTTTAACAAATAACAAGATGGAGCACAGATAGGTTTGCAAAATATGGCAAAATTGGTATCTATCTTCTCGGCATGAGCCAATGAATGTATTATGACCAGTCTCATTACAATAGGCTAATTTAATCAAAAGTTATTAGCATTTTTGTACATTTTATTACAACTTTTGACCACAAGGTGGCGCTGCCCCGAAACTTTTTGAATATCTTCGGGACATAGAGCGGAAGACACATACCGAGTTTTGTAACGATACACTAGTGCATTCTTAAATTATAGCATTAGCATTTTAAACCGTAATACTGCATTGAAGTCAATGGGAATTTCATGTTTTGTTTTATTATAGCGCCACCAAGAGGCACAATCCCACCAATTTTTTTATGTGTCCTCGTAGTGAGCCCATACATATGTGTGTCAAGTTTGGTGAAAATATTTCATTTTGTTTTGGAGTTATAGACATTTATATGAAAAAACACGTAAAAAATGACTGACACCTGACTTTGATTGGATTTTACTACCCCTTACTATCAATATTTTGAGATTTGGGCATTAGCGTATAGCTATCGACCTATGTTTCCGAACTTCTGAGGCTGGTTTCGTCTCGATCGGACTAGCGGTTTCGAAGATATCAGCAAATGTTTTTTAAGCACTAAATTACAACTCTGCGCAAACCATATGCCGAAACCTGGCAAGTCTGGTATCGTTGGAGTCGGCAAGGATTCAGGAGACCAAAAAACACACTCCCATCAAAATATGTCAACCACACCCAAAGTTATAAGCGTTTGAAAAAAAAAATTCTCCACTAGGTGGCGCTGTTTCGAAACTTCTCAGGCTACTTCAGGGCATCGTGGTGATGACCCATACCAAGTTTCATAACAATCTGTTCATGCGTTCATAAAATACAGCATTTTTGCACATAATTCAAAATGGCCGACATCCAAAATGGCCGACATGGTAAAATTGGATATCAGTCGACTCGGCATGACGCCCTGAATCTAATGAGACCAATTTTATGATTTTTGGATAAACGGTTCAGAAGTTATAAGCCAAAATAGGCATTTTTCGTATCTCCGGACAGGTAGGTGGCGCTGCGCCGAAACGCTGCATGTTGCTTCAAGTCATGCTTGTGATGACATGTACCAAGGTTGGTTTGAATACGATAAAGCGTTGCGGAGATATAGCCTTTAGTGTGTTTTTGCAACCTCCACGTAAAATTTGTTTGTGCGTTTATTGAAAACGATTGGACGAATCAACTTGAATTCCATAACTTTTTGTCAACATGCTCTGAAGATGATCTGTTTCAATTTTCGTGAAAATCGGAGCAACGGCCTAGGAGGAGTTCGAAAAAGTAGGTTTTTCAGAAAATTCAAAATGGCGGGAAAATTTGCATACCGGAAAATGACATCATAGGGTGAAATCGAATCGGCTTGAGCCAAGGAATCCGATGAAAAAAGAATTTTGTTTCTAGCCCTTAGGGGTCAAAAGTTATAAGCATAAATATGAGTGAAACTTTGGACAGGTGGTGGCGCTAGAGGGATTGAGTTAGAGGCACCAAATTTGCTATAGTGACAGCTCAGACTGGCCTCTATGAGTGTGCCAAATTTCACAACTTTTTACCATACGGTTCTATGGGCTGCCAGAGACTCCTATGGCGGAAGAAAAAGAAAAAGAAGAAGAAGAAGAAGAAGAAGCAGAATAATAATAATAGGAACAATATAGCTGCAAGCAGCCATTATCGGGGCCAAGCGCAAAGAAGAAGACAAGACATGCCAGCATGGCTGGAAGTCTCAAGCCAACTGCAACAATGAGCCATTAAGGACCTATTAAGTTGATTTTAGGCAAAATAGCAGTCAAATTTTAAATACAGTCAATAATAATGGTTTAATGGTTTATCACTTTCGACCAATAGGTGTCACTGTTACGAAACTGATGTGGTTTAGTCAGATTGAGATGACAATGACACATGCAAAGTTTGGTGTCAATATGTCAAAGCATTGCAGAGATACAGCCTCAAGAGTCATTTTTGCATCATGGCTCAACTCTGTTGCAGTGGTATATGAAAACTGTTTTGTCTATCAATCCGAAATCCATAACTATTTGTCAGCATGGTCTGAAGACGATACGGATCAATTTTGGTGAAAATCGGACAAACGGTCTAGGATGAGTTTGAAAAAGTAGGTTTTTAACAAATAACAAGACGGAGGACAGATAGGTTTGCAAAATATGGCACAATTGGTATCCATGTTCTCGGCATGAGCCATTGACTGTATTATGACCAGTTTCATTACAATGGGTTAATTTAATCAAAAGTTATTCGCATTTCTGTACATTTTATTACAACTTTTGACCACAAGGTGGCGCTGCCCCGAAACTTTTTGAGTATCTTCGGGACATGGAGCGGAAGACACATACCGAGTTTTGTAACGATACGCTAATGCATTCTTAAATTATAGCATTAGCATTTTAAACCGTAATACTGCATTGAAGTCAATGGGAATTTCATGTTTTGTTTTATTATAGCGCCACCAAGAGGCACAATCCCACCAATTTTTTTATGTGTCCTCATAGTGAGCCCATACATATGTGTGTCAAGTTTGGTGAAAATATCTCATTTTGTTTTGGAGTTATAGACATTTATATGAAAAAACACGTAAAAAAGGACTGACACCTGACTTTGATTGGATTTTACTACCCCTTACTATCAATATTTTGAGATTTTGGCATTAGCGTATAGCTATCGACCTATGTTTCCGAACTTCTGAGGCTGGTTTCGTCTCGATCGGACTAGCGGTTTCGAAGATATCAGCAAATGTTTTTTAAGCACTAAATTACAACTCTGCGCAAACCATATGCCGAAACCTGGCAAGTCTGGTATCGTTGGAGTCGGCAAGGATTCAGGAGACCAAAAAACACACTCCCATCAAAATATGTCAACCACACCCAAAGTTATAAGCGTTTGAAAAAAAAAATTCTCCACTAGGTGGCGCTGTTTCGAAACTTCTCAGGCTACTTCAGGGCATCGTGGTGATGACCCATACTAAGTTTCATAACAATCTGTTCATGCGTTCATAAAATACAGCATTTTTGCACATAATTCAAAATGGCCGACATCCAAAATGGCCGACATGGTAAAATTGGATATCAGTCGACTCGGCATGACGCCCTGAATCTAATGAGACCAATTTTATGATTTTTGGATAAACGGTTCAGAAGTTATAAGCCAAAATAGGCATTTTTCATATCTCCGGACAGGTAGGTGGCGCTGCGCCGAAACGCTGCATGTTGCTTCAAGTCATGCTTGTGATGACATGTACCAAGGTTGGTTTGAATACGATAAAGCGTTGCGGAGATATAGCCTTTAGTGTGTTTTTGCAACCTCCACGTAAAATTTGTTTGTGCGTTTATTGAAAACGATTGGACGAATCAACTTGAATTCCATAACTTTTTGTCAACATGCTCTGAAGATGATCTGTTTCAATTTTCGTGAAAATCGGAGCAACGGCCTAGGAGGAGTTCGAAAAAGTAGGTTTTTCAGAAAATTCAAAATGGCGGGAAAATTTGCATACCGGAAAATGACATCATAGGGTGAAATCGAATCGGCTTGAGCCAAGGAATCCGATGAAAAAAGAATTTTGTTTCTAGCCCTTAGGGGTCAAAAGTTATAAGCATAAATATGAGTGAAACTTTGGACAGGTGGTGGCGCTAGAGGGATTGAGTTAGAGGCACCAAATTTGCTATAGTGACAGCTCAGACTGGCCTCTATGAGTGTGCCAAATTTCACAACTTTTTACCATACGGTTCTATGGGCTGCCAGAGACTCCTATGGCGGAAAAAGAAGAAGAAGCAGAATAATAATAGGAACACTAACAATTTCAATAGGTGCCTCCGCACCTTCGGTGCTTGGCCCCTAATAATAGGAACACTAACGATTTCAATAGGTGCCTCCGCACCTTCGGTGCTTGGCCCCTAATAATAGGAACACTAACGATTTCAATAGGTGCCTCCGCACCTTCGGTGCTTGGCCCCTAAATATAGCTGCAAGCAGCAATTGTCGGGGCCAAGCGAAAAGAAGACCCTAAGACATGCCAGCATAGCTAGCTGGGAGTGTAAGACCAACTGCAACAATGAGCCATTAAAGACTTAAGTTGATTTTAGGCAAAAAAGCAGTACAATTCTAAATAAAGTCAATAATAATGATTTAATGGTTTATCATTTTCGACCAATAGGTGGCACTGTTATGAAACTGATGTGGCGTAGTCAAACTGAGGTGGGAATGACACATGCAAAGTTTGGTGTCAATATGTCAAAGCATTGCAGAGATACAACCTCAAGAGTCATTTTTGCATCATAGCTCAACTCTGTTGCAGTGGTATATGACAACTCTTTTGTTTATCCACACGAAATCCATAATTATTTGTTCACATGGTCTGAAGACGATACGATTCAATTTTGGTGAAAATTGGACAAACGGTCTAGGACGAGTTTGAAAAAGTATGTTTTTAACCAATAACAAGATAGAGGGCAGAGAGGTTTGCCAAATATGGACAAAATTGGTATCCATGTTCTCGGCAGGAGCCAATGAATGTCACCAGTCTCATTACAATAGGCTAATTTAATCAAAAGTTATTAGCATTTTGTACACCTTATTACAACTTTTGACCACAAGGTGGCGCTGCCCGAAAACTTTTTGAGTACCTTCAGGGCATGGAGCAGAAGACACATACTGAGTTTTGTAATGATACGCTAATGCATTCGTTAAGTGTAACATTAGCATTTTATACCCAAATACTGCATTGAAGTCAATGGGTATTTCATGTTTTGTTCTATTATAGCACCACCAAGAGGCACAATCCCACCATTTTTTTAATTTTTCCACAGTATGAGCCCATACATATACATGTCAAGTTTGGTGAAAACATCTCATTTTGTTTTGGAGTTATAAACATTTACATGAAAAAACACGAAAAAAATGACTGACACCTGACTTTGATTGGATTTTACTACCCCTTACTATGAATATTTTGACATTTGGGCATTAGCGTTTAGCTATCGACCTATGTTTCCGAACTTCTGAGGCTGGTTTCTTCTCGATCGGACTAGCGGTTTTGAAGATATCACCTAATGTTTTTTAAGCACTAAATTACAATGCTGCGCAAACCATACGCCGAAACCTGGCAAGTCTGGTATCTTTGGACTCGGCAAGGATTCAGGAGACAAAAAAAGTTACTCCCATCCAAATATGTCAACCACACCCAAAGATATAAGCTTTTGGGGAAAAAAATTCTCCACTAGGTGGCGCTGTTTCGAAACTTCTCAGGCTACTTCAGGGCATGGTGTTGATGACCCATACCAAGTTTCGTAACAATCCGTTCATGCGTTCATAAAATACAGCATTTTAGCACATAATTCAAAATGGCCGAAAGCACAAAAAGGCAGACCTAGTAAACTTGGATATCAGTTGACTCGACATGACTCCCCGTATCTAAGGAGATACATTTTATGATTTTTGGATAAATGGTTTAGAAGTTATAAGCCAAAATAGCCCTTTTTTGAATCTCCGGACCAGTAGGGTGCACTGCGCCGAAACACTGCATGTTGCCTCAGGTCATGCTTGTGATGACATGTGCCAAGTTTGGTTTGAATACGATAAAGCGTTGCAGAGATATGGCCTTTAGTTGTTTTTGCAACCTCTACGTAAAATTTGTTCGCACATTTATCGTAAACGATTTGAAGAATCAACTTGAATTCCATAACTTTTTGTCACCATGGTCTGAAGATGATCTGGTTCAATGTTCGTGCAAATCAGATGAACCGTCTAGGACGAGTTCGAAAAAGTAGTTTTTTTGGAAAATTAAAAATGGCGGGTAATTTTTATGACGCAAAACGACGTCATAGGGTGCAATCGAATCGGCTTGAGCCAAGGAGTCAGAGAAAATTTGGATTTTGTTTCTAGCCCTTTTAGTTCAGGAGTTATTAGCATAAACATGAGTGCAACTTTGGACTGTTGGTGGCGCTAGAGGGATTGAGTTAGAGACTCAACATTTGCTATATTGACAGTTGTGCCTGTCCTTTATATGTGTGCCAGATTTCATCATGTTCCCGCAAGCGGTTCTATGGGCTGCCATAGACTTGTGAGCGGAAGAAGAATAATAATAATAATAAGAACGCTAACGGTTTCAATAGGTGCCTCCGCACCTTCGGTGCTTGGCCCCTAATAACAATTTCAATAGGTGCCTCCGCACCTTCGGTGCTTGGCCCCTAAATATAGCTGCAAGCAGCCATTATCGGGGCCAAGCGCAAAGAAGAAGACAAGACATGCCAGCATGGCTGGAAGTCTCAAGCCAACTGCAACAATGAGCCATTAAGGACCTATTAAGTTGATTTTAGGCAAAATAGCAGTCAAATTTTAAATACAGTCAATAATAATGGTTTAATGGTTTATCACTTTCGACCAATAGGTGTCACTGTTACGAAACTGATGTGGTTTAGTCAGATTGAGATGACAATGACACATGCAAAGTTTGGTGTCAATATGTCAAAGCATTGCAGAGATACAGCCTCAAGAGTAATTTTTGCATCATGGCTCAACTCTGTTGCAGTGGTATATGAAAACTGTTTTGTCTATCAATCCGAAATCCATAAGTATTTGTCAGCATGGTCTGAAGACGATACGGATCAATTTTGGTGAAAATCGGACAAACGGTCTAGGATGAGTTTGAAAAAGTAGATTTTTAACAAATAACAAGATGGAGCACAGATATGTTTGCAAAATATGGCAAAATTGGTATCTATCTTCTCGGCATGAGCCAATGAATGTATTATGACCAGTCTCATTACAATAGGCTAATTTAATCAAAAGTTATTAGCATTTTTGTACATTTTATTACAACTTTTGACCACAAGGTGGCGCTGCCCCGAAACTTTTTGAATATGTTCGGGACATAGAGCGGAAGACACATACCGAGTTTTGTAACGATACACTAGTGCATTCTTAAATTATAGCATTAGCATTTTAAACCGTAATACTGCATTGAAGTCAATGGGAATTTCATGTTTTGTTTTATTATAGCGCCACCAAGAGGCACAATCCCACCAATTTTTTTATGTGTCCTCGTAGTGAGCCCATACATATGTGTGTCAAGTTTGGTGAAAATATTTCATTTTGTTTTGGAGTTATAGACATTTATATGAAAAAACACGTAAAAAATGACTGACACCTGAATTTGATTGGATTTTACTACCCCTTACTATCAATATTTTGAGATTTGGGCATTAGCGTATAGCTATCGACCTATGTTTCCGAACTTCTGAGGCTGGTTTCGTCTCGATCGGACTAGCGGTTTCGAAGATATCAGCAAATGTTTTTTAAGCACTAAATTACAACTCTGCGCAAACCATATGCCGAAACCTGGCAAGTCTGGTATCGTTGGAGTCGGCAAGGATTCAGGAGACCAAAAAACACACTCCCATCAAAATATGTCAACCACACCCAAAGTTATAAGCGTTTGAAAAAAAAAATTCTCCACTAGGTGGCGCTGTTTCGAAACTTCTCAGGCTACTTCAGGGCATCGTGGTGATGACCCATACCAAGTTTCATAACAATCTGTTCATGCGTTCATAAAATACAGCATTTTTGCACATAATTCAAAATGGCCGACATCCAAAATGGCCGACATGGTAAAATTGGATATCAGTCGACTCGGCATGACGCCCTGAATCTAATGAGACCAATTTTATGATTTTTGGATAAACGGTTCAGAAGTTATAAGCCAAAATAGGCATTTTTCGTATCTCCGGACAGGTAGGTGGCGCTGCGCCGAAACGCTGCATGTTGCTTCAAGTCATGCTTGTGATGACATGTACCAAGGTTGGTTTGAATACGATAAAGCGTTGCGGAGATATAGCCTTTAGTGTGTTTTTGCAACCTCCACGTAAAATTTGTTTGTGCGTTTATTGAAAACGATTGGACGAATCAACTTGAATTCCATAACTTTTTGTCAACATGCTCTGAAGATGATCTGTTTCAATTTTCGTGAAAATCGGAGCAACGGCCTAGGAGGAGTTCGAAAAAGTAGGTTTTTCAGAAAATTCAAAATGGCGGGAAAATTTGCATACCGGAAAATGACACCATAGGGTGAAATCGAATCGGCTTGAGCCAAGGAATCCGATGAAAAAAGAATTTTGTTTCTAGCCCTTAGGGGTCAAAAGTTATAAGCATAAATATGAGTGAAACTTTGGACAGGTGGTGGCGCTAGAGGGATTGAGTTAGAGGCACCAAATTTGCTATAGTGACAGCTCAGACTGGCCTCTATGAGTGTGCCAAATTTCACAACTTTTTACCATACGGTTCTATGGGCTGCCAGAGACTCCTATGGCGGAAGAAGAAGAAGAAGCAGAATAATAAATATAGCTGCAAGCAGCCATTATCGGGGCCAAGCGCAAAGAAGAAGACAAGACATGCCAGCATGGCTGGAAGTCTCAAGCCAACTGCAACAATGAGCCATTAAGGACCTATTAAGTTGATTTTAGGCAAAATAGCAGTCAAATTTTAAATACAGTCAATAATAATGGTTTAATGGTTTATCACTTTCGACCAATAGGTGTCACTGTTACGAAACTGATGTGGTTTAGTCAGATTGAGATGACAATGACACATGCAAAGTTTGGTGTCAATATGTCAAAGCATTGCAGAGATACAGCCTCAAGAGTAATTTTTGCATCATGGCTCAACTCTGTTGCAGTGGTATATGAAAACTGTTTTGTCTATCAATCCGAAATCCATAAGTATTTGTCAGCATGGTCTGAAGACGATACGGATCAATTTTGGTGAAAATCGGACAAACGGTCTAGGATGAGTTTGAAAAAGTAGATTTTTAACAAATAACAAGATGGAGCACAGATATGTTTGCAAAATATGGCAAAATTGGTATCTATCTTCTCGGCATGAGCCAATGAATGTATTATGACCAGTCTCATTACAATAGGCTAATTTAATCAAAAGTTATTAGCATTTTTGTACATTTTATTACAACTTTTGACCACAAGGTGGCGCTGCCCCGAAACTTTTTGAATATCTTCGGGACATAGAGCGGAAGACACATACCGAGTTTTGTAACGATACACTAGTGCATTCTTAAATTATAGCATTAGCATTATAAACCGTAATACTGCATTGAAGTCAATGGGAATTTCATGTTTTGTTTTATTATAGCGCCACCAAGAGGCACAATCCCACCAATTTTTTTATGTGTCCTCGTAGTGAGCCCATACATATGTGTGTCAAGTTTGGTGAAAATATTTCATTTTGTTTTGGAGTTATAGACATTTATATGAAAAAACACGTAAAAAATGACTGACACCTGACTTTGATTGGATTTTACTACCCCTTACTATCAATATTTTGAGATTTGGGCATTAGCGTTTAGCTATCGACCTATGTTTCCGAACTTCTGAGGCTGGTTTCGTCTCGATCGGACTAGCGGTTTCGAAGATATCAGCAAATGTTTTTTAAGCACTAAATTACAACTCTGCGCAAACCATATGCCGAAACCTGGCAAGTCTGGTATCGTTGGAGTCGGCAAGGATTCAGGAGACCAAAAAACACACTCCCATCAAAATATGTCAACCACACCCAAAGTTATAAGCGTTTGAAAAAAAAAATTCTCCACTAGGTGGCGCTGTTTCGAAACTTCTCAGGCTACTTCAGGGCATCGTGGTGATGACCCATACCAAGTTTCATAACAATCTGTTCATGCGTTCATAAAATACAGCATTTTTGCACATAATTCAAAATGGCCGACATCCAAAATGGCCGACATGGTAAAATTGGATATCAGTCGACTCGGCATGACGCCCTGAATCTAATGAGACCAATTTTATGATTTTTGGATAAACGGTTCAGAAGTTATAAGCCAAAATAGGCATTTTTCGTATCTCCGGACAGGTAGGTGGCGCTGCGCCGAAACGCTGCATGTTGCTTCAAGTCATGCTTGTGATGACATGTACCAAGGTTGGTTTGAATACGATAAAGCGTTGCGGAGATATAGCCTTTAGTGTGTTTTTGCAACCTCCACGTAAAATTTGTTTGTGCGTTTATTGAAAACGATTGGACGAATCAACTTGAATTCCATAACTTTTTGTCAACATGCTCTGAAGATGATCTGTTTCAATTTTCGTGAAAATCGGAGCAACGGCCTAGGAGGAGTTCGAAAAAGTAGGTTTTTCAGAAAATTCAAAATGGCGGGAAAATTTGCATACCGGAAAATGACATCATAGGGTGAAATCGAATCGGCTTGAGCCAAGGAATCCGATGAAAAAAGAATTTTGTTTCTAGCCCTTAGGGGTCAAAAGTTATAAGCATAAATATGAGTGAAACTTTGGACAGGTGGTGGCGCTAGAGGGATTGAGTTAGAGGCACCAAATTTGCTATAGTGACAGCTCAGACTGGCCTCTATGAGTGTGCCAAATTTCACAACTTTTTACCATACGGTTCTATGGGCTGCCAGAGACTCCTATGGCGGAAGAAAAAGAAGAAGAAGAAGAAGAAGCAGAATAATAATAATAGGAACACTAACGATTTCAATAGGTGCCTCCGCACCTTCGGTGCTTGGCCCCTAAATATAGCTGCAAGCAGCCATTATCGGGGCCAAGCGCAAAGAAGAAGACAAGACATGCCAGCATGGCTGGAAGTCTCAAGCCAACTGCAACAATGAGCCATTAAGGACCTATTAAGTTGATTTTAGGCAAAATAGCAGTCAAATTTTAAATACAGTCAATAATAATGGTTTAATGGTTTATCACTTTCGACCAATAGGTGTCACTGTTACGAAACTGATGTGGTTTAGTCAGATTGAGATGACAATGACACATGCAAAGTTTGGTGTCAATATGTCAAAGCATTGCAGAGATACAGCCTCAAGAGTAATTTTTGCATCATGGCTCAACTCTGTTGCAGTGGTATATGAAAACTGTTTTGTCTATCAATCCGAAATCCATAAGTATTTGTCAGCATGGTCTGAAGACGATACGGATCAATTTTTGGTGAAAATCGGACAAACGGTCTAGGATGAGTTTGAAAAAGTAGATTTTTAACAAATAACAAGATGGAGCACAGATATGTTTGCAAAATATGGCAAAATTGGTATCTATCTTCTCGGCATGAGCCAATGAATGTATTATGACCAGTCTCATTACAATAGGCTAATTTAATCAAAAGTTATTAGCATTTTTGTACATTTTATTACAACTTTTGAGCACAAGGTGGCGCTGCCCCGAAACTTTTTGAATATCTTCGGGACATAGAGCGGAAGACACATACCGAGTTTTGTAACGATACACTAGTGCATTCTTAAATTATAGCATTAGCATTTTAAACCGTAATACTGCATTGAAGTCAATGGGAATTTCATGTTTTGTTTTATTATAGCGCCACCAAGAGGCACAATCCCACCAATTTTTTTATGTGTCCTCGTAGTGAGCCCATACATATGTGTGTCAAGTTTGGTGAAAATATTTCATTTTGTTTTGGAGTTATAGACATTTATATGAAAAAACACGTAAAAAATGACTGACACCTGACTTTGATTGGATTTTACTACCCCTTACTATCAATATTTTGAGATTTGGGCATTAGCGTATAGCTATCGACCTATGTTTCCGAACTTCTGAGGCTGGTTTCGTCTCGATCGGACTAGCGGTTTCGAAGATATCAGCAAATGTTTTTTAAGCACTAAATTACAACTCTGCGCAAACCATATGCCGAAACCTGGCAAGTCTGGTATCGTTGGAGTCGGCAAGGATTCAGGAGACCAAAAAACACACTCCCATCAAAATATGTCAACCACACCCAAAGTTATAAGCGTTTGAAAAAAAAAATTCTCCACTAGGTGGCGCTGTTTCGAAACTTCTCAGGCTACTTCAGGGCATCGTGGTGATGACCCATACCAAGTTTCATAACAATCCGTTCATGCGTTCATAAAATACAGCATTTTTGCACATAATTCAAAATGGCCGACATCCAAAATGGCCGACATGGTAAAATTGGATATCAGTCGACTCGGCATGACGCCCTGAATCTAATGAGACCAATTTTATGATTTTTGGATAAACGGTTCAGAAGTTATAAGCCAAAATAGGCATTTTTCGTATCTCCGGACAGGTAGGTGGCGCTGCGCCGAAACGCTGCATGTTGCTTCAAGTCATGCTTGTGATGACATGTACCAAGGTTGGTTTGAATACGATAAAGCGTTGCGGAGATATAGCCTTTAGTGTGTTTTTGCAACCTCCACGTAAAATTTGTTTGTGCGTTTATTGAAAACGATTGGACGAATCAACTTGAATTCCATAACTTTTTGTCAACATGCTCTGAAGATGATCTGTTTCAATTTTCGTGAAAATCGGAGCAACGGCCTAGGAGGAGTTCGAAAAAGTAGGTTTTTCAGAAAATTCAAAATGGCGGGAAAATTTGCATACCGGAAAATGACATCATAGGGTGAAATCGAATCGGCTTGAGCCAAGGAATCCGATGAAAAAAGAATTTTGTTTCTAGCCCTTAGGGGTCAAAAGTTATAAGCATAAATATGAGTGAAACTTTGGACAGGTGGTGGCGCTAGAGGGATTGAGTTAGAGGCACCAAATTTGCTATAGTGACAGCTCAGACTGGCCTCTATGAGTGTGCCAAATTTCACAACTTTTTACCATACGGTTCTATGGGCTGCCAGAGACTCCTATGGCGGAAGAAAAAGAAAAAGAAGAAGAAGAAGAAGAAGAAGCAGAATAATAATAATAGGAACACTAACAATTTCAATAGGTGCCTCCGCACCTTCGGTGCTTGGCCCCTAATAATAGGAACACTAACGATTTCAATAGGTGCCTCCGCACCTTCGGTGCTTGGCCCCTAATAATAATAATAGGAACACTAACGATTTCAATAGGTGCCTCCGCACCTTCGGTGCTTGGCCCCTAATAATAGGAACACTAACGATTTCAATAGGTGCCTCCGCACCTTCGGTGCTTGGCCCCTAATAATAGGAACACTAACGATTTCAATAGGTGCCTCCGCACCTTCGGTGCTTGGCCCCTAATAATAGGAACACTAACGATTTCAATAGGTGCCTCCGCACCTTCGGTGCTTGGCCCCTAAAAACATTACACCAAATAAAAGCTTTCATTACAGCACTCAGGAACAGGCAGACGGGCAAGGAAACGCACACTAAAGCTTTCGAATGGTAATTGTTTCTCGTGGGGACGTAAGGTATTTTCGTCATTAACAGAGGCTAGTCAGTCATTTTTATTGCTGTCCGAATCCAGAATGTCAGTGTTTTTATCCCACAACCCACGTAAAACTCCCCAGTCAAATTACCCGTTTTTTTTTTTTTTTTTTGAGAAACATCAAGGTCGTGTGGTAATTTAATTAATTACCACACATGTTTTCCAGAAGAGTTTTCCAGAAGAGATCGCTTCAAAACTCTCTCTTTATATCCTTTTTGACCACTGCAGAGCACTGTACGGTTGTGATTCGCTGTAATTTGGATGGGTTTTAAAGCTCTAGCCTAAACGTTTATTACTAAAATGCTGGTAAGTATTTACAAGAATAATCTTTCATCACCGCTCAAAATAGAAAGAGAAGTAACCTGCAGGTTATTTGGGGGTTTTATTTTATAACCTAAAGAGAACCTTCCCAGAATGTTCCCTGCAGGGTATTTTTAGATAAATAAAAAAGTGTACTATATTTGTATGTTCATTTTGTATGTTTCATTACTGCACCTCTGATCTGCATGCACTTCTCCAGCACAGGCTTTCTTTTGTCTTCCACAGAAAGATGCACACTCATTTCATTTAAAAAAAAATAATAATAAGTTTTTACGGACTGACTTACTTTAGAGTGCAGGTTAACTAGCAGACAGAAACAAGATGATTAACAGTACACAGCTGAAAAAACGGAACTAATAAGGACAGTAACCATAGACACAAAGGAGTGGTGGGAAACTGAACAAAGGAGCAAAATTAACAAAATACAAATTGAAAGTTCAAACACAAACAGTAAGTTGAAAACCAAACATTTTAACTATGTTTTTACTGTCTTTCTGGGCCTCTAAAGTGGTAATCAAATTGCTGTCTATGCAGGCCTTAGAGAGCTCTTGGATTTCATCAAAAATATCTTAATTTGTGTTTTCCGAAGATGAAGGAAGGCCTTACGGGTTTTGAACGACATGAGTGTGAGTAAATGATGACAGAATTAAAAATTTTGCGGTGAACTAACCTAAAATTGAGGTCACATATTCAGATAAAGCTCCTCTGCCACAGCAACAAACTCAGATATACTGGATGACTGATCAAAGTATGGCCTGGTGGGAGAGAGCTGCTTGAAGCCAAGCCGTGCTCTCTTGTTTACCAAAAAACATGTTTTACTCACGTAAGTGTGTTGCACCATTCCTGTCATATCCAATATAGAAGGCACAGCATTGTGTTTTAGGGTGTTTGGTTGAATCGTACTAGAGTCTGTTTCCCTCTTTGGTGCGGTTTGTTTGGTCAGGTCTGAAAGCAGCAATCGCACTCGGGTGCGTACCAAAAGCAGACCAAACAAGCGTACCGAGACATCCTTGAAGAACTGGTCTCAGTATGCTTTCAAATTAACTCTGTAGCGGTTTGTTTGTGGTGAGAATGTGATCCGACCTTAAACAGAAACAACTGCAAAAAAGTACTAATAATTTTTAGCTGCTGTAGTCAGCTGCGTTGACATTATGTGCATGAAACCTGAAAAATGCTGCCTTCGGAGGACACATTTGAAGGCAGGAAGGCATCAAGCCACGTCCGAATCTAATGTTTGCTTCACTTCCTGTCTCCAGAGATACCTTCATCTGATAGATTTTTAAATTTATATTAATATTAATTTTAAATTTAAAGGCAGCATACATGTATCTTTCGCTGCCTTTGATATCCCACAATCCTGTGCTTTCCATTCAGTGACAGTTAAGCTGGGAAAATAAGATAGTTGAGTTTGTCAGTTTGTGTGTAAATGTATTGGGTTTTTTTTACCAATATTTTCCATTTCTGATGTCATTTCTAGCGAGAAATGACTGATGTAGTAATTAGATATGTGTTTAGTTCTCACCAAAGCTCTCTCTAATTTGCTCTAGATCATTAAACTGTTACACTTAGACATTAAATATGTGTTTAGTTTTTTACTAAAGCTCTCTCTATTTTGCTGTAGATCATTAAACTGTTCTTGCCTTAGAATTAGTCTAATAGTCTGTCCGAAATTAGTTTTGTGAGGTGCCTTAGGGCACAAAACGCTACGTTACAAGCCATTGCCTGAATAAGTCAGCGAGTCAACAAGTCAGCTGCCTAGGTTTTAGGAAGCAGCCAAAATTTTCAGAAGATGAGCATTTCAGAGTTAAGAATAATCAACGCATGTCTCCACTTGATGTGCATTCGCCGTTTGCAGTGCATTAGAACTTTGTTTTCAAGTCGCATTTGTGCTTCATTATAGAAATGTCTTGTTTGCATACTGTGGTAAATGCACACAATGTAGTAGATTATGGCCAGGGCCAAAACAGCCCGTGCAGTCGTTTCTCCATAGTTGTGTAGTTTGCTGGCTTTTCCTCTTCTGTTGGAATTTTCCCACACGTAAATTCTGAACAATCGATGAGCAGTTTAGGAAATATACCATGGCCAATGAGTGATGTGGATGTTGTCACATACCTATATTTTGGTTCGTTTCAATTGGTTCGGACCAAAGCAATCAGTGTGGTGTGAAAAGGGACCAAAATATCTGAAAAATCCAACAATGTATACTTGTTTGTCTTTGGTTTGGACCAAATGAACCGAACTAGAGATGTGAAAGCACCCTTAAGCCTAGTTCAAAATTGTCGGGTCACTGCTCTATTCACACTGCATGACTATCTGGGGTATCATTCAGTCACTGCTGTGTTTACACTGCACAATGGATTTGTGACAGAGGGTTTCACACTGCATGACAGTATAGGAGGAACAATCGCCGACAACTATTTCTCTCCGGTTTGCAAACTATGTTTCCCAACTACACACACGTGTGATGTGACAAGTAAACAACGCGAGATCACACGTGGGTCAGACCAGAGTTTTCGCGTAAGACTTGGAATTGTTATTAAAAATAAACTGCTCAAAGTTTACTCCAAATTGTCTGTGTGCTGATTTGTGGAGAAAAAGAAAAAGTATATTGGGAAGGAAATTGTTGGAGAGACAGAGGGAGCAAGGATTGCGCTCTGCAAAGAGAGTTTGAGGTAAATAAACAAAATAAAATTAATTTTGTAATGTGCTGCTGCTGCGGCTGGATGTGCAAATGTTTGGGCTTTGTTTCTGTTTGATAGAATTGTAAATATATCTATTAAAATACTTATATTATGTCTATAACTCCTCCTTGAACATCCCACTGCCCTGTATCTCACTCTCTCATTGGCTATAGGTCATCGCTGATGTGATTTTCAGTCAGAACATTTCACACAGCATGAGTTTTAATCGGCGATAGGTCCAGATATTTAGCATGACAAACAGCTTGCGGGCGTCGGCAATTCTCACTGATCGCGTCTTTGATCGTTCAGAAGGCATGATTGTCACTCGCGTGCACAAGCACCGATTTGCCTATGATCTCGGGCATTTGTCTGCGATTTGTCTGCGATTTCGCAAAACCTGACGGCGAGTCAATATCGTGGCTTAAATCAGGCAGTATGAACTCGACTTTAATCTCAATATGTCTCTCAAATCCAGTGTCAACCTCTCTCGTTTACTAACGATTAGCTTGCTATCTTCAGCATTGCTCGTTTACCTGCACCAGTTGGTGGCCAGGGCTACAGAAGCAGCGTACACATATACCCCTTTTCCACCAAGGCAGTGCTGGTGCTAAATTGGAGCCAGAGTGTAGTTTCCACACCCAAAGCACCAGCTCCAAGCCAGAAAAAGTGGTTCTTAAGTAGCACCAAAACATTGCTGGGCTAGAAATAAGAACCGATTACGTCAGGCGCTGGGGGCGGGGTCAACAAGATGAACACAAACTTGAGATCCGCCATTTTTGAAATAGCAGCTAATGGAGTTAAAAGCTGCTGCTTGTTTGTATTCACCTATACAAATTACTGTGAATGCGGTATAATAATGCGGGTTGGTCTGCAAAGCATCGATGCATTAGATAGAACATACCTCGTGTGTGTGTTTGTGTTTCCCGCTGCCGCTAGTAGTAGAGTCATGAAATGGGTCGAGTACCCGCGGGCATAAAAGTGGCTAAAAAGGGTGGATTGTGACATTTATAAAATACACGATGCAGGTGGAAAATTAATTCCGTGCGGGCGGGTAGAAGCACGGATGGCGAGGTGTAGGAGCGAGAGAGACCGGGGCGTGATGGCAAATGAGTGTCACCTGCAAGCCACACCGGTCTTAAATCTTCTCATGAGGGAGCTCGGAGGCATATAAGGACGAGCGACACCAATAAAGAATGAGAGATCACCAGACCTGGATTTGACGTTGAGTTGTGTTTATGTTTTATTATGTGTGTACGTGGCAGTGGTCCGTGAGGGGCTGCCCGTGTTGCTTTCGTTTTGTTTGGTTAAGTCTTTTAAATGTTCGCTGATTCTCGAAAAACGATCAAAACGATTCGGTCCTCCGCTGAACTGGTTTTGGGGGGAAAAAACAAGCATACAGAAGGGGAAATGACGTCATACCCAGTGTGCCTTGAGAAACTCATCGCAATTGGTCGATGAGATGCTACCAGGAACGGCCAATAGGCGTTCTTGTTTCAAAGCCGCAGCTGGACCCTTCTCGTAAAGAAAAATTTTAATAAATGAATCAATTAATAAATCTAAAAATAAATACATGAGGGAATAAATAAATGGAAAACTAAATGAATGCATAAATAAAAATATTTATTAAAATTGATGAACAAATAATAGTTAAAATATGTTTTTAAAAATGTATAAAAGCAGAAAATAATAAATTAAGGGAAAGATAATACAAAATTGTATTTGATTAAATTAATCATATTTATTTGTTATGTATTCTGTTATTTATTTTCCTATTATCACATTTATTTGTCTATGTATCTGTTTACATATACTTATTTACATATTTGTATATTTATTTATTTTCTCATTCATTCATTTATTTTTAATTTCTGCAGGTTTGGTTCTCCATACAATGTGTGTATATATATATATATATATATATATATATATATATATATATATATATATATATATATATATATATATATATATATATATATATATATATATATATATATACTAGTGTCTGTGAATATTAAACTGCAAAAATGCTACTTTAATATTTCTCTTGTAAATTTTTTTTTAATTATTATTATTATAAAATGTGTGTGTGTGTGTGTGTGTGTGTGTGTGTGTGTGTGTGTGTGTGTGTGTGTGTGTGTGTGTGTGTGTGTGTGTGTGTGTGTGTGTGTGTGTGCATGCTTGTTTTGGAAAAAAGTGTGGACATGTGGAATGTCATCATATTTCACCCTCTCCTTGTAATACCTGTGTCATAACCATGTCATGCCCATTTGTGTCCTGATAATTTACAAAACAAGCACGTACACACACACACACACAGAGAGAGAGAGAGAGAGAGAGAGAGAGAGAGAGAGAGAGAGAGAGAGAGAGAGAGAGAGACTTCTAATCCAGGAACCCATGTTTAAGAATTTACAAGTGCCTTGGTAAAAGATGTTACCTCTCCTTGAGTCCATGAGGATGAGATGTACTGTACTACTGGCTACACCAGAGACTGACTGCTAATTTTGATATTGTTCAGTAACTCATTGTTCCATTTCTGTTTGTCAAATGTCAATGGAAAGTGCTTAGTTTATGTCTCCTTTTGTTTGTTCATAGTAAAAGAAAGTTAGAGGACACTACTGAGTTCGAGTTAAGTTCTGTATGACTGTCCACTTTTTGTCTTTGTGTTTTTGATTTATAATAACCCAGATTCAACTTGACAGATGAAAGTATAGATTATATAATATCTACCATCATTTATTGTAGTATATTGAATATGTATGCTGCATGATTGGTTTATTTAATGTCATAATGTAATACAATTTATAAACATCGTCACTTAATTCTAGAGTGTGTGGAAAGCAGCTTACTTGATTGTTTAAATTAGCTATATACTATTATGATACATGTAGTGTAATTTTTAAATATAAACCCACTTAATAATCACATCCTTTATACGTGACAGCTTTACCCATTTAATTATAATTGATGTTCTGTAAAAATATTCATCAGAGAGGATGCTGGCTGAAATATTTTCAGAGTTAGGATGATTTTAACTGTCTTTTTAAACCAGGGATAAAATAAAGCATAGATTAGTGGATTCAAACCTGAGTTAATATACATAACCCATGTCAAATGATTTATGGTTGTGAAAGAGATTACTGTTAAACAGATATAATACGGAATAAAGCAAATCAGATAAGCTGTCACAATGATTCCTAATGTCAGAGCAGCTTTACTCTCAGATTTCCTCCTCACTGAACCTTCCATTACACATTTACCACCCTTCATCAGAGTGTTTATAACTTTCACCTGCTGATGCACAACATAAAATATCCTCAAATATAAAGTTATGATCAGGATACAAGGAAAAAGAAAAGTCACGAACAGATCAGTGACTATCCAGGCAAATCCCACCATAACAGAACACTTTCCATAACACATGTCTGTTCTGAGCGAAGTGTCACTATTACTTGCAAGGGTAGCATTATAAGTTGAGAAAAAACCCCAGCTCAGACAGATGCTTATTAAGATTCTAGTTGTGGTTATTTTCTGTGGGTACAGTAAAGGGTGACACACAGCCACATAACGATCAACAGCTATTAAAAGTAAATTACTGAGAGATGCTGAGAAGACCAAACCAAGGATTATAATAAACAGTCTGCAGAAAGTTTCTCCAAAGTACCAACATGTCTCAATCAGTCTGATGGCATCTATGGGCATGACGAGTCCCATAAGCATGTCGGCCACAGCCAGAGAGAGAATAATCAGGTTGGTTGGAGTGTGAAGCTTCTTGAAGTGAGAGATGGAGATGATCACCAGCAGGTTTAGAAACACAGTCCATGCTGACAGCAATGAGACAAACACATACATGATATTGTATTCATATCTAGAGCGTTTGCCCTTGATGCATGATGAGTTGATGGCAGGAAAGCAGTACTGAGTCTCATGATCCTCTGTCTCATTGGCCATGAGTGAGTCTCCTCCTGTTGGGAATTTGTTCTGCTCTCTTTTCATTTATACAGTGTCTGAACCAGACAGGCCATCCCACACATCTGATGGAACCTTTTTTTTTAGTTTTTTTTTTTTTTTTTTTTTAAATATGCAATATGCAAATATGCTTTGATATATGCAATTTTTTTTGTCTGTCCAGATTAGAATTCTCTGTTCAAAAGTTCATGCATTTTGTTTTTGTGTTTTAATTCTTTACTGTCTTATTGTTTTGTGTTTTCACATGAAAGCCATGCACAGATGGAACTGAACTGAACACAGGTGGTGGTTATTGATTTGATCAGTTATCAACCGCTGTAGATCACCTGAAACTCGTCTGAGCGGTCCCCTTGGTGCGGTTACGGTGATGTCTGTGAATTCGGAATGTTGTTTCAACATTGGACACTGGAAAAATTAATGTCCAATGTTGTCAGGCAAGCTGAGGTCACAAGTTAAAAACTAAATTGTGGGTTGTTTCTACATTCCTGGTAAAGACAAGTGTGTTTACAATTATATAATTATGGTATGCCTATTAAAATGTTATGCTTAATGCTGCACTGTGTAATTGTTAGTGGCATCTATCGGTGGTTTTGAAATTTGCAGGACAAAGATGTCTTCGTTTGAGACAGCAGAGGGTAGCTAGCGCTCTGTAGAGCATTTGTCCATTTAGGGCTATTGTAGAAAGTGGTGGTGCAAAATGGTGACTTCACTGTAAGGGCACATGTGGTGTTTAAAGATAGAGATGGCTCGTTCTAAGGTAATAAAAACATAATGGTACATTATGTAAGGTCTTTATACTCCGCTGAAAACATTTTTAGTATATTGATTAGTATATTGCTTTTTTTTCAATAGATCCTCATAAATACTACACACTGCATCAATTATCACAGCTAGATTTTTGCCCTTAAAGGGGTCATATAATGGCATGTTTGTACAAGTTAATATGATTATTTAGTGTTTAAATTAAAACTTTGTAATATACTTTAATACAAAATTATATTTAGTATTCTAAGAAATCACTCATTTAACCTGGTGAAAAACAGCTCTGTTTTCAGCAAGCCGTTTCTGTGCATGTGCCTTTTATGCTAATGAGCTCTGCTTACCCCGCCCCTCTGTTCTGTGGGGGCTTTGAGTGTGAAGCTGCTTAGACAACAGGAGAAAGTTTGACAACGCGTCTCTCAGGACACATCTGTGCAAGTTCAACCGGATCAATTTGATATATCAGATAAATCAACATCAAAATGACTGCTGTGTTCATTATTACACCTAAGAACAGAACACCACAATCGCTTAGACGCCATTCTGCTCCAGCGTATCCACAATGGCGGACAGCTTGCGCTCGCTCAGGGCGGGTCTGAGCTGAAACGCTGCTGTCAATCAACAGTCATGGGAGGGGTGTCCGATCGTGTGAAGTCACACATCGAACGGCTTGATTTCAGACAGGTGAAAACATATAAGGAGATTTTAAAAAAGCACTTGATGGATATTTATCATTATAGGATGGATGTGTACAATCACTAACCAAAACACGTTGCTATAATCAACTTGTAAAAGTACATACCATTATATGACCCCTTTTATGCTTTGGCAAAGCATGTAAATGCTTTAACCTGGTTTCTGTTGGCTTATTGAAGTGTGCATAATGTGATATGTGACCGAATCCACAGTCCTTTCTTTGGATTTAAACACATCCAGACAGAGTGAATGTTTGCAGTAAGGGAGGAGGAAATATATTGCACACTCAGACTCTTTCTTGACACAAAAAATGATAAAAGCACTCTCATCTTTCGCAGCGGAATGCTGCATCTGTGATTGTATGAGCTGCAAGTTTCCCACTGACATGTTGCAATTCTTTTGAGGAGCAATTAAATGACTGATAGACAACTACTCTGTAAGTGTTTGTAACTTTTCTCATTTGATTGTTTGTTCATTTGGTGTTGAATAAGTGTGTCTGTGTAGTGCAGTGGTGTGTATTACTAGTTTTGGTGTGTGTGGGAGTTAGCATTTGTTGAGTTAGCATTTGTTTGGTCATTGCCACGTTGGGAGTGAGTTTGTTGGGGGCGTGGCCAGCGAGGTATTAAAAGCCTCGTGTGTTTAACATTTGGCTAGAGAGGAGCAATTAATTGACTGATAGACAACTACTCTGTAAGTGTTTGTAACTTTTCTCATTTGATTGTTTGTTCATTTGGTGTTGAATAAGTGTGTCTGTGTAGTGCAGTGGTGTGTATTACTAGTTTTGGTGTGTGTGGGAGTTAGCATTTGTTGAGTTAGCATTTGTTTGGTCATTGCCACGTTGGGAGTGAGTTTGTTGGGGGCGTTCCCAGCTGCTTTCAATAATGATACTCAAGTGAGTATAAATAGCGTGATAGTCCGCATCAGCGGAAGCGGCAGTGTGAAGAACAACGAGTGTAAAGACTTCAACTCTTCCCTGTGCAAGACCAACGAGTGTAAAGACTTCAACTTTTCCCTGTGCAAGACCAATGAGTGTAAAGACTTCAACTCTTCCCTGTGCAAGACCAACGAGTGTAAAGACTTCAACTCTTCCCTGTGCAAGACCAACGAGTGTAAAGACTTCAACTCTTCCCTGTGCAAGACCAACGAGTGTAAAGACTTCAACTCTTCCCTGTGCAAGACCAACGAGTGTAAAGACTTCAACTCTTCCCTGTGCAAGACCAACGAGTGTAAAGACTTCAACTCTTCCCTGTGCAAGACCAACGAGTGTAAAGACTTCAACTCTTCCCAGCGCAAGACCAACGAGTGTAAAGACTTCAACTCTTCCCTGTGCAAGACCAACGAGTGTAAAGACTTCAACTCTTCCCTGTGCAAGACCAACGAGTGTAAAGACTTCAACTCTTCCCTGTGCAAGACCAACGAGTGTAAAGACTTCAACTCTTCCCAGCGCAACTCCGCCCGAGCAAGGACCCCGGCAAGGCACTTGAGTATCCTCTTCCTTTTCATTATTTGTGTTCAGTTCTTTTCTAATTCCTATCTGGCCTTTTCTCTGATCTGTATTCACCATGTGCTTTCAAATCTCAACTATTACTACTAGCACTCGTAAATCACGCTCTGTACGCACGAGATGCCGCAATCCTAATAATTTGTGCTATATCCTAACATCCGGGTGTAAACAAAGCAGAATTTATTTCATCTATTGGGACTCATTCTCAGCTCAGCCTCATGGCCCTAACTGAGACCTGGATCAAACTAGAGGACACTGCCACTCCTGCAGCCCTCTCAACCAATTTAACTTTTTCACACACTCCTCTGCCTATTGGGAGGGGTGGGGGTACTGGTTTGCTTATCTCAAATGATTGGAAATTTGATCCATTACCGTCTCTACCGGCCAATTCATTTGAATCGCACTCAATCTCTATTACTCACCCTGTTAAAATCCATGTGGTAGTGGTCTATCGTCCTCCAGGTCACCTTGGTAACTTTGTGGAGGAGTTGGATGTGTTACTTTCTAGCTTCCCTGAGGATGGCACTCCTCTGATTCTGCTTGGTGACTTCAACATCCATCTTGATAAACACCTAGCTGCAGACTTCAGCACTCTACTGACTTCATTTGACCTTAAGTTAGTATCTACTACGGCTACTCACAGATCAGGTAACCAATTAGACCTTGTCTACACACGCAGCTGCTCCACGGACAACACTTTAGTTACTCCATTACACACCTCTGACCACTTTCTCATCACTCTTAACCTCATACTGACTCCTGATACAACACGTACTCCTACACAGATTACCTTTCGGCGTAATCTACGCTCACTCTCTCCCTCTCGCCTATCCATTATGGTATCATCTTCACTCCCTCCACCTGCTCAGTTCTCAGCACTGGACACTAACAGTGCTACTGACACTCTTTGCTCCACTCTAACATCCTTCTTAGACAGTTTTTGCCCCCTTTCATCCAGACCTGCCAGCCCCACCCCATCTGCCCCCTGGCTGTCTGATGTTCTCCGTGAACATCGCTCTGGACTCAGGGCGGCAGAGAGGAAATGGCAGAAATCTAAAAACTATACTGACCTTACCTTGTATCAGTCTCTTCTCTCTTCTTTCTCTACAAATGTCTCCACTGCTAAAACAACATACTACCACAACAAAATCAACAATTGCTCTGACTCTCGCAAACTCTTTAAAACATTCTCCTCTCTCCTTTGTCCTCCTCCTCCCCCTCCTTCATCAACTCTTACAGCTGATGACTTTGCATCATTTTTCACAAACAAAACAGCTCTCATTAGCAACCAGTTCTCCTCACCACAAACTGACCCGCACATCTCACCCACAAACACGAACACGCTTCCATCCTTCTCTCCGCTCTCCGAGGCAGATATTTCTAAACTCATCCTTTCCAATCACCCTACTACCTGTCCACTTGATCCTATACCCACTCACCTCCTTCAGGCTATTTCTTCTTCAATCACTCCTGCACTCACTCACATTGTCAACACTTCTCTTCACACGGGAACCTTTCCCACAGCATTTAAGCAGGCTCGGGTAACCCCACTGCTTAAGAAACCCTCTCTGAATCCAGCACTTTTAGAAAACTACCGACCGGTATCCCTTTCATTGCAAAGACCCTTGTGTTCAATCAACTCTCTATGTTTCTTGAACGGGACAACAACCAATCCGGCTTCAAAAGCGGCCATTCGACTGAGACTGCCTTGCTCTCGGTAACTGAGGCACTGAGACTGGCAAAAGCAGCTTCCAAATCCTCAGTGCTCATTCTGCTGGATCTGTCTGCTGCTTTTGACACAGTTAACCACCAGATCCTCCTGTCAACACTTAAGAAGGCAGGGATCTCAGGAACTGCTCTCCATTGGTTCAGGTCTTACCTCTCTGGTAGGTCCTACAGGGTGTCATGGAGAGGTGTAGTGTCTAAGTCACATCATCTAGCTACTGGGGTTCCCCAGGGCTCAGTGCTTGGACCACTTCTCTTCTCCATCTACATGTCATCATTAGGTTCTGTCATTCAGAAACACGGCTTCTCCTATCACTGCTATGCTGATGACACTCAACTCTACTTCTCATTTCAACCAGATGATCCTACAGTCAGTGTTCGTATCGCTGCCTGTCTGACAGACATTTCTGACTGGATGAAAGAGCATCATCTTAAACTCAATCTTGCAAAGACAGAATTACTTGTTTTCTCAACCAACCCAGCACTTCATCAAAATTTCTCCATTCAGCTTGGTTCATCGACCATATCTCCATCAAGGACAGCAAGAAACCTTGGAGTTGTGATTGATGACCAGTTAAACTTCACTGACCACATTACTGCAACGGCCCGGTCCTGCAGATTTGCTTTATACAACATTAGAAAGATTAGACCCTTCCTATCAGAACAGGCTGCACAACTCCTGGTTCAAGCTCTTGTTCTCTCCAGACTGGACTATTGTAATGCTCTTCTGGCTGGGCTTCCAGCATGCACTATCAATCCCTTGCAGCTGATCCAGAATGCAGCGGCGAGAGTGGTCTTTAATGAGCCGAAGAGAGCGCATGTTACGCCTCTCTTCATCAAACTGCACTGGTTGCCAATGGCTGCTCGCATCAAATTCAAGGCATTAGTTCTTGCCTACAAAACAACCACTGGCTCTGCACCAATATACCTAAACTCACTTGTTCAGACTTACACACCCTCCAGAAGCTTGCGTTCTGCGAGCGAGCGGCGCCTCGTGGTTCCATCCCAAAGAGGCATGAAATCGCTCTCACGGACATTTTCCTGGACCGTTCCCACCTGGTGGAATGACCTGCCGATCTCAATTCGTGCTGCCGAGTCTGTAGCCATTTTTAAAAAACATCTTAAGACACATCTTTTCCAATTGCACTTGACCAATACAGAATAGCACTTACTGATCACCACAGCAACGACCAAAAAGTGCACACTCCTGGATCATATCTACGTCTCTCATCCGGATTTGTGCCTTCAGGCGGGTATGTTACATAGTTATCATAACTATCAAAATCCAGTGTTCTGTATTTTGCGTACGTGAGTTTTTGTTGTAGATGGCTATTGCTGCGCGTTTAGCTAGAATGCCATACAAAACCAACCCATTGGGCCACTGAATCTGCATAACGATCTGAATCTGCATTAGTCCTAATGGGTTGTTATCATAGCTATCAAAATCCAGTGTTCGGCATTTTGCGTACATTAGTTTTTGTTGTAGATGTTTATTTAAAAAAAAAAAAAAAAAATGGTGTACTGTGCTAATTAATTGAGATTTCTTACAGCTCTTACAGGTTGTTGGCCTTGTCTGTTTCGTTGCTTCTATTACTCTCCCCTTTTTTGTAAGTCGCTTTGGATATAAGCGTCTGCTAAATGATTAAATGTAAATGTAAATGTAAATTCTTTATTTTATGCTTTTATTTAACATCACAACCGACATGACAAATTAAATAGTCAAAGTCAGATACGCAAATTAATACATTTTGACGTCACTTCCAGGAAATAATCTGCTTTATTAATAAAGTATTGTAAACATGGTTTAATTACGTTGTTGGATACTGAGGAATCTGGATCATTTGTTTTAAAGTCTGACCTATCCTTTTCTTCCACATCATGTGCTGAAGGAAACGGATTAATAAGGGAGATATGGTTGAAGACTTTGTTTCGTTACTTGCAGAGAGTTCTGTGGTGTTCTAGAGTAAGCCACTAGAGGGAGCTCTTGCAAGAGAGCATAAGGAATGAAAAGACAAGTGAAGTAGTGATACCATGACATGTGAGAAATAAAAGAATACACTGAGTTCAGTCACGGAGTTTGTTACGGTTTATTTTCGAGGCACTCAACATATTGGCGACGAGGATGGCTTTTAGTTTGAGCCAACCCACTCCGTTCCTGCAAACACCGGGAGAACCGCCGATTCCGTTCAAAGCATGGATTAAAACTTTCGAAAATTTCTTGCTGGCCCTGGGAGAAGAACTATCTACTGCTAGGAAGCGTGCACTTCTAATACACTGCCTCGGAGCGGAGGGGCAAAGACTGTTCTACACCCTAAATGTGAGCCAACAGGGAGACGATACGTACGCTTCTGCTTTGAGTGCAATTCAGGACTTTTTTGTTCCTAAAGTTAATGTGGTTGCTGAACGTTACCGCTTCCGCCAACGGAGTCAACGCGCAGGCGAGACAACAGACCAATATATCGCTGCTCTGCGTGAACTCGCTGCCACCTGCGAATTCGGCGCTATGGAGGACGAGATGATACGCGACCAGCTGGTTGAAAAGACTAATTCAGCACGGATCAGAGAACGGTTGCTGCTAGAAGTACCACTCGACCTTAAGAAAGCTGTGACGGTCGCGCGGCAAATTGAAACTGCAACAGCAGAGGCCAAAGCGATGATAACGTCATCAGACAACTCAGTACAAGCAGTTCAACAATACAACAGGCCCCGACGGAGCAAAAGCAAAGCCAGCGCGATGCGCGGACCGCCCAAATCCACCCGTTCACTAACTTGCTACCGCTGTGGATCCGAGCAGCACGCAGCTAATTTTTCTGGATGCCCTGCTAAGGATGCGGTATGCAGGAACTGTAACAAAAAAGGACATTATGCTAAGGCATGTCGTGGAAGCAAACGGGTGAGTGAAATTACAGTGCCTGAAGTGATTGTGTTAAATGTGGAACATTCCGCTCGTGACTGTGGCAAAATAATGTGTACAGTACAAATATGTGTAAGCACAGGACAAAAACGGGACATTCAGCTAATGGTAGATACTGGATCGGCTGTGTCTATATTACCAATGTCCATTTACACGGCATTGTTCAATCAAGCACCGCTCTCATCGCCGAAACTCAGTCTAGTTAGTTTTGGGGGCGATGCAATTGAAGTGAAAGGATGCATGCCAGCCAGCGTTTCATATGGTGACCATTGCACTACTGCAGACCTGTACATCGTACAAAAAGGATCAGCTGTGTTGGGCAGAGACCTCTTTACTGGACTGTGTTTACAATTATGCGATGGCCAGATTAGTACAGCCCATTGTGTGAATCCTGTCTCGTCTGTGGCTGCAAGCTCTGAAAACAGACTGGGATGTGCAAGAGGATTTGTACATCGTGTCACGATGCGGCCTAAGGTTCAACCCGTCCAACAGAAACTCAGGCGGTTACCTTTCTCAATTCGTGATGAGGTGTCCAAAGAATTACAGAAGCTCATAGAACAGGATGTAATCGAGCCTGTAGATGCATCTGAGTGGGTCTCCCCAATAGTGGTCACCAGAAAAAAAGACGGGGGGATCCGGCTCTGCGTCGATTTACGTGAGCCTAATAAAGCCATCGTAGTGGACAGTTTCCCTCTTCCGCATATGGAGGAGATGTTCGCAAGCCTGTGTGGAGCTAGAATGTTTTCCACATTAGACCTCCAAAGTGCTTACCATCAGGTCGTGTTGCATGAGGACAGTCGAAACATGACTGCATTTATAACGCATGATGGGCTATTTCGCTTTAAAAGGGTTCCGTATGGACTGGCCTCAGCCCCAAGCTGCTTTCAGAGGATGATGTCTGAAATCCTTAAAGGTCAGCCTGGAGTCCATTGCTACTTGGACGATATCATGGTCGCAGGAGCAACACTCAAGGAACATGATGATAACCTGCAATCCGTGCTGCAGCAAATTGACAAGGCAGGACTGAAACTTAACACAGCAAAGTGTCACTTCAGACAGCCAGAACTGTCATTTCTGGGCCACACGCTGTCTGGGAAGGGATTGCGGCCTGATGCTTCTCATGTCTCTGCAGTGGCAGATGCTCCACCCCCGGCTGACGTGGTCAGTCTTCGTTCATTTCTGGGGCTTACATCATGGTATTCTAAGTTCATACCAAACTTTGCTACAGTGGTGGAGCCACTGCGCATGATTTTACGAGGCTCTGTTCCATTCATGTGGTCACCTGAGGCTCAGGAGAGCTTTGAGACTGTAAAGAGACTGATTGTGAATAGTGCTGCACTCACACTTTTCAATCCAGAACTAACCACTATCGTGACCACAGACGCATCAGACTATGGAATTGGAGGGGTTCTTACCCAGCTGCATGCAGACAAAACAGAGAAAACCGTGGCATTTGCCTCACGCACTCTTACAGCAGCAGAAAGGAAGTACTCCACGGTAGAAAAAGAAGCGCTAGCATGTGTTTGGGCCACAGAGAGATGGAGGACCTACCTGTGGGGACGACACTTCATACTGCGGACAGATCACAGCCCACTAACCACTCTTTTGACATCTAAGGGTCAAGGCAGAGCAGGTATGCGCATAGCCAGATGGTCAGCTAGGCTGATGGCATTTACGTATGACATTCAGTATAAGCCAGGGTGTGAGAATGTGACTGCAGACTGTTTATCTCGCTTACCACTGCCTAGTACTGAACCTAGTCTGGAACATGATGTTGAAGTTGTAGCACTCACTTCTACGCTCACTACAATAACCAGCTCCGAGTTCAAAGCAGCATGCGATTCGTGTCCTGTGCAAGCCGAGCTGCGCAGACTACTTACTTCAAAATGGCCAAAGTGTGCAAAAGTACTGGATCGTGCATTACGGCCATATTTTCAAATACGCCATGAACTTTCACTCCAGGATGGTTGTGTGGTACGTGGGACCAGCCGCCTCATAGTTCCAGAATGTCTCCAGCCCAAGTTGATCGCGCTTGCACACGACACACATCAGGGCATCGTGAGGACGAAAAGGAGGCTGAGAGAACTCTACTGGTGGCCTGGCATGGACGCTCAAGTGGAAACAACAGTCAAATCTTGTGTCACGTGTCAGTTACATGACAAATCGGCTGTTACATACATAACACCACTCCAACCTGTGCCATATCCTACTGACGCTTGGGAAAAAGTGGCCATAGACATTATGGGTCCTTTTGATGCAGCACCCGTGGACTGTCGCTTTGTAGTCACTCTGGTGGACTATTACAGTAAGTGGCCTGAAATGGCATTTGTCTCACATCCTACCACCCAGTCCGTGATTCAGTTCTTGTCTACAGTGTTTAGTAGAGAGGGGAATCCAAAAGAGCTGATTTCTGACCATGGAGTACAATTCACTTCATACGCCTTCAAGCTGTTCTTGCAAAACAGAGGAATCACACACAGGACTTCATCTGTGTACTACCCAAGAGCAAACGGAGAAGTCGAACGTTTCAATCGCAGCTTAAAGGATAGCTTACAGACTGCATCACTGGAAGGAAGAGGGTGGAAGGAGTTTACTAAAGACTTTCTGCAGGCATACCGTTCAACGCCGCATGCCACTACACACTGCACGCCAGCTGAGCTCTTGCATGGTAGACCCATGTTAACCAAACTTAACGTTTCGGGTCTTCACTTACCACCTGCAGGTAAACCGCTCTCATCTCAACAGCTTGCTTCACATGTGAGGGAGAAACAGTCAAAAAGCAAACAGTACAGTGACAGAAAACGCAGTGCAAAGCATGTCTCATTTCAGTGTGGATCCTATGTCCGTGTAAAGAGGCCAGGAATTGTGCCAAAGACTCAGTCTAAATTTGGAAGACCCCTACAGGTTGTGGGTAAGAGAGGACTGTACACATACAAGCTGTCAGATGGGCGATGCTGGAATGCATCTCACCTGGCACCTGCACTCGCTCCAAGCAGAACAGAGGAGTCCAGTGATTTGCCATTGTTTGACGCGGGGAACACTGAACCGATAGGTGGTGAACAACCAGCTGTAGTTGCACGGCCGGTTCGGAGTAGGTGTGCGCCTGCATGGACCCGGGATTATGTGATGTAAAATGTGATTTAATGCATCAATAATACATAAATTGTGTCACTGCAGTTTAAGGAAAAATAACAACTGTTCTGTGAATATTTTGTGAGGGTCATAGTGAAGGTTTTGATTCCAAGTCTTACGGTTGGGAGTTCGAGGCACTCAACAAGTTCAATTAGAGTCATATTTAGTTAAAGGAGATGTAACCCTTGGGGTGCGTCCAAGCTTGAATTAAGTTTCTGTAATTCTGGGGAATAATTTAGCAGGGGGCGAGTATGAAGAGATGTGGTTCTTCTACGTGTAGTTTAATTTACTCCACTGAATAGGTGAACTGATGAATGGATGCAGAATTCCCTGAGGTGTTTGCATCTTGTGCCATAATGCATAAAGTCTTGTACTTGATCATCTAAATTAGTGTCCAAGCTTGCGGTACCTGGTTTATTTGCTCTGTCAGCTATTTCTTGTAGTGACTTAGTAGCAGTGCAGAAAATTTATTCTATTTTATAATATCTGTTCACTGTTCTCCCTGAGGAAGTACAGCTTCAACTCTCCTGGAAAGGCTTTCCACAAGGTTGAGGAGTGTGTTTATGTGAATTTTCAATCATTCTTCGAGGAGCAAATTTGTGAGGTCAGGCATTGATGTTGGACGAGAAGGCCTGGCTCACAGTCTCCACTCTAATTCATCCCAAAGGTGTTCTATCGGGTTGAGGTCAGGACTCTGTGCAGGCCAGTCAAGTTCCTCCACACCAAACTCAATCTTTCATGTCTTTATGGACCTTGCTTTGTGCACTACAGTCATGTTGGAACAGGAAGGGGCCATCTCCAAACTGTTCCCACAAACTTTTGGTATGCTGAAGCATTAAGCATTCCTTTCCCTGGAATTAAGTGACCAAGTCCAACCCCTGAAAAACAACTCCACACCCTAGTACCCTCTCTATCAAACTTTACACTTGGCGCAAAGCTGTCAGGCAAATACAGTTCTCCTAGCAACTGCCAAATCCAGACTCATCCCCATCAGATTGCCAGACTGATAAGCATAATTCGACACTACGGAGCACATGGCTCTACTGCTCTAGTCTCGTGGCGGTGTGCTTTACACCACTGCGTCCGACATTTGCATTGCACTTGGTGATGTAAGGCGTCGATGCATCTGATCGGCCATGGTAACCCATTTCATGAAGCTGTCTAAGTACTGATCTTGAGCTAATCTGAAGGCCCCATGAAATCTGGAGGTCTGTAGCTCTTAACTCTGTTCGCTGACCCCGCCCTGTGATTTTACCTGCACTCCGTATCTGAGTTGCTGTTGTTCCTAATTGCTTCCACTTTGTTATAATGCCACTAACAGTTGACCGTGGAATATTTAGTATTCAGGAAATTTCACTTATGGACTTATTGCACAGGTGGCAGCCTATATGGTACAACGCTTGAAATCACTGAGCTCCTGAGAGCGACCCATTCTTTCACAAATGTTTGTAGAAAGCCATAACTGCATAAATGTTAATCCAAATGAGAATCGAGAAATTTTTATTTTCAGCCTTGACCCAGTTCAAGGGTTCATAAAAATAAATACAGTAAAAACTGTTTCACATTTGGATTCATTAGGCCATGCATTATATTGATTTTATCAGACGTTTTGTAGATCAGTCAGACTCTGTACGCGCTATAGAGAATCTGTGTTGCAAGAGCAATTTTGCGTGGTTCATTACACAAACACACTATCATGACTCAGTCTTAGGAAGAAGCTGCAGAAATGTCACTGATTTCTGCTGCTTCCAGCCTCAAAAAAGAAGAAGAAAAGATCATTAGACCCTGCATTAAACCCATCTGTTGGATTTAACACACCCTTACAGAAGATGGAAAAGTTCTGACTCGGCTCATTCAGCTCTAACGTCACTTAATTTGCATAGTGCTGTAAGTATGGATGACCTCAGGAAGAATTATTTAAAAGAAGGGTCATGTATCAACAAGTTAATGAATAAGCAGCTGAACTTAGCATTATGGAAAAAAGTACACTTGTGCGTAGGAGCATTTTGGTTGTGTTGCGGCATGATTCTGGTGTGACCTGATTCCACTGTGTGTGTTAACTTATGTTTTCTTTTTAAGTTTCGTTGTGTTGTGCACCAGTGAGCCTCCAAACACAAGAAACTGAGGCAAACACACCAGACTGATGTAACAGCTGCTGCGTTCTTCTACAGGGTCAGTGATTCACTGTTTTTATTGTTTGATAGCTCAATACAGAAATCAGCCCACTTAATGCCAAAGAGGCACAAATTCACTTTCACTGACCTTTACTTGGACCGTTCCCTGCGTGACCTGGTGAAAGGACCTGCCTTACTCAACTCGAGCTGCCGAGTCTTTAGCCAATTTCAAGAAACTTCTGAAGACCCGTATTTTTCGGCATCACATGATATGAAATCATATGAAAGTAAACTGCAATATCGAACTGGATAATTAAAGCAGTTTAATAAAGATTTAAGGTGATGATTAAGAGTTCCAGCTTAGCATTTATTTATTCACACACATTTTCATGAAATATAATAAAGAAATACATCAACTTACTGGGAAAATATACATTAAGATATTTTATAATTGTATTGTTAGTGTTAACTGTTCATTCTGTTGTGTGTAGCAACTGGATGAATGTGGAGATGAATGTGTTTCTAGTGTTTTAACCCAATGAGGCACATCTAAACCATTATGGTAATCAAAAGGTTCTCCACTTTCCTGCAGACTTTAGCTCAAAACCTAATCAAACACACCTCAAAGGAGTTGAGAAAGCTTTACTCCAATGCAAAACAATTCATGAACATTGTCATTTAAAATTACAAAGATAAATCATACAGTGCTAATCATATCTACCTTCATGAGTGACAGCTTTATCAGTTTAATTACAACTAATGTTCTGTAAAAATATTCATCAGAGAGGATGCTGGCTGAAATATTCTCAGAGTTAGGATGATTTTAATTGTCTTTTTAAACCAGGGATAAAATAAGGCATAGATCAGTGGATTCAAACCTGAGTTAATATACAAGATCCATGTCAAAACATGTATGGTTGTGGAAGAGATTACTGATATAGAGCAGATATAATACGGAATAAAGCAAATCAGATAAGCTGTCACAATGATTCCTAATGTCAGAGCAGCTTTACTCTCAGATTTCCTCCTCACTGAACCTTCAGTTACACATTTACCACCCTTCATCAGAGCGTTTATAACTTTCACCTGCTGATGCGCAACATAAAATATCCTCAAATATAAAGTTATGATCAGGATACAAGGAAATATAAAAGACATAAACAGATCAGTGACTATCCAGGCAAATCCCACCATAACAGAACACTCTCCATAACACATGTCTGTTCTGAGTGAAGAGTCTAAATATACATTATTAATTACAATGGTAGCATTATAAGTTGAAAAACCAACCCAGCTTAGACAGATACTCATTAACATTCTAGTTGTGGTTATTTTCTGTGGGTACAGTAAAGGGTGACACACAGCCACATAACGATCAACAGCTATTAAAACTAAATTACTGAGAGATGCTGAGAAGACCAATCCAAGGATTATAATAAACAGTCTGCAGAAAGTGTCTCCAAAGTACCAACATGTCTCAATCAGTCTGATGGCATCTATGGGCATGACGAGTCCCATAAGCATGTCGGCCACTGCCAGAGAGAGAATAATCAGGTTGGTTGGAGTGTGAAGCTTCTTGAAGTGAGAGATGGAGATGATCACCAGCAGGTTCAGAAACACAGTCCATGTTGACAGCAATGAGACAAACACATACATGATACTGTATTCATATCTAGAGCGTTTCCCCTTGATACATGATGAGTTGATGCCAGGAAAGCAGTACTGAGTCTCATGATCCTCTGTCTCATTGGCCATGAGTGAGTCTCCTCCTGTTAGGAGTTTGTTCTGATCTCCTTTCATTTATACAGTGTCTGAACCAGACTGGCCCACCCATCTATTGCACAATCTGATGTAACCTACAAAAAAAAAAAAAAAAAAATCTTATGTTGACGTTTGGCTTTGAATTGCAATTGTTTCAGTCCAGATTAGGATTCTCTGCTCAAAAGTTCATGCATTTTGTTTTTGTTTTAATTCTTTACTGTCTTATTGTTTTGTGTTTTCACATGAAAGCCATGCACAGATGGAACTGAACTGAACACAGGTGGTGGTTATTGATTTGATCAGTTATCAACTGCTGTAGATCACCTGAAACTGGTCTGAGCGGTCCCCTTGGTGCGGTTACGGTGATGTCGGTGAATTAGGAATGTTGTTTCAACATTGGACACTGGAAAAATTAATGTCCAATGTTGTCAGGCAAGCTGAGGTCACAAGGTAAAAACCTTGAACTCTGTTGAAGTTTAAATCTAATTGATCGGCCATAACCAATCGCTAACATTTGGTTATGATGTATGTCACGCGCCCTTCGCCTGTTTCATACATGGAAATCCGTCAAAATAAATGTGCATTTGTGCAGGCCACCTCAGTGATAAAACCATAGGATAAAACCTAAAAATCATGCATTCAGATTGTGATTTATTCACACCACGGTGGAGTAGAGTTTTGTGATCGGGAACGTGCTGCTCATGTGGTCCGTAACATGATTGTATGCTGTAAATAAAATGGCATAAGCTTGCTATGATAATAAATGCTGCTATAAATATCGGACCAATTCAAATGTTTACGTGCTTGTATTCGAATTTGTTTGAGCGGTGATGAAATATATTGCTCTTGTAAATACCTGCCAGCATTTCAAAGAAATAAAAGTCTAGAAATGCATCCAAATAACAGCAAAGCGCAACCGTACGGTGCTCTGCAGTGGTCAAAAATGATTATAAACAGTGAATTTTGAAGTGATATATTCTTGAAAACTATTACATTACCACACGACCTTGGTGTTTGCCAAAAGCAGTAGTAATTTGTCCGGGGATTTTTACGTGGGTGGTGGGAGACGGACGGCAATAAAATAACTGACAAGCCCCTGTAACTTAAATGATGGCGATACCTTCCGACCCCGCGAGAAACAATTACTGTCCGAGTAGAGTTTCAGCCAACTCCTTCACCACTAACGGAGTGAGCTGAAAAATCAAACTTTTCCCGAATTCACCCTGTTGGGGAGGAGGACCACAACACCAACAATGCCTCATGGGAGGCATGGGATTTGCCTGGATAGTCACTGATCTGTTTATGTCTTTTATATTTCCTTGTATCCTGATCACAACTTTATATTTGAGGATATTTTATGTTGTGCATCAGCAGGTGAAAGTTATAAACGCTCTGATGAAGGGTGGTAAATGTGTAATGGAAGCTTCAGTGAGGAGGAAATCTGAGAGTAAAGCTGCTCTGACATTAGGAATCATTGTGACAGCTTATCTGATTTGCATTCCGTATCATATCTGTTCTTTTACAGTAATCTCTTCCACAAACCATACAAGTTTTGACATGGATCTTGTATATTAACTCAGGTTTGAATCCACTGGTCTATGCCTTATTTTATCCCTGGTTTAAAAAGACAATTAAAATCATCCTGACTCTGAGAATATTTCAGCCAGCATCCTCTCTGATGAATATTTTTACAGAACATTAGTTGTAATTAAACTGATAATGCTGTCACTCATGAACGTAGATATGATTAGCACTGTATGATGTAATTCTCAGAGTAATTAGCCTATGCCAGAGTGGTGGCATAAGCGCTCAAAACAAACTTCAGACACAGACGCTGCAACGGGCTTTTACGCGTGGCACACCAGCCATATATTGAAATATTTTAATGGCAGGTGTAGGGATGGCGAAAACAACATTTTCTTGACCGACCACCGAGCTTCATTAGCCGGTTGAAACCGGTTAACCGATTAGTTTAAAATATACTGCGCTATTTGAAATAACAGCCGCGAGCCTGCTCTCTCTCTCTCTCTCTCTCTCTCTCTCTCTCTCTCTCTCTCTCTCTCTCTCTCTCTCTCTCTCTCTCTCTCTCTCTCTCTCTCTCTCACACACACACACACACACACGCACTGTCCTAGCGCTGCCGCCTCCCTTCCACTCACGTCACTTTTTTTAAATCCCACACAGCGCGAAACATGAGTCCCGCAAACGCGCCGCAGAGGAGCTTGTTTGCAATCTGAGGACAAATGGCTCCTTAGTTTCGAAATGGTTTGGGTACAAGGTGATCGCGTTGAAAATAAAGGCATTTGTCTAGCGTTAGAAGCTCATTTGTAACATTGCCGCGGCTCATTTAAGAAAATGACAGCTCCGAAGAGACGTCGCTTTAGTTAGAGCTAACAATAATAAAGAAAGACGATCAACACCTTATGTGTTACCACTGAAATGTAGATGTAATGTACATTTCCAAATGTAAGCCCATCTTAAGCGAAATGCACGCTTCATACTGTCGTCTGCTCTGGCTCTAACCTCGAGTGTTTAGCCTGTTTACTTTTTGCAAACCTTGTGAGCGCGCAAACCCAAACGCTGTGACCTCGCGCCAAATGTTTTTATTGGTTTATTAAGTATGTAGACCAAATTTTACTAGTCAATATTACTTTGTATTAGTATTCATAATCAGTTATCATTCTGTATTATTATTATTTTTTATAATCATTTATAACCATTGTATGCTTGAATATATGTATGTTAGAGAAGACATGAGAGAGCTAGACACTGTATGCACATGTGTGTTCGGTTCCATGTATGAGAGTGGGGGCCGGGTGCATGTACACAGGGGAGTTATGGACAGGATGTGTGTGTGTAAGTTTCAGTGCATATGTTGACTTAACAATTCGCTATACATTCCATTTAATGGAAACCATATGTTCTTTGGGGTGCACAAAACCACAAGCCCTTTGTATGAAGAGCAGAGAATGGACGTTGGAGTACGACAGAGAAGCTGCGTATAACATCACTCCAGAAACGTTCTCTCCTATGTCTGACTAACATATTAAATAAAAGAGATCTCTTGACAAAACAACTGGTGTCTGGTCCCGTGCATTAAACAACGGGGGAAAAGAGACAAAAGTCTAGGTCTACATTTTGGCGTCACGGTAACAGGATTGCATCTTCAGCCGTTTGTCTCAGTCTATCAGGTAAGACTTTTTTTCCTTTCTAAGATGAGTCTGCCTGATGATTAGAGACATTGCCTGAGACTGCTAAAAGAACTGTTATTATAAATACCAGTTGTGTTGCCAATGGATATGTGTCAGACATAGTAAAAAAATATGAAACAAAATAATATTTAATTTTATTGGAATTATTTAAGTTGCTCAGATCAGTGGACCTCCAAAAAAATATTTGAATGAAGCTGGGGTAAAAGTGGATCTTTGGTAAAGAAGACCATTTAGTCAAATTTTCGGGAGAATAAGCCATAAGGCGATTTAGCAATTAGCTTGACATGACTGTGAGGTGGTGGAATGTGGCGATTTTGCGCTGGCTGTAGAGTCTAAAATATTTCACACACTGAAGATCCGTGCTGTTACAGACAGGCGGGGAAGGTGTTAAGCTGGGTTTGATTTAAGCGATTTAAAGTGGCGGATCTGGACTTTAAGTAAGTCCTGTAAATAAGAATCCTAAAACGTTTAAATACGCTGGAGTAGCTAAAATTGCGGGCATTCTGATCTTGACAATGAAGCTGTTCAAAATTTGAGGAGGATAAATAGATCTGAGTTCAACTGAATAAAGAAACTAAATCAACAGGAAGAAATTGTCCTGAGTTAAACTAAAAAAAAAAGAAAGAAAAACAATTGAAATTATAAGAGAAACTTTTATTTAAATTTTGACCCTCTTTTCTTTTGTTCTTGAGTTATTAGGAGGGATAGGGAGAGAGCAGGGCAGCCCCTCCCTTCAGAATTCATCCTATAGACACACACACATAGCTTAGGGAAAGGAAGAAAAGGGAGAGAGAACCAGGTAGCCCCCTCCCTTGGAAATCAGCTCACACACACACACACACACACACACACATACACACACACACACACACACACACAGCTTAGAGAGAGAGAGAGAAGTGAAGTAGCTTTCCTTTGGAAATCCACACACACACACAGACATAGCCTGCTGTTTTAAGCACAGACAGTGACCAATAATTTGAAAATGGCAGAAGGCTGTAACAGCAGAATAATTTCTGCATGGTATCTGGAAAAGAAAAGCAAGAAGCAAACAAAGTTTTTGAAGAAAGGACTTGATATTAACGCATCTATGGATGAGCAGTTAAGCTGGTTCGAAAAACAAAAAGACTCTATCAAGTTAAAAGTTTTTCCAATAATGGCAGCTAATTGGATTGTGAAACAAGGTGGAGTTTGTTGCAGCATTGATGGTTGTCCAGTTCCACTTGCTGAAGCAATGAAGCCTCAAGTTGAAGCATATAACAAGCTGAGCAAAATCATGTCTATCACATGTTCAGAAAAAGAACACATCACCAGTGATGATTCATTTGATCCAGATTGGAAAGAGATAATAGCTGAAGCTGAAAGGAAATATTCAGAAACATCAGCAAAATCGGTAACAACCGTAGTGCCGCCTCCTTACAAGCCAATTTATCCGACTTTGCCTGAACAATGTACAAGTTATTCCAAACCTCTGATACAGCCACAAGCTTTAAGCTCAAATAGAGTCCCAGTTGACAAAATGTATATAGCATCTGCACAAGCAGCTCCAATAATTACCAGATCCAAATCATCTCAGCCAAACAGAGACATGCTGCGATGTACGCCAGTACGCAACTATGGATTGGACTGGGGTGAAGAGACAAGAGATGACGACATGATCACAATTGATAAAGTTGTTCCTGAATTTTCTCCACTTGCTGTTAAAAAGGAAGAATTACAATCAGAAATGATGACAGAAGAGAGACCATTCACACCAGGAGAACGTCAAGCCATTCTCACCGCCTTGCCTCCATTGAAGAGACAAGATCCAAACACCGAGTTTTGGAGAGAATTAGATTCCTTGATTGAGGCACATCAAATGACACTAAGAGACATACACACCATTGTGAAAGCTAAAATCCCAAGAGACAGATGGGAACGCTTGCCAGCGTCGATAACAACAGCCCAATGGATAGACTTGTGGGTGGATGGCCAGGGACGACCCCTGGGTCTTTGGCAAGCCTTAGATGTGTTCCGAAAAGAAATCCAAGAGATCTTGGGCAGTGGTAAAATTCCTTTCACATCGGTGACATTGATTAAACAAAAAGATGATGAATCTCCAGATGAATACGCCTTGCGCAAATGGAATAATTATGAAAGATGGGCACTCTGTGCTAAGAAAGATCCAGACAGAGATGATGTACAGTTTACTGACACGCTCGTGGATGGTTTTAGCACAAAATACCAACAAGCTTTGTCACTTGGAGTCAATCCAGGAGAAACATTTGACCAAATTATGCAATGGGCTGGTCGTCTAGAGATGGCTATGAGATCAAACAAGGATGAAGGAAACAAGTCAAATCGAAGAGGAGTGGCATCACTTCAGTCTTCAAAGTTCACAGTTTGTAGCAATTGTCGAAAGCCTGGACACTTCAGAAGAGACTGTTGGGCTAAAGGAGGAGGAGCCGAAGGAAAAGGTCCGTCATTTAGACAAGCCAATCTGAAAAACAAGGATGAAACACCTCAAGGAAAGATGTGGACTGAAGAGCAAGTTCGCCATCTTATTGAGGGAATTATGCGTCCGCAATAGGAATCAGCGGCCTCCTGTATGAACAAGAAAAGTGACAATCGACTTTTCATTCCTGCACTAATAGGGGGCCACCCATGTGATTGTCTTTTAGACACGGGAGCATCTATTTCTATAACTGATCTGAACTTACCAACGACACATGAAACTATGGAAGTTGAAGGAGTTGGAGGAGAAATAACAACGTTTCGCAAAAGTATACCAGTTCCTTTGCAAATACATGAAGATTAAGTATTATGGACATCTTTATGGGTGGGACCTAATTCACAAGGAAGTCTTATTGGCATGGACATTCTACCATTGTTGAACATGATCATATTCACTGACAGTCGCCAAATTGCTACAACAGCTGGAATAATACCACATGAAGATCGCACATGTAGTATAAGTTCTGTTGGTGCAGCAAAACCCATCATCAGAGACTGGGGAAAAGAAGGTGTGTGGGGTCTTCTGTGTAGCTTATATCCAGATGTTTGGGCTAAACACAAATTGGATTGTGGAAAAGCCAACATTGATCCCATTGTTATTGAGGGACCAATACATGCCCCTCATAAACAATATCCCATTCGACCTGAAGCAAGACAAGCCGTGGAAGAGATTGTGGCAGACTTGGAAGCTGAAGGGATCGTCAGACAAACTTCATCTACTACCAACAGCCCTGTCTGGCCTGTCAAGAAATCTGATAATTCATGGAGATTAACCATTGACTATACAAGACTTAACAGTGTAACACCAAAACCACACCCTATTGTGGCTAATCCTGCTACCATTCTGAATGATATTCCAGGAAATGCAAGGATTTTTACAGTACTAGATGTGCTGTCAGCTTTCTGGTCTATACCTATTGATGAAAGATCTCAAGAGAAATTGGCCTTCACTGTGGGTGCAAAACAGTATGTTTGGAAACGACTCCCACAAGGTCTTAATTTATCTCCAGTTGTATTTCATAGAGCTCTGGACCAGTTCTTAACGGAGCAAAAAGCTGAAATTGAGAGCTCAGGAAGTGTCTGCCTTCAATATGTTGATGACTTGTTGATTGCAAGCCCAGATGAAAACAGTCATGTATCAGCTCTGAACATTGTACTACAAGCTCTAAGGAAAGGAGGATTTAAAGTCAACCCTGACAAAGCACAGCTGGCCAAATCCAAGGTTATCTATTTAGGCCAAGAAATATCTGTCGAGGGAAGGAGGATGACAACAGAGCGAGTAGAGGCATTACGGCAACTTCCAAAACCTCAAACAGTTACAGGAATGCGGAAAGTGATGGGACTTTTTAACTATTGTCGGCAGTATATACCTGATTTTGCCAGCATCACAAGCCCTCTCATTGACCTGTACAAAGGAGGAAAGCCTGGAGTGGAACAGATACTCTGGACAACAGAAGCTGAGGAAGCATTTACTTCTATGAAAGAGAAACTGATTTCAGCCCCAGCTTTGGGACTTCCTGATGGCAGGTTGCCATTTCATTTGTGGACCAAGGTAGGAGATGAGACCTACTCAGCAATACTGTGTCAAAAACCAGGTGATCGGTACAAACCAGTTGGATACTTTTCCACAAAAATTCCTGTCACCATGATAGGTCAACCACGATGTATACAAGCCCTCGATGGTGCCACATGGGCAGTGGATGCTGTGGAAAATCTGATAGGAGCACAAACTATCATATTGCATACTCAGCACAGTATAGTGACGCTGTTGAACAACACAAACATCAAGACTATCACTGATACGAGGAGAGCAAAATGGGAAGCAACTTTGTTGAACAAGGATTTGAGAGTGGAAATAATCAGAGACACATCCCTTAACCCTGCAACAATGATGCTGGAACCACATGAGGGAATACCACACGAGTGTGAAAAACAAGTGGAAGAAGAAAGCCATGGTCCAGTTAATCCAATTCCTCTTGAAAATCCAGACAAGGAGTTATGGGTCGATGGATCCAGTTACTACGTCAATGGAAAGCGACATACTGGATGGGCGGTTGTGGAAGCTGATGGAACTGTTGTGAAGAAAGGAGCTATTTCTGGACAGTTTTCAGCACAAGCAGCTGAACTCATAGCACTTACGGAAGCTCTTGAACTATCGGAAGGAGATCGAGTTAACATCTATACAGATAGTCGTTATGCTTTTGCCGTGGTTCATGACTACCTTGCCCTATGGAAAAGACGTGGACTAATCACTAGCAGTGGGAGCGAAATACAACATGCTTCCATAATTCGTCGCTTGATTGCAGCATGCCACTTACCAAAAGAAGCAGCCGTGGTCAAAGTGAAATCACATCAATCTGACAAGTCCAAGGAAAGCCAAGGAAATTCTGCAGCCGATGCAGCAGCGCTACTTTCCCTTACTCATGTTACCTTGGTTAAGGAAAACAGGAAAGACAATCCTGAGCTCCATCTTTTGTCATATCAAACAGAGACAGATGAAGAGAAAGAACAATGGATAAAATCAGGAGCAAAAGAAGATGATCAGAGTATCTGGAGGATTCCAACGGGACAAGTGGTGATGCCTGTCGGAACAAGAAGAGAACTAATGCAGCTGTATCATGGAAAAGTGCATGCTGGAGCAAAAGCAATGAAAGCTCAAATCAGCGAGACGTGGTGGTGGCCACGAATGATGAGAGACATTGATGATTATTGCAGGAGATGCTTGATCTGCATGAAAGCAAATGTGGGAAAACCTGTAAAGGTGCGAATGTCACATGCACCAAGACCCACAGGCCCATGGACAAATATCCAAATCGATTTCACAGGACCTTTGTCTCCCAGTGGAGGGTACCAATACATTCTAGTAATAATAGACAGATTTACTAGGTGGGTGGAAGCATTCCCTACAAAAACTTGCACTGCTGAAGCAACAGCACGAGTAATGGTGGAAGAAGTTTTTCCTCGATGGGGTCTTCCATATGAAATTGATTCGGACAATGGAACTCACTTCACTGGAAAACTGATGAAGGAAGCAATGAAACTGATGGGGATCAAACAGAAGTTCCACATACCGTACAGGCCAGAAAGTTCGGGATTTGTAGAACGAATGAACAGATCGTTAAAAACGTCACTTACCAAAGCCATTCTGCAGACTGGCCAAGGTTGGCACAAGTTATTGCCTGCCATCTTGTGGAACTTAAGAGCGACTCCAAACAGAGTAACAGGACTGACCCCTTTTGAACTGATGACTGGAAGAGCAATGGTTCTACCACCTGATGCGCCGCCTCCCGCGGGAACAGGAGGAGATTCAACTTTGTTCCAGGAGAAGTTACGACGCTATCTCACCATGCTGGACAAAGCTACCAAAGACAATAACAAGAAAGTGCGAGAGGCTCAGAAGCAATGGGATGAAAAACACACCACTACTGATATTCCACACATTCCCGAATTAGGCAGTTTTGTTATGGTCAAACGCATTGCTAGGAAAGGTTTAGAACCTAGATGGGAGGGACCATATGAGATACTCTTAACAATTAACAGATACGAGTGTTTGCCTTAAAGGGAAGGGTGTAGGGACAGATAGATGGTATCACTGGTCACAAGTTAAACCTTGTTTAGTGAATGAACAAAATGATAGTGAAGGTTTATGGCCTGAAATTGAGAAATGTTTATCCATTACCTTTAAAGATTGGGTAACAAAGGAATGATATTTAATTTATTTTTCTGCTTCCATTTCAGGAATCATTTCCATTTACATTGATTAGAGATGGTTGTAAGTTATTCTCGATGCAACAATGTTATCGTAGCAAATGGAGTAGCTAAATTGTTGTCTGAGAAGAAATTATCACAAATTCCAGGGAATTTATCATGGTCAGAATGGATACTTCTGATTATGGTTGGAGTTTTTGTATTTCTGTTAGTGATACAACTCATAAAATGTGTTACTAGGAGGAAAAGTAACAAATCTGCTAGACTGGTTATTTCTAACCATACCACAGAGACTGGGAGCTATAGAGTGAAATAGGAGATTTTACACTATACTATTTACAGAACACAACCTCATGAACAATTACACCTGCTTACTGATTCACAACCCCAAGGGATAGGAAATCTTTAACATCAACTTTTATGTTAGTTTGTTGTTTTGGCCAGGAACTGGAGGAATTCAGGGCCCGAATGAGTCCAGGCACTGGTGAAGATTCATTAGGTTTTACTTTCTTAGAAGATTGGGGTTTCATAGTAAATGCATACACATAGATGTAAATGACACATAGTATGCGGGGACATAACATGGGTTGGGGTTCTTTGCTATTTGTTTTTTGTTATTTGTTGTTTTGTTTTTGTTCGTTTCTGTTTCTATTTTTCTATCTTTTGTGTTTGTTCCTTTGTTGTATTCTTCTTCCTCACTATCACTTCAATAGGTTGCAACTTGGGGTGATGTGTGGAACGGACGGTCGTAGTTCCAGAATGGGGGAGATGTAGACCAAATTTTACTAGTCAATATTACTTTGTATTAGTATTCATAATCAGTTATCATTCTGTATTATTATTATTTTTTATAATCATTTACAACCATTGTATGCTTGAATATATGTATGTTAGAGAAGACATGAGAGAGCTAGACACTGTATGCACATGTGTGTTCGGTTCCATGTATGAGAGTGGGGGCCGGGTGCATGTACACAGGGGAGTTATGGACAGGATGTGTGTGTGTAAGTTTCAGTGCATATGTTGACTTAACAATTCGCTATACATTCCATTTAATGGAAACCATATGTTCTTTGGGGTGCACAAAACCACAAGCCCTTTGTATGAAGAGCAGAGAATGGACGTTGGAGTACGACAGAGAAGCTGCGTATAACATCACTCCAGAAACGTTCTCTCCTATGTCTGACTAACATATTAAATAAAAGAGATCTCTTGACAAAACAACTGGTGTCTGGTCCCGTGCATTAAACAACGGGGGAAAAGAGACAAAAGTCTAGGTCTACAAGTACAAACAGAGTTATGAAAAATTGAGTGCGAGGGATATGTTCACTTCACACAAAAAGATTTTGGAATGAGATGGCTAACTGTAGTAGCGTTTAGTCCACTGTATAATAGCCTAATTTAGAGATCACTTTTTTTTTTTCAACCGACAACTTTGATCGGTTAACGTTGATACGGTCAACCATCGGTCATCGGTTAACATCCCTAGGCAGGTGTTAACTTTACCAACAGTCTTGCTTGAAAAAAGGTTCTAAATAAAATAAAAATGTAGTCCATACTACCTTTATTTGTTTTGTATATAATTTGAAACTGCATTTCTACATTGCAATTTTGTATAGACTATTCATAAGCTGAATTAACAGAAAAATTGCTATATCGTTATGCATATCGTTATCGGTATCTCAAATTAGCTATATCGGGATATGAATTTTTGGCCATATCGCCCAGTCCTAGCTGGGAGATATTAAAGCAGAGATGCGTTCTTACACAGGAATACAAGCATTTAAAATGAACTTACGTTGTTCATGCATCATGACTATGTTGGCATGACATAGGGAGCATACATACACACAGGGATATATTATATACATTCTGGAATAGTTTAATTGAAGGCTGCATAAAGAAAGTGTTTATGAGTATCTGTGTGTGTCTCTGTCTAAGAGAGGGGGGTCATGGAACCAGATTAGAATCTGATTGAAGTGGTCAGAGTCCTCCAAAGATGCATGTTCTACTTTGGCTAGGTCACAAAACCTTCAAAGATGTCAACTCCCCTAGACTCTTCGGCATCGGGCCCCTAATTTATATGCGACTAAAAGCTATCCACCATTAACGTCAGGATTGACTCATCTTTGATCCTGGTGAAAGAGACTCCAGACGCTACAGCAGTAAGAGAGGAGGAAATATATTGTAAATCTCTCGCAGCAGAATGCTGCATCTGTGGCCCTGTTCCAAACGGCACCCTATACCCCTCACGATCTTCCTCTGAGTCCACACTTTCACAATGTTATACCGCCTTGACTGCTGGGTAGAAGTCCTCTGCGTAGCTCGCGCATCGAGGGCGCAAAGGGGGCGCTGACTAGCACCCTTCTTAAAACTTAAATGACGAATGGGGACACCCTACGGTCTTGTGGACTTAACGGACACGCGCACGCAAAAAATATTTATGAATCGTAACCTGCCAGGAAGGTCACAAAAATCCCACACACAAATTCAAAGCAGTCCACACACGTGTGACGATTTGCAAATGCAGATTCAACGATCCTTAAATACATGCAACATCTTTCATAAATGTGTGATGGAAATGTATTCAAGAACTTGATATAAACATATTTGTGTAAAGATTTTTTATTTATTTAGGTAAGATGCATTTGTGTGAGCATTTGGGGAAATATTTATGCTTTAACTTGTGGGTTATGAATTGTGTTCCCTTTCGTTCAGTCACTCCGACGTAACGTCAGTGACTGACGAATGGGGGTCTTGCTTAGAAGCCTATCATCTCCGAGACTAGAAAGCGCCCAATGGCAGTGCCAATGCCATGGGCATGCAAGATTTGCATGCGTAACTCCGCCTACCCACGTGGGTATATAAGGAAGTAGCTGGCATAACCGCATTATGTTTTAATGCTTCGGAGCCAAAGGTTACTCACCTTTCACTCCTACAAGCCTTCTGAGTTAAGTCAGTTCTTCGAGACGAAGGATCTTCCAGTCGGTGTTGGTGTTTGGCGTGTTCCAGTGGTCACTTACTTCCTGCCTGCTGGTCAGACGATTGGTTCCAGGTGGTTTGTGGTCCCCTGGGCGCTTCGGCATCGACTGCGAGGTTAAATCCTCTCACAAAAAGAGCGCACACGTGGCGCGTCCTTTTCAGGATGTCTCGCCCGTGTGCTTCTGGGTGTGGCCGGTCTCTACACTCTTCCGAAAGGGCACTCGCACTGTCTGGCATGCTTGGACGAGATGTCGGTGACCGCATCACAAGGTGGGCTAGAGTCCTCAGAGGATGATGATTCGGCTGTGCTGCCACCTCCGGGCGCATCAGCATTGCCCGAGTCGGACCCGGAGCTGACAGCCATGCTTGCCCGGGCGGCCGCGGCGCTTGGTCTGGAGTGGAACCCTCCGCCCCGGCCAGAGCGTTCGCGGCTCGATGATTGGTTTTTGTATGCGCCACGTCAGGACAGCCGTCCTGTGTGTGCCCCCAATTCCTTTCTTCCCGGAGGTGCATGAGGAGGTTGCGCGCTCGTGGAGGGCCCCCGTGTCTTCCCGCAAGCGTTTGGCAGCCTCTTCCGCCTTCTCCGCCCTCGATGGGGCGGCGGCTAGAGGGCACTCTGGGGTCCCCCCGGTGGAGCGTTCTGTGGCGATGCAACTGTGTCCCCAGAGCGCCTCCTCCTGGCGTGGCGATCCTAAGCACCCCTCCAAGGCCTGTAGATTCACATCTTCCATGGTGTCGAAGACCTACAGAGCTGCGGGGCAGGCCACCGCTTCTTTGCATGCCATGGCAACTCTTAAGGCCTACCAGGCCAAGTTGCTGTGCGACATGCACGAGGGTGGTGCCGACCCAGGGCTCAGAGATGAGCTGCGTGCCGCGACCGACCTTGCCCTCCGGGCGCAGAAGGTTACCGCACGCTCCCTGGGCAGGGTGATGTCCACATGTGTGGTCCAGGAGAGACACTTATGGCTCAACCTGGCCGATTTGCGGGATGCCGAGCGGACTCGTTTCCTCGACGCCCCCATATCCCAGACTGGGCTATTCAGCGGTGCGGTCGAGAGCTTCGCCCAACAGTTCTCGGCCGCCCAGAAGCAGACTGAGGCTATCAAACATATACTGCCCCGGCGGCCCGCTGCTGCACCCAAAGCGCCGCCGGCACAGTCGCCTCAGCTGCCTCGCCGCCAAGGGCGGCCTCCTGAGATCCCCCCCGCTCCCGCGTGGCCACAGCAGCAGCCTTCACCCGGGCAGCGCCGCGGAGCGTGCCGCAAGAAGCAGCCCCAGTCCGCAGCAGCCCCGCAGCCCGCTAAACGCCAGGCTAAGCGGCGCTCCTGAGGCGGACAGCTCAGAGATGGGCAGTTCTTTCCAGGAGACGGCAGCAGGGCCGCTCCTTCCCCCGGTGGAGGGCCGGGGGAGAATCTTTCGTTCTGCTGCCGCTATGGTGGCAGCACCATATTATGGTTAAAGAAAGAACTGACATACCCATCTCTGAGCACCCAGAGACCGGTGACGGCAGTGTGCGCCGCCCCCAGGCCACGCCGCTCTCGTCCCTCTCTGTCGCCAGCCCCCTCTCAGAGCAGACCCCAGTGGAACGCGAGTCCTTCCCTGGTCTCCTCTGTCAGGGCGCAGCCTTACCGCCGCCCCGACACCGGGCCGCTAAGCCACCCGAGTCCGGGCCGGTAACGCTGCCTCGCTGCCCCACCGAGGGTACGCCGGTGCTCTGTATGACCCCGCTGGTACACTCCCTGGGAGCGTGGCTACATGGCTACAGCTGCCGGGACTGTCCGCTGGGTCGCACAGACCATCCGGCTCGGCTATGCGATTCAGTTCGCGCGAGCTCCTCCCCGCTTCCGGGGTGTCCGGTACACCATGGTGGGGTCCAATGCCCCAGTCATGCGTGCGGAAATCGCAACCCTACTGACGAAGGGCGCGGTCGAGCTCGTCCCTCCAGCCGAGATGAAGTCCGGCTTTTACAGCCCTTACTTCATTGTACCGAAGAAATCCGGTGGGTTACGACCGATCCTGGACCTTCGCGTCCTGAACCGATCCCTGTACAGGCTTCGGTTCAGGATGTTGACTGCGAAACGCCTTTTCGAATGCGTTCGTCCATGCGATTGGTTTGCAGCGATCGACCTGAAGGACGCCTACTTCCATGTGTCCATCCTTCCGCGACACAGACCGTTCCTACGGTTTGCGTTCGAAGGGCGGGCATATCAGTATGCCGTACTACCATTCGGGCTAGCTCTGTCCCCTCGCGTCTTCACGAAGATTGTCGAGGCTGCCTGAGGGGCGCAAGGGGTTCGCATCCTGAACTATCTCGACGACTGGCTCATACTGGGCCACTCTCGGGACCGGGTGTGCGAACACAGAGATCTGGTTCTTCACCACTTAGCTCGTCTGGGCCTTCGGGTCAACTGGGAGAAGAGCAAACTCTGCCCAGTGCAGAGGATCTCTTTTCTCGGTATGGAGATCGACTCGGTCGCCATGTGTGCGCAGCTTACCGGCGTGCGCGTGCAGTCACTGCTGACTTGCCTCCGTCAGATAGAGAGCAAGAGTGCGGTTCCACTGAAACTATTTCAGAGGCTCCTGGGGCATATGGATTCTGCAGCCGCGGTGACGCCGCTCGGATTGCTTCATATGAGACCGCTTCAGCACTGGCTTCGCGATCGAGTCCCGAGATCGGCATGGCAGTCTGGCACGCTCCGGGTCCCAGTGACTCGGGCCTGCAGACAGACACTCACCCAGTGGTCGAACCTCAGATTTCTACGGGCAGGTGTGCCCTTAGAATGAGTTTCCCGGCATGTTGTTGTGTCAACAGATGCATCCACCACGGGCTGGGGTGCCATGTGCAATGGACATGCAGCCGCCGGCTCTTGGTCAGAGAGCCAGAGCCGCCTGCATATCAATTGCCTCGAGTTGCTGGCAGTACGGTTCGCCCTGCACCGCTTCCTAGCATTGTTGAAGGGTCAACACGTTCTAGTCAGATCGGACAATACGGCCGTAGTAGCGTACATCAACCACCAAGGCGGTCTACGCTCCCGCCGCAGGTCCCTTCGTGCTGTCCATATCCCGGGGATCCTGAACCGTGCAGCCGACAAGCTCTCACGGTTTCAGCCAATCCCTGGGGAGTGGAGACTCCATCCCCAGTCGGTGCAGCTGATCTGGGATCAGTTCAGGGACGCACAGGTAGATCTGTTTGCCTCCCACGACTCGTCCCATTGCAGCCTGTACTATTTCCTGACTGAGGGCACGCTCGGCACGGATGCACTGGCGCACAGCTGGCCGCAGGGCCTACGCAAGTATGCGTTTCCCCCAGTGAGCCTTCTTGCACGTTTTTTTGTGCAAGGTCAGGGAGGACAAGGAGCAGGTCACGTTGGTCGCCCCGTACTGGCACGGCCGGACCTGGTTCCCAGAACTAGTTCTCCTTGCGACAGCCCCTCCCTGGCCGATTTCTCTGAGACAGTATCTCCTCTCTCAGAGACGGGGCACCCTGTGGCACCCGTGTCCCGATCTTTGGAACCTCCACGTGTGGCTCCTGGACAGGACGCGGCAGGTTTGAGTACCCTACCACCTACGGTGGTGGCTACCATCACTTCCGCTTGGGCCGAGTTCACGAGACAGGCCTATGCGTTGAAGTGGAACCTCTTTGTCAATTGGTGCTCTTCTCGCAAAGAAGACCCCTGTAAATGCCCGATCGGGTCTGTGCTCTCTTTCCTCCAAGAAGGGTTGGATCGAAGGCTGTCTCCATCCACCCTGAAGGTTTATGTGGCCACTATCGCCGCCTATCATGACCTCTTGGATGGTAAAACGGTAAGTTAGCACGACCTGGTCATCAGGTTCCTGAGGGGTGCGAGGAGACTACATCCTCCTCGTGCTCCTCTCGTACCCTCTTGGGACCTCTCAGTAGTTCTAAGTGCCCTGCAGAGGGCCCCATTTGAGCCTTTGCGGTCAGTAGATGTTAAGTTCTTGTCTATGAAGACAGCGCTCCTGACCGCATTGGCCTCCCTCAAGAGGGTAGGGGACCTGCAGGCATTTTCAGTTGGCGAAGCGTGCCTGGAATTCGGGCCGGCTGACTCTCACGTGATCCTGAGACCCCAGCCTGGATATGTGCCCAAGGTTCCCACCACTCCGTTCAGAGACCAGGTGGTGAACCTGCAAGCACTGCCTTTGGAGGAGGCAGACCCAGCCTTGGCATTGCCCTGTCCAGTACGCGCCCTTCGCGCTTACGTAGACAGGACGCAGTGTTTCAGGACCTCAGACCAGCTCTTTGTCTGTTATGGTGGGAAGCTGAAAGGGAAGGCTCTCTCAAAGCAAAGGCTGTCACACTGGATAGTGGACACCGTTGTTTTGGCTTACCAGCAGCAGGGACGTCCATGTCCCCTTGGGGTCAGGGCCCACTCCACTCGGAGTGTGGCCTCCTCTTGGGCTTTAGCACATGGCGCTCCGCTGACAGAGCTGCAGAGCTGCAGGCTGGGCGACACCAAACACATTCGCCAGGTTTTATAACCTCAGAGTGGAGCCTGTATCCGACTATGTATTCGCCTCTACAAGTGGCCGGTAATGGATTGGCTCAGGTGTCTTCGCTTGCTCGCCATTCCACTCCACGGACTGGATATGTGCGATAATCTTCTCAGGTGAGCTCCCCGAGAGCCCTGAGCTCCTCCAACACTGACGATGCGGATGCCAGTAAGTCTGCCCTTAGCCCAGACACTCGTGTCCGGCCAGGTGCCCCATGTGCATGGTTCCCCTCCGGCGACCCCCACATGTGTATTTCCACTGTAAGCCTCCCTGAGCGGGTGTATTCCCTTGGCAACCTTGCCACCCCCTGGGGTTAAAAATCCACCTGCAGCTGGTACCCCAGTGATCTTCCGTATGCAGCCCCCTGGGGTCATACGTGTATTCTTAAGTCCTCCCTACGGGTAGGCATGTTGGCGCATATCTCCTCCTTGAATATGCCTCCCAGTGTACCTTATTATTCCTGCGTTAAGTAGAGGCCTTTGACTGTCCTAACTTGCATCAGGGCTCTCACGCTTGCGCAGGGCACTGGAAGACAGCCAATTGGCGTTATTTCATTGGGACCCCCATTCGTCAGTCACTGACGTTACGTCGGAGTGACTGAACCAAAGGGAACGTCTCGGTTACGTATGTAACCCTCGTTCCCTGAGGAGGGAACGGAGATGTAACGTCCCATTGCCACATCCGCTGTACCGCTGGAACGGAGTTCAACTTGGCTCCTCAGCAGGTAAAACATAATGCGGTTATGCCAGCTACTTCCTTATATACCCACGTGGGTAGGCGGAGTTACGCATGCAAATCTCGCATGCCCATGGCATTGGCACTGCCATTGGGCGCTTTCTAGTCTCGGAGATGATAGGCTTCTAAGCGAAACCCCCATTCGTCAGTCACTGACGTCACGTCTCCGTTCCCTCCTCAGGGAACGAGGGTTACATACGTAACCGAGACATTTTGAATTTACGAATCCGATTTTATAAATGTGAATTGTGCAGTGCATTTATGAATTTTGTTTTGTAAATGTATTATTATTGAGGCTGATCTGGCTCCATAGGCCTGTGACTGTATGAGCTGCAAGTTTCCTACTAACATGTTGCAATTTTCTTCTTTGGTTTTTAATGCTTTATTTAAAATCACAACCAACATAAACAATTGAATAATTGAAGTCAGATACGCAAATGAATACATTTTGACATCACTACCAGGAAATAATCTGCTTTATTAATAAATTCTTGTAAACACAGTTTAATTGCATTGTTGGATACTGGGGCATCTGAGTCATTTGTTTTAGGGTCTGACCAACCCTTTTCTTCCACAGTCATGTTGGAACAGGAAGGGGCCATATCCAAACTTTTACCACAAAGTTTTGGTGTGCTGAAGCATAAAGTGTTCCTTTCACTGGAATTAAGGGGACAAGTCCAACTCCTGAAAAACAACCCCACACCATAATCCCCTCTCCACCAAACTTTTCACTTGGCACAAAGCTGTCAGGCAAGTACCGTTCTCCTAGCTACCGCCAAATCCAGACTCATCCCCATCAGATTGCCAGACAGATAAGCATGATTCGTCACTCCAGAGAACACGGCTCTACTGCTCTAGTCTAATGGCGTGCTTTACACCAGTGGTTTTCAAACCCTTGGTCGCGAGTTAGCTTACATTAAAAATTTAAAAATATAAATATTTTCATAAAATCAGTCTATTAAGCTGATTAAGACGCACGTAAAGTGTATTTTATGTCTTAAGGGTGTCGCACCCAAGCCTCGAAGCTCAGCTCCATGCAGCGCCGCGTCACAAGGCTTATTTATACTTTCACCTGTCTCCGCTGCGCGAGCCTTCGCTGACTGCGTGCCGCGCGCTTCTCTCCAAACGACGCGCTCGCCGTTGTTATTCTTTGAAACGACAGAGGGCGATAATTGGAGTAATTAATTGATAAATCGGAGTAATTGTTCTATAAACCAACGCGTCGAGAAGTGGGCTAACGTGCACAGATGATGATTTTTATTTTAGTACATTTCACCAAAAACCACACTAAAGAATCGAGTAAAACTCAGTAGACCTTGGGTTGATATTATTACTTGTGACATGAGAACAAAATATGCACTAAATGAATGATCTATGATTTCCTAATTTCACTAAACTTTAATGTCGTGATTTATTTATTTATTTGCTTAAACCTGGATCTTTATTTAAAATGGCTTTTTTTCTGCTTTTGTTGGCTCATTCAGTAAATATAAGCACCTAATTTGTATGTGCAAACTGGTGCCGGTGTGATGAGACGTCATGCTCGTCTAGATTCGCTGAGAACTCGTTCATCTTCGGATGCGGAGCTGCGCGCGGAATTACAAAAAATGCGTATTATTTTGTTGTATGGTGATATTTTTGCAAATGTTTCTTAAAAAAATCAATCATATTTGTCCACTGGAACGATCATTGAAAACGGTTTACATAAAGCACTTATATTTCAAACTGATGGAATTCGAAATACAGGCCTGCCCCTAATAAAAGCCTGCATCAAATAAAAGCCGGTTCCCGTCGGCAGTTCAGGTAAATAAAGGCCCCGGTCTTTATTTGAGGAATTACGGTAGTTTTATTCTCCTGAAATCCGCACACACACGAGTAGCCTACCTTACCGCCCGCACACAGCCATCAAATCTAGCCCCGTGCCGCACTATGCGTTGGGTTCCGCGAGTCCCGTGGGAGTGCAATTCTCAAGCACATTTTTGCGCATGTGAAGAGGATGATTTTTTTCCCATCAATATTGGGGCGTGAGTTAAGAAGCCAAAGCCTATAATAAATAATGGTTTAGAATCCAAATTTATCACCAACATTGAAACATTTCGACTCGAATGAGGGAGTTAGGCTGCGTGAGTCTAACGCTGGTTACTTTCAGTTCCACATTAAATTGTTTTGTTTTGACTTTATATAGTTATAGCCTTCTGTTCTGAATACCGTTACATTTGAAAGATTTGTTGTGGAGTGAGGGGAACTAAAATAACCTATGTTTGTAGTGTAGCCTACAATATTTCACTTTATTTAGCCTACAAGTATTATTCTGAATGCAATCAAATGCGACTTATAACCTACGTGACTTACCTGAGCTAATCTGAAGGCCCCATGAAGTTTGGAGGTCTGTAGCTCTTAACTCTGTTCGCCGACCCTGCTCTGGGATTTTACCTGCACTCCGTAGCCGAGTTGCTGTTGTTCCTAATTTCTTCCACTTTGTTATAATGCCACTAACAGTTGACCGTGGAATATTTAGTATTCAGGAAATTTCACTTATGGACTTATTGCACAGGTGGCAGCCTATCATGGTACAACACTTGAAATCACTGAGCTCCTGAGAGCGACACATTCTTTCACAAAATTTGTAGAAAGCCATAACTGCATAAATATGTTAATCCAAATGAGAATCGAGAAATTTATATTTTCAGGCTTGACCCAGTCCAAGGGTTCATTAAAATAAATACAGTAAAAACAGTTTCACATTTGGATTTCATTAGGCCATGTATTATATATTGATTTTATCAGACGTTTTGTAGATCAGTCAGACTCTGTACACGCTATAGAGAATCTGTGTTGCAAGAGCAATTTTGCGTGGTTCATTACACAAACACACTATCATGACTCAGTCTTAGGAAGAAGCAGCAGAACTGTCACTGATTCAACCTCAAAAAAGAAGAAGAAAAGATCATTTTGGTTGTGTTGTGGCATGATTCTGGTGTGACCTGATTCCACTGTGTGTGTTAACTTATGTTTTCTTTTTAAGTTTCGTTGTGTTGTGCACCAGTGGGCCTCCATACACAAGAAACTGAGGCAAACACACCAGACTGATGTAACAGCTGCTGCGTTCTTCTACAGGGGCAGTGATTCTGATTCACTGTTTTTATTGTTTGATAGCTCAATACAGAAATCACCCCACTTACTGCCAAAGAGGCACAAATTCACTTTCACTGACCTTTACTTGAACTGTTCCCTGCGTGAACTGGTGAAAGGACCTTGGTCTTTAGCCAATTTCCAGAAACTTCTGAAGACCCATATTTTTCGGCATCACATGATATGAAATCATATGAAAGTAAACTGCAATATCGAACTGGATAATTAAAGCAGTTTAATAAAGATTTATGGTGATGATTAAGAGTTCCAGCTTAGCATTTATTTATTCATACACGTTTTTGTGAAATTAAAAATATATCAACTTACATTAGTTACATTAAGATATTTCATAATTGTATTATTAGTGTTAACTGTTAATTCTGTTGTGTGAAGCAACTGGATGAATGTGGAGATGAATGTGTTTCTAGTGTTTTAACCCAATGAGGCACATCTAAACCATTATGGTAATCAAAAGGTTCTCCACTTTCCTGCAGAGTTTAGCTCAAAACCTAATCAAACACACCTTAAAGGAGTTGAGAAAGCTTTACTTAATGATCCAATGCAATACAATTCACGAACATAGTCACTTAAAATTACAAAGATAAATCATACAGTGCTAATCATATCTACGTTCATGAGTGACAGCATTATCAGTTTAATTACAACTAATGTTCTGTAAAAATATTCATCAGAGAGGATGCTGGCTGAAATATTCTCAGAGTTAGGATGATTTTAATTGTCTTTTTAAACCAGGGATAAAATAAGGCATAGACCAGTGGATTCAAACCTGAGTTAATATACAAGATCCATGTCAAAACTTGTATGGTTGTGGAAGAGATTACTGTAAAAGAACAGATATAATACGGAATAAAGCAAATCAGATAAGCTGCCACAATGATTCCTAATGTCAGAGCAGCTTTACTCTCAGATTTCCTCCTCACTGAACCTTCAGTTACACATTTACCACCCTTCATCAGAGCGTTTATAACTTTCACCTGCTGATGCACAACATAAAATATCCTCAAATATAAAGCTGTGATCAGGATACAAGGAAATATAAAAGACATAAACAGATCAGTGACTATCCAGGCAAATCCCATCATAACAGAACACTCTCCATAACACATGTCTGTTCTGAGTGAAGAGTCTAAATATGCATTTTTAATTACAATGGTAGCATTATAAGTTGAAAAACCAAACCAGCTTAGACAGATACTCATTAACATTCTAGTTGTGGTTATTTTATGTGGGTACAGTAAAGGGTGACACAGCCACATAACGATCAACAGCTATTAAAACTAAATTACTGAGAGATGCTGAGAAGGCCAATCCAAGGATTATAATAAACAGTCTGCAGAAAGTGTCTCCAAAGTACCAACATGTCTCAATCAGTCTGATGGCATCTATGGGCATGACGAGTCCCATAAGCATGTCGGCCACAGCCATAGAGAGAATAATCACGTTGGTTGGAGTGTGAAGCTTCTTGAAGTGAGAGATGGAGATGATCACCAGCAGGTTCAGAAACACAGTCCACGCTGACAGAAATGATATAGACACATACATGATACTGTATTCATATCTAGAGCGTTTTCCCTTGATACATGATGAGTTGATGGCAGGAAAGCAGTATTGAGTCTCATGATCCTCGGTCTTATAGGCCATGAGTGAGTCTCCTCCTGTTAGGAGTTTGTTCTGCTCTCCTTTCATTTATACAGTGTCTGAACCAGACTGGCCCACCCATCTACTGCACAATCTGTTGTACCTTACAATTTTTTTTTTTTTTTTTTACTTTTATTTCTTTCTTATTTTGAACCTTTGCTTTGAATTGCAGTTGTTTCAGTCCAGATTAGGATTCTCTGTTCAAAAGTTCATACATTTTGTGTTTTAATTCTTTACTGTCTTATTGTTTTGTGTTTTCACATGAAAGCCATGCACAGATGGAACTGAACTGAACACAGGTGGTGGTTATTGATTTGATCAGTAATCAACCGCAGTAGATCACCTGAAACTCGTCTGAGCGGTCCCCTTGGTGTGGTTACGGTGATGTCTGTGAAATAGGAATGTTGTTTCAACATTGGACACTGGAAAAATGATTGTCCAATGTTGTCAGGCAAGCTGAGGTCACAAGGTAAAAATTAAAATTTGGGTTGTTTCTACATTCCTGGTAAAGACAAGTGCGTTTACAATTATGTAATTATGTTTATTTAAGGGATAGTTCACCCAAAAATGAAAACTTGATGTTTATCTGCTTACCATCCAAGATGTAGGTGTGCTTGTTTGTTCAGTAGAACACAAATGAAGGCTTTGAACCCCAAACGTTGCTTGTTTAATTAAAATTAGGACCCCACTGGCATGCATTATTTGAGAAAAGGTTAAAGTTATTAAGGGTTATCTTTATTTTCATTCTTGGGTGAACTATCCCTTTAAGCTGAAAATGCAGGTGATCATGTAAACACATTAACCTGTTTTCCTTTATTAGAGTATGGACATAAACGGCTTAATGCTGCACTGTGTAAATTTTAGTGGCATGTACTGTTGGGGTTACAATTTGCTAGCCTGCTCTTACCAGACTCTCATACATTTCAGTGGTACATAGAGTCTGGCCACTCTCCATTGACAAGCGTTTACTTCTGCGAAGGCGGGAGCCGGGAACTCTGTTGAAGTTTAAAACTATTTGTTTGGCCATAACCAATCGCTAACATTTGGTCATGATGTATGTCACGCGCCCTTCGCCTGTTTCTCAAATCCGTCAAAATAAATGTGCATTTGTGCAGGCCACCTCAGTGATAAAACCATAGGATAAAACCTAAAAGTCATGCATTCGGATTGTGATTTATTCACACCACGGTGGAGTAGAGTTTTGTGATCGGGAACGTGCTGCTCATGTGGTCCGTAACATGATTGTATGCTGTAAATAAAATGTCATAAGCTTGCTATGATAATAAATGCTGCTATAAATATCGGACCAATTCAAATGTTTACGTGCTTTTATTTGAATTTTTTTTGAGCGGTGATGAAATATATTGCTCTTGTAAATACCTGCCAGCATTTCAAAGAAATAAAAGTCTACAAATGCATCCAAATAACAGCAAAGCGCAACCGTACGGTGCTCTGCAGTGGTCAAAAATGATTATAAACAGTGAATTTTGAAGTGATATATTCTTGAAAACTCAGAGATGTGGATTCGGACAGTTATTACATCACCACACGACCTTGGTGTTTGTCAAAAGCAGTAGTAATTTGTCCGGGGATTTTTACGTGGGTGGTGGGAGACGGAAGGCAATAAAATAACTGACTAGCCCCTGTAACTTAAATGATGGCGATAACTTCTGACCCCACGAGGAACAATTACTGTCCGAGTAGAGTTTCAGCCAACTCCTTCACCACTAACGGAGTGAGCTGAAAAATCAAACTTTTCCCGAATTCACCCTGTTGGGGAGGAGGGCCACGACATCATGGTCACCAACAAACCCCAGCAAAGATTGTTCTTGCTCCGGCTTTAACTTCTAGATATTCGGCAGCTGTGCCACACCGAAATAATGGTTTCGTTCGCATCTTTATCCGCCGCCATTACTGAACTACAACTCAAACTAGCACACGACATCAACGTCATCGTTCTCAGACACTCCCTCTGTTCGCTGATTGGACCGGTAAAAAATTTTCCGGAGAGAACCTAAGAATACACCGCAGTCCCAGAGGTAGTACTGAAGGAAAATGAAAATTGAGCGGGAGTATGTAGGAGGGCAGAGCCAGGCTTACAATTTGCAGGACAAAGATGTCTTCGTCTGAGACAGAAGAGGGTAGCTAGCGCTCTGTAGAGCATTTGTCCGTTTAAGGCTATTGTAGAAAATGGGGGTGCAAAATGGTGACATTACTGTAAGGGCACATGCAGTGTTTAAAGACACACCGCAGCGATTATCACAGCTAGATTTTTGCCCTTAACGCTTTGGTCCAGCATGTAAATGCATTAACCTGATTTTTGTCGGCTTATTGAAGTGTGCATAATGTGATATGTGACAGAATCCATAGTTCTTACTTTGGATTTAAACACATCCAGTCAGAGTGAGTGTTTGCAGTGTAGCGACTGTGCTACATATAATAATAATTTAAATTAGCTCAATAAGGAGTTATGGGTATTAATATTTAATTATGTATAATTAATCATAACTGTCTATGATCAAACTATAAATCTCTAAATCACACGAAAGGAAATACCTAACCTACGTATTTAAGCAATATATATATAGTTAAAGGGGTACTTCAGCGCTGGGAAGATGAATCTGTATTTAAACTGGGTCATCAATGCAGTAGAAATGTGAAATTATTTTTGAATTTGGTGCCTTCTAGACTGAGAAAAGACAGAAAATGTATTTTTGTCTCATGGGGATGAAAGACTACAATTCCCAGAATGCTTCGCTGCCTTGTGCCATTTCCCAACGTCACCAACTTGATTACTGTGACTGAGTTAGAGAAGACACTACAATTAAAAACTGAACGTGTCTGTTCAATATAATGAGTGAGTCACCGCGCGAGTGCCACAGCCCTGAGCACTAACTGCAGGAGTGATGAGAGCTGAGACATTCACAACGCGAGTTCAGTCTGGCGCGTTTCAGTTCATGCCTTTACAAGCTTAACTTTCATAGAAATTAATTTGAGAAGTTAAAAGACTTACATTGCTCACCATAGCTCGTTTAAATGAGTGCCTGCCAGCTGAGTTCTACCTGCAAGCTGAGTGTTATCTCCCATCCCCCATGCGCAGGTTCAAAACATGCGGAAATGGCTCCCTCTGCTGGCTGTAGTCTTTAGCCTTTGGGCAAACATTCCTCCTATGATGCAAAAATCATCAATTTGCATCATAGGAGGAATTTTTCCAGAAATAAAATGCATAAATCTCTTGTCTCAGGGAGATATGAGGGGGGGAAGCACAATAATTTGAATATACTCCAGGGTTTCTACTGATACAAAGCCATATGCTAATCGCTGAAGTAACCCTTTAACAACAATGGATTGCAATTAACAAATATATGTATTAAATCATTACAGAATAACCTTTAAAGAATTAATTCAAAACTCATCTGTTTAATGAACAGTTAAACAGTTTGTTTAACGAACGATCAGTACAATCTCTTATCAACTCTCAAAGCTTTCATTTTTTTTCTACCAAATCTTCGGGAAGGTTACTCTTCTGGCCACAAAGAATAAACTTTGCGAGCTATTGGGATATGAGTTAAAGTATTCAAAGATACTTATGAGAGCTGTAGCTCTGAACATTAAAGTGACTTATGTTTTGTGAGCAGCAACAATGACAACAAGCAGCCATTATAGGGGCCAAGCACAACAAAGGTTATCAAAAACGATTTGACGAATCAACTTGAATTCCATAACTTTTTGCCAGCATGGTCTGAAGGTGATCTGTTTCAATTTTCCTGAAAATCGGAGCAACGGCCTAGGAGGAGTTCGAAAAAGTAGGTTTTTAAGAAAATTCAAAATGTCTGGAAAATTTGCATACCGGAAAATAAAATATAGGGTGCAATCGAATTGGCTTGAGCCAAGGAATCAGAGGAAAAAAGAATTTTGTTTCTATCCCTTATGCGGTTCAAAAGATAATAGCATAAACATGAGTGAAACTTTGGACAGTTGGTGGTGCTAAAGGGATTGAGTTAGAGGCACCAAATTTGCTATAATGACAGTTCAGACTGGCCTCTATCAGTGTGCCAAATTTCACAACTTTTTACCATACGGTTCTATCGGCTGCCATAGACTTTCATGGCGGAATAATAATAATAATAATAAGAAGAATACTAACGATTTCAATAGGTGCCTTCGCACCTTCGGTGCTTGGCCCCTAATAAAACATGGATACAATGGTTTTAATAATTGATACTACGAATACATACGACTAAATAAAGAATACATGTATATACAGACAATGTAAAAGGAAAGAGAAAGGAGAGAAAGGAAAGGTTCAGAATGGCATTTCACAAACATTACTACAGAGAGTCAGCAAAGAACAATATCACCTTAAACAGGGTTACTAGTCTTAAACGCATCTAAATTTCGATGGAATTTATACTTGCATGGGTTGCTTTGTGTTGAGTATAAAAGAATGTGTGTGAGTCCTCTCAGAGTGTTCTGTGAGCTGGAGCGCTCTCTCAGTTCTTCCAAGTGATCGTGTCTCCAAACCACGGGAAGTTTGAAGGTAGTCTGAGAGCGAATGTTGCCAAAAGGAGAGGAAGTTCTCCTTCAAAGTTGTGGAAGTTCCTTGAATGTTGAGATGATACCTGTCCGCCTTTGTCCGAGGACTGAGTAGCGGAGCGCGCCGAATTCAAGGGAAAAAACGAACGTGACTGCACCGCCAAGCCAGGGCCGAAGCCGCATGGCGAGGGTCGAGCCCGCTTCAGAGGACGGGAGGAAAGGTCCGACGACGAGTAGAGAAGAACACAAAGAAATGTTTCCACTGTCTTTTAAGACAATTAATCCACACCTCTCCTGGGTTAGCTTGACCAATCCAGAGGGTGAATTCTGAGCGGGAAAGATTCTCTTTGTCTCTACTTAAGACCCACTTTGCATGTTTTATCAGGCGTCGTAAAGGGTGTCGAGTTAATACAGTTTTACTCCCAAGTTTGCTAAACGTACTAATGATACATTTCATAATCCAACTCTGTGCATCGTTGATTAAGACAAAGAGAGAGAAATATTTAGATATCAAACACGGTATGGCTGGGAGATATTAAAGCAGAGATACATTCTTACACAGGAATACAAGCATTTAAAAAAAACTTACATTGTTCATACATCATGACTATGTTGGCATGACATAGGGAGCATACATACACACAGGGATATATTATATACATTCTGGAATAGTTTAATTGAAGGCTGCATAAAGAAAGTGCTTATGTGTGTCTGTGTGTGTCTCTGTCTAAGAGAGGGGGCGGGGTCATGGAACCAGATTAGAATCTGACTGAAGTGGTCAGAGTCCTCCAAAGATGCATGTTCTACTTCGGCTAGGTCACAAAACCTTCAAAGATGTCAACTCCCCTAGACTCATCGGCATCGGGCCCCTAATTTATATTCGACTAAAAGCTATCCACCATTAACGTCAGAATTGACTCATCTTTGATTCTGGTGAAAGAGACTCCAGACGCTACAGCAGTAAGAGAGGAGGAAATATATTGTAAATCTCTCGCAGCAGAATGCTGCATCTGTGGCCCTGTTCCAAACGGCACCCTATACCCCTCACAATCTTCCTCTGAGTCCACACTTTCACAATGTTATACCGCTTTGACTGCTGGCTAGAAGTCCTCTACGTAGCTCGCAAACTTGCGGGCTTAGCTGAAGTGCGCATCTAGGGTGCAAAGGGGGTGCTCACTAGCACCCTTCATAAAGGGTTAAATGATGAATGGGGACACCCTACGGTCTTGTGGACTTAATGGACATGTGCACGCAAAAGATATTTACGAATCGTAACCTGCCAGGAAGATCACAAAAATCTCACACACAAATTTAAAGCAGTCCACACACGTGTGACGATTTGCAAATGCAGATTCAACGATCCTTAAAGACATGCAACATCATTCATAAATGCGTGATGGAAATGTATTCAAGAACTTGATATAAACATATTTGTGTAGATATTTTTTATTTATTTAGGTACGATGCATTTGTGTGAGCATTTGGGGAAATATTTATGCTTTTACTTGTGCGTTTATGAATTGTGTTTTAAATTTACGAATCCGATTTTATAAATGTGAATTGTGCTGTGCATTTATGAGTTTTGTTTTGTAAATGTATTATTATTGAGGCTGATCTGGCACCATAGGCCTGTGACTGTATGAGCCGCAAGTTTCCCACTAACATGTTGCAAATTTCTTCTTTGGTTTTTTAATGCTTTATTTAAAATCACAACCAACATAACCAATTAATTAGTTGAAGTCAGATACGCAAATGAATACATTTTGACTTCACTGCCAGTAAATAATCTGCTTTATTAATACACAGCAAAAAACATGTTGGGAGATTTATCACCACTGGTGTTAAAATTATCACTTTCCGGGTGAACATACAGGTCCATCTTTGCTAGTGTTAAAACAACACTGACGAAAGTGTTCGTTATACAAACACTGTGTTAGTGTTTCTTTTTAGTCACTCAAGGTGTTGAGAAATGTATTACTCATAAGTGTACATTTAACACTTTATGGTGATTAATCTCACACACCCAGTGTATTTAATGTTTATTTAATGTAAATACTTAAATACTAAAATGGCACTGTGAATGAAATGTAAAACAATTTATATATATTATTTTATTTTTTCCCCCAAAAAATCAAGCGACTACAAATTTATTTGAATATTTATTGAAATTGTAATATATCAATTCCATTACATTTATGTATTTGGCAGACACTTTTATCCAATGCGACTTACACTGCATTCAATACCATTTTTAATAAAAAAAAAACCATTTTTGTCAGTTCTTGCTTTCGCCGGGAATCGCTACAGTAAAGCCATTGTTGTCACACATACAATTGAATAAAACAATTTCTTGTTATACTCCAATGCTATATCTTACCATGATAAATCTCTACTGCGTTTCAAACAAGATTAAACAAAGAAACATTCCTCAAGTAATGTTTTAATTGAAAATACAAAAATTCAACATTGTATATATTAAATCAACCTTAATGTTAAAAAACTGTCTGGTTTGTAATTCATTCTGATAAAAAATACTATTCCTTTATAAATTAATACATTTACATTTGGCAGATGATTTTATCCAAAGCGACTTACATTGCATTCAATGTACGCATTTTTACATTTTGTCAGTTCTTGCTTTCCCAATTCATCGATCCCGCGATCTTGGCGTTGATAGCGCTCCTCAAAATGATCGAAACACATAGTATCGTTCCTGTTAAAGAGACAAATTTGGTTAAAACAAACACATTAAAAAAAATCTAAGATATTAAGTTTCAAACATCTTCAATCAACAAGCAGAGATACTTACATAGCCTGTCTTCCTTTCAGGATCGTTTAGGTTTGTAGAGTAAAAATGCCATGGGAATACATTGTGGCCTTAAGTGGTTTCCTTCTGCAATAATAAACAATATTCCATGAAACAAAAATCTTCCAAAGCAGAAAGCAAACTAAAAGACTCAAAATAATCAGGTCACTTTGTGTTTTACTTCAGGTTATCTTTATACCAACACATAGCAAGAAAACGTTATATTCAAAACATAAGCACTACTGTTACAGATTTACAATGCTACAACTAGAAAAGGCTAGAACTAAGTTGTACAGAAAAAAATCGCGCATGGAAGGGCACTAATGCATGTCTGCTCAACTAATACAAAATAAGACGAAAAATGTCAAATAGTACGAGTGTGCAATGTCGTGGAATGTATACGCCAAAACTCATTTCGGCGTGCATATGATACGCACTTTATGGCGTATAATATATGACACGCTCTCTTGGGTAGGTTTAGGGTAGTGGGGTGGGGGATTCGTATGTATAATACGCCATAAATTGCATATCATATGCACGCAAAAAACAGCGTATCATATGCACGCCAAAATGAGTTTTAGCGTATACATTCCACGACATTGCACACTCGTACTCGATCTTGAGTTTCTATATATTGACTGAAGCAGTTCATGAAGAAAAGCGTGTCCTACGATGTTTTCGACATTTTGGAGCGCTGTACAGAATGGTCGGCGTATGTTATCAAAGTACCACGAGAAGATTGCTAGAACACCAAGAGCATTTCACTCGCAAAATGTTGCAGGCCGATCAATATGCGCAGCGCCGACAATGATGGACCGTGCTATCCGTGGGTGCTCGGCTAGGGATCGAGCCCCGGCGTCACACAAGAAAAAAAAAATAAGAGCAATTAATTCATTCGATTAACGTCTGCTTTCTCATTTGAATGACATTTCAAAACACCAGAATTAAGTCGTAGTTACGGGGTGAAAGATATAAACGGTCTTATAAAGTTTGGAAGCCCTAAAGATACTTAACGTTATGCCAAATGAGAAGAAATAACTATCCAAGTCCAGTGAGTTAAAAAAATGACACATAATGTTAATGCTGCTACATTATTACAAAATTAGTACAACGAAATTAAGTCACTTACGTAAATCTCGTCCTCCATTAACGAATTTAGTGTGTTAGTGGGGGTTATTCAGTTATGTTAAACTGAATGGCGGATCAAAAGCGCGCTAAATTTAAACTGAGGTAAAAAAAAAAAAAAAAAAAAAAAAAACACTAACAGAGTTAAGTCAACCACATCGGCTACGTTACTCATTATACAAGCTCATTAATAAATCACAAGTTGATAAGATAATAATACTGTACTATACCTTGTCCTTGTAACCGTTGTGTGTGCACAGGGAAATCCATAAAGATGGAGAGACTGAAAGATGAGCTGGGAAATTTAAAATGCTCTGCACATGCGCAGATGTTGATTGTTAACACCCAAAGGAAACACTGTGCTTTATCACCCAAAAGAAACACTGTGCTTTATCACTAAACAAGTGATAAAGCATATAATATTTGTAAATTAACACCAGATTTTATCACTAGATGCCCAACACCAGGTTTTTATCCCTCAGTAATTTGCTGTGTAAAGTCTTGTAAACACAGTTTAATTGCATTGTTGGATACTGGGGCATCTGAATCATTTGTTTTAGAGTCTGACCTATCCTTTTCTTCGACAGTCATGTTGGAACAGGAAAGGGCCATATCCAAACTGTTACCACAAAGTTTTGTTGTACTGACGCATTAAGCGTTTCTTTCACTGGAATTAAGGGGCCATGTCCAACTCCTGAAAAACAACCCCACACCATAATCCACTCTCCACCAAACTTTTCACTTGGCACAAAGCTGTCAGGCAGATACCGTTCTCCTAGCTACTGCCAAATCCAGACTCATCCCCATCAGATTACCAGACTGATAAGCGTGATTCGTCACTCCAGAGAACACGGCTCTACTGCTCTAGTCCAGTGGCGGCGTGTTTTACACAACTGCGTCTGACGCTTTGCATTGCACTTGGTGATGTAAGGCTTGGATGCAGCTGATTGGCCATGGTAACCCATTCCATGAAGCAGTCTAAGTACTGATCTTGAGCTAATCTGAAGGCCCCATGAAATCTGGAGGTCTGTAGCTCTTAACTATGTTCGCTGACCCCACCCTGTGATTTTACCTGCACTCCGTAGCTGAGTTGCTGTTGTTTCTAATTGCTTCCACTTTGTTATAATGCCACTAACAGTTGACCGTGGAATATTTAGTATTCAGGAAATTTCTCTTATGGACTTATTGCACAGGTGGCAGCCTATCATGGTACAATGCTTGAAATCACTGAGCTCCTGAGAGCGACACATTCTTTCACAAATGTTTGTAGAAAGCCATAACAGCATAAATGTTAATCCAAATGAGAATCGAGAAATTGATATTTTCAACCTTGACCCAGTTCAAGGGTTAATAAAAATAAATACAGTAAAACTGTTTCACATTTGGATTCATTAGGCCATGCATTATATTGATTTTATCAGACGTTTTGTAGATCAGTCAGACTCTGTACGCGCTATAGAGAATCTGTGTTGCAAGAGCAATTTTGCGTGGTTCATTACACAAACACACTATCATGACTCAGTCTTAGGAAGAAGCAGCAGAAATGTCACTGATCCAACCTCAAAAAAGAAGAAGAAAAGATCATTAGACCCTGCATTAAACCCGTCTGTTGGATTTAACACACCCGAGGTGGTAGGAAAGAGTCTGCTCTAACGTTACTTAATTCACGTAGTGCTGTAAGTATGGATGACCTCAGGAAGCACTGTTTTAATGGGAGGTTCATGTATCTATATAATAAGTAATATATAAGTATATATAAGTAACTAATGCATGGGAGCATTTTTGTGTTGTGGCATGATTCTGGTGTGACCTGATTCCACTGTGAGTGTTAACTTATTTTTTCTTTTTAAGCAGTTTAATAAAGATTTATGGTGATGATTAAGAGTTCCAGCTTAGAATTTATTTATTCATACACATTTTCATGAAATATAAAAAATATATCAACTTACATTAGTTACATTAAGATATTTCATAATTGTATTGTTAATGTTAACTGTTAATTCTGTTGTGTGAAGCAACTGGATGAATGTGGAGATGAATGTGTTTCTAGTGTTTTAACCCAATGAGGCACATCTAAACCATTATGGTAATCAAAAGGTTCTCCACTTTCCTGCTGAGTTTAGCTCAAAACCTAATCAAACACACCTTAAAGGAGTTGAGAAAGCTTTACTTAATGATCCAATGCAATACAATTCATGAACATTGTCACTTACAATTACAAAGATAAATCATACAGTGCTAATCATATCTACCATCATGAGTGACAGCTTTATCAGTTTAATTACAACTAATGTTCTGTAAAAATATTCATCAGAGAGGATGCTGGCTGAAATATTCTCAGAGTTAGGATGATTTTAATTGTCTTTTTAAACCAGGGATAAAATAAAGCATAGATCAGTGGATTCAAACCTGAGTTCATATTTATGGCCCATGTCAAAATACTTATGGTTGTGGAAGAGATTACTGTAAAAGAACAGATATAATATGGAATAAAGCAGAGCAGATAAACTGTCACAATGATTCCTAAAGTCAGAGCAGCTTTACTCTCAGATTTCCTCCTCACTGAACCTTCCATTACACATTTACCACCCTTCATCAGAGCGTTTATAACTTTCACTTGCTGATGTGCAACATAAAATACCCTTAAATATAAAATTATGATTAGGATACATGGAAAAATAAAAGAGATGAACAGATCAGTGACTATCCAGGCATATCCCATCATAACAGAACACTCTCCATAGCACATGTCTGTTTTGAGTGTAGAGTCTCTGTTATTAATTACAAGGGTAGCATTATAAGTTGAAAAACAAACCCAGCTTAAACAGATACTTATTAAGATTCTAGTTGTGGTTATTTTCTGTGGGTACAGTAAAGGGTGACACACAGCCACATATCGATCGACAGCTATTAAAACTAAATTACTGAGTGATGCTGAGAAGGCCAATCCAAAGCTTAAAATAAACAGTTTGCAGAAAGTTTCTCCAAAGTACCAACATGTCTCAATCAGTCTGATGGCATCTATGGGCATGACGAGTCCCATAAGCAGGTCACCAACAGCCATAGAGAGAATAATCAGGTTAGTTGGAGTGTGAAGCTTCTTGAAGTGAGAGATGGAGATGATCACTAGCAGGTTCAGAAACACAGTCCATGCTGACAGCAATGATACACACACATACATGATACTGTATTCATATCTAGAGCGTTTCCCCTTGATGCATGATGAGTTGATGGCAGGAAAGCAGTATTGAGTCTCATGATCCTCGGTCTTATAGGCCATGAGTGAGTCTCCTCCTGTTATGAGTTTGTTCTGCTCTCCTTTCATTTATACAGTGTCTGAACCAGACTGGCCCACCCATCTACTGCACAATCTGATGTAACCTACAAAAAACAAGCAAACAAAATTCTTATTTTGACCTTTGGCTTTGAATTGCAATTAATTTTGTCAGTCCAGATTAGGATTCTCTGTTCAAAAGTTCATGCATTTTATTTTTGTGCTTTAATTCTTTACTTTCTTATTGTTTTGTGTTTTCACATGAAAGCCATGCACAGATGGAACTGAACTGAACACAGGTGGTGGTTATTGATTTGATCAGTAATCAACCGCTGTAGATCACCTGAAACTCGTCTGAGCGGTCCCCTTGGTGTGGTTACGGTGATGTCTGTGAATTCGGAATGTTGTTTCAACATTGGACACTGGAAAAATTATTGTCCAATGTTGTCAGGCAAGGTGAGGTCACAAGGTAAAAATTAAAATTTGGGTTGTTTCTACATTCTACATTGGTAAAGACAAATGTGTTTACAATAATGTAATTATGCTTATTAAGTTAACAATGCAGGTGATCATGTAAACACGTTAAAGTAGTGATGGCGAAGTGAAGCTTTATGAACCAGTGAAGCTTTCAGCACAGTTGCATCAGAAAAAGGTTCATTACTCGAAGCTTTTCAAGTCAGAGCTCAACGAGGACCTCTGCTGGTGAAAGTGAGGGAAAGTGCTTTGTCGCAAACCGACGCATTAGTAAAAAGTAGCAAAAAATGAATTAATGGATTGATTAATAGATTAATCAATATATTATATATGACATTATATAACACAATCTGTTCCATTGCATACTCCTAGTAACTTAAACCAATAAAGATATGATTTTGTATTGTGAATGTGAAGATTGTTCCTGTTTGTAAACAAATAAAACTCACAAATAAAGGAAGTATGCTAAATAAATGCTTGCACACAAGGAAAAGCACACACACTTTCACATGATTATAGAAGGATAGGCCTATACTTGTCTCTAATGTATGAAGTCATAGGCTAGTGCGGATTAAATAAATAAATAAATAAATAAATGCGGCAGCACAAAAGCCAAATAAATCATCAACCTTATTGGGCGAAATCAAATGAAAGTGTTCCCACATTTCAGAATGCCCTCTCTTTGCAGCAGGTTCCATAGCAAACTCGCGCAATATAAAGAACCCGCTCAATGCAACGCAATACACCTCAACAACCCACAAGGGCACACCCTGTGTCGCGCATTTTTAAACCTTTCTGAATCAGTCACGTGGGTGTTTGTGAAACGAAGCTTCGGACATCATTGGTCACGTTGTTTTGATAGAACGAATCAAACATCGATACAAAGCTTCACAGAAAATAGTTTAATTTTTTTGACACGCGCTTCAGAGCTTTGGTGTCACTGTTAACATCACTACGTTAAAGGGTCGTGAAACCCCCCTGCTGCAGCGTTGTTTTTTCACACCTTCGATTTGAAAAGGCTTCTTAAAAGGGGAGTGGTCGACTGTGAAAAGGTGGGATGGGTTTTGTGTGGAAAGAGGGAATGTTTGTATAAATAGGGAAGTGTCATTAGGTGCATTAAGATTAGCGATACCAACAGCAGTTAAAGCGGTTCTGAGCTTCTTGGTTCATGTTGGCATTGTTTACAACGTTAGATTAAATGAGGGATGAGTACACCGAATGAGAGAGCTCTGAGACATGAAGTGGCGTGCAGCAGAGATCGGAAGTATTTCAGCTCTTCAAATCAGCATAATTCAGTGAGAAATTAAAATAAATGTAATCCTGTCACGGTTCATGGATTCCCTGTCTCACTCTTGGGTGCGTGTTGAATGTAGGTGAGGGCGGAGCCTGGGATTGGCTCATCACGCACCTGTGGCTGATCACCTGCACCAGCTGCAACTCATCACCTTCACCCTATTTAGTCTCTCTGTTTCTCTCTTGTCTTTGTCAGAGCGTTGTTGGATGTTTCCCCTTATGTCTCCGTGTTGGTTGTGGTTTCCCCCTTCCGTGAAACGCTGGATCCCTTCCCGGATTACCTGTACCGACCTCCCGAGTCACAGCTGCTCACAGCCTGCCCGTGTCGCCAACAGAGCCTCTCTCACTGCTCTGTCTTATCCGGACTTCTTCAGTGTTCTGAGTTTTGACTTCTGTGACACTATCCGTCAAATAAACTAATTACTTGCTTTTGAATCCTGCCTCTGTGAATCCGTTACAGAACGCTCTGACCAACCATGGATTCAGCGAGTATCAACGCCCTACTGACCAGCAGCAACGAGAGACTGGACCAGCAGGAGGCGAACTTAACTGCCACAGGACAGGCAGTACACACTTTGGTGGCACGGGTGGCCGAGCTGACCCAACAGATGCAACAACTCGTCGGTCCCACTGTGCCCGACCCACCGCCGACCCCCCACACACCATCCGCATCGCGGCAACCGGAACCACGTCTGCCTACCCCTGAGAGTTATGCCGGTGAGAGCAATTATTGCAGAGCCTTCCTTACCAAGTGTTCCTTGTTTTTCGCTCTTCAACCGCAGACTTTCAACACGGAGAGATCCAAGGTGGCATTCGTCCTCACCCTGCTCTCCGGACGAGCCGCACTTTGGGGAACGGCGGTGTGGGAAAATCAACATCCTTGCAGCTCCTCGTTCCAGACGCTGGCGGCGGAGATGAGAAGGGTGTTTGACCGAGCGGTAACCGGAAGAGAAGCAGCACGTCAACTCGCAGAGCTCCGTCAAGGTAACCGCTCGGTCTCGGATTATTCCATCGAGTTCCGCACCCTGGCCGCCGAGTGCCAGTGGAACGAGGAGGCACAGTGGGACATGTTCCTGCATGGGCTGGCTGACCGCATCCAGAAAGAGATTTTCATGATCGACCTTCCGGAGAAGATTGACGGACTGATCGAACTGGCGTTGAGGGTGGACGCTCGTCTGAGTCGGCTGAGATCCAGGATGGAGTTTCAGCACAAGAGTGTCGAATGCCCTCAGGCCAACGCTGCGGATGCGGTCAGCTACACCTTCGACCCGGAGCCCATGCAGGTGGGTCGAGCTCGGCTCTCCCGGGAGGAGAGAGCGAGACGGAGATCCCGTGGTCTTTGCCTCTACTGCGGCAGGACCGGACACCTGCTAGACTCCTGCCCGGTAAGAGGACCACGCCCGGCGGTAAGGAGAAGGCTACTGTCGGGCGGGATCTCCGTGGAAAAGACCTCATCCTCCACTCTCCTTCCGGTGAGATTGCTGTGGGCAGCCCAGGAATTTTCCAGCCCAGCACTCCTCGACTCGGGAGCGGAGGGTAACTTTCTTGACTCTGCCCTTGCACACAAACTCAAAATACCCACCATTGCACTTAAGAACACCATCTCTGTCAACGCACTCAACGGACAAGTTCTCCCTGACATTTCATTCACCACTGAACCACTTACACTGATCACGTCTGGCAACCACACTGAACTCATTTCATTTTTTATCCTGGACTCCCCTTTGGCTCCCATTGTCCTCGGTCACCCTTGGCTGGAGTTACATAACCCAAGGGTTGACTGGGGACAAAACTCTGTGTCTGCGTGGAGTGATAAGTGTTATGAGTCTTGTTTGGTGTCTGCTTGTTCGTCTGTGTCTCGTTCTGTTTTTCAGAGTGAGACGGTGAATCTATCTAACGTGCCTCCGGAGTACCTCGACCTGAAGGAAGTGTTCAGTAAGTCCCGAGCTGCTTCTCTTCCTCCGCATCGTCCCTATGACTGTGCTATAGATTTACTCCCAGGTAAGTCTCCGCCTAAAGGCAAACTATACTCTCTTTCTATTCCAGAGAGGGAGGCCATGGAGAAATATATTTCTGATTCTCTAGCCTCCAAATTCATCCGCCCTTCCTCTTCTCCAGCGGGGGCGGGGTTCTTCTTCGTGGGGAAGAAGGATGGTTCTCTGCGACCTTGCATTGATTACCGAGGGCTGAATAACATCACGGTAAAGAATACCTATCCTTTGCCGTTGATGTCTTCAGCTTTCGAGAGGTTACAGGGAGCATCCGTCTTCACGAAGTTGGACTTACGTAACGCTTATCATTTGGTTCGCATCAGGGAGGGGGATGAATGGAAAACCGCATTTAACACCCCCAGGGGGCATTTTGAATATTTGGTCATGCCTTTCGGCCTTTCCAACTCCCCAGCGGTTTTCCAGGCACTCGTCAATGATGTGTTGAGAGACATGGTCGACCAATTCATATATGTCTACCTGGATGACATTTTGATTTTTTCTTCGTCTCTCCAGGAACATGTTCGACACGTCAGACGAGTGCTTCAGAGGTTGCTAGAGAATGGGCTTTTTGTCAAGGCGGAGAAATGCGCTTTTCATGCACAGTCTGTTCCTTTTTTAGGGTACATCGTGTCATCGGAGGGAATGCGCATGGATCCCGACAAGGTTAAGGCTGTGATGGATTGGCCAAGTCCAGATTCCCGTAAGGCCCTACAGAGGTTTCTGGGGTTCGCCAATTTCTATCGGCGTTTTATTCGCAATTTTAGCCAACTAGCCGCACCTCTGACTGCCTTGACCTCTCCCCGAACGACGTTCAGGTGGTCCGATACAGCCGAGGCTGTATTCGCCAAACTGAAAAGCCGCTTTGTTTCGGCTCCCATCTTAGTCGCCCCTGATTCCACACGTCAGTTCGTGGTAGAGGTCGACGCGTCAGAGGTGGGGGTAGGAGCGGTTCTTTCACAGCGCTCTCCCTCAGATGACAAGATGCACCCGTGCGCGTTTTTCTCCCATCGTCTTTCTCCTGCCGAACGCAATTATGACATTGGTAACAGAGAGTTGTTGGCCGTCAAGTTAGCGTTGGAGGAGTGGCGTCATTGGCTTGAAGGGTCGGGGGTACCTTTTATTGTATGGACGGATCATAAGAACCTTGAATATATTAGATCTGCTAAAAGACTCAACTCCAGGCAGGCTCGGTGGGCACTTTTTTTCGGACGTTTTGACTTTGTTCTCTCGTACCGCCCTGGGTCTAAAAACATCAAACCCGACTCTTTATCTCGTATTTTTGATGCTTCCGAACGCCCGGTTACTCCCGAGGGTATTTTGCCAGAGAAGATAGTTATCTCTACACTCACATGGGAGATCGAATCGAAGGTCAAAGTGGCCTTAGAAGGGGTAACGCCCCCGCCCGGCGGCCCACCGAGTTGTTTGTTCGTTCCGGAGGGGTTAAGATCCGAGGTCCTCAAATGGGGTCACTGCTCCAACATTGCTTGTCATCCAGGGGTAAACCGCACTTGCAGTTTAATAAAGCAACGATTTTGGTGGCCACTTATGGCTCGTGACATTCGCAGTTTTGTTTTGGCTTGCTCGGTCTGTGCGGTTGGTAAGACATCTAACCAACCTCCCCATGGGTTACTTCAGCCGTTGTCTGTTCCTTCGAGACCCTGGTCCCACATCGCTCTAGATTTTGTTACCGCCCTCCCGCCCTCCCAGGGCAAGACGGTCGTTTTGACCGTCGTGGACCGATTCTCGAAGGCAGCACATTTCATTCCCTTGCCCAAATTACCCTCAGCCAAGGAGACAGCGGTATCTGTAGTAGACCACGTCTTTCGGTTACATGGCCTCCCGATGGACGTGGTCTCTGACAGAGGTTCCCAATTTGTGTCCAAATTTTGGCAGGAGTTTTGTAAATTACTAGGAGCCACGGTTAGTCTGTCTTCGGGTTATCACCCCCAAAGCAACGGTCAGACCGAGAGAGCCAATCAGGATCTGGAAAGAGTGTTGCGATGTTTGGTATCCAAGAATCCTTCATCCTGGAGCCAGCAACTCTCTATGGTTGAGTACGCTCATAACTCGTTACCAGTGTCATCTACGGGCCTTTCGCCATTTGAGTGTAGTGTAGGTTACCAGCCACCTATTTTTCCTAGTCTGGATTCCGAGGTCGCGGTCCCCTCTGTTCACGCCTTTATCCAGAGGTGTCATCGCACATGGACCAGAGCCCGTGAGACTCTGCTCCAGGTGGGAGCGCGCACCAAGGCTAAAGCCGATCGCCACCGGTCTAAGCCTCCCGTTTACGTCGTGGGTCAAAAAGTGTGGCTTTCTACCAAGAACATTCCTCTCCGCTCCGTATCTAATAAACTTGCTCCCAAATTTATCGGCCCGTTCACTGTCACCAAGATCATTAGTCCGGTGACAGTCCGCCTCAAACTCCCTCCGGCGTACAGGAGGATTCATCCCGCCTTCCATGTATCCAAAATCAAGCCTGTTTTTCACTCCCACCTTAATCCGCCAGTCCCGGTTCCCCCACCGCCGCGACTCGTAGATGGGGAACCAACGTATTCGGTTAATCGCATTCTGGATTCTAGACGGAGGGGACGCGGTTTCCAGTACTTGGTGGACTGGGAAGGTTACGGTCCGGAGGAGAGAAGTTGGGTTCCTGCTAGGGACATTCTGGATCACTCCCTTATTGATGATTACAATCAACAGGTAAGGTCGGCTGGGAGCGTCAGGGGACGCTCCTAGGGGGAGGGGTACTGTCACGGTTCATGGATTCCCTGTCTCACTCTTGGGTGCGTGTTGAATGTAGGTGAGGGCGGAGCCTGGGATTGGCTCATCACGCACCTGTGGCTGATCACCTGCACCAGCTGCAACTCATCACCTTCACCCTATTTAGTCTCTCTGTTTCTCTCTTGTCTTTGTCAGAGCGTTGTTGGATGTTTCCCCTTATGTCTCCGTGTTGGTTGTCGTTTCCCCCTTCCGTGAAACGCTGGATCCCTTCCCGGATTACCTGTACCGACCTCCCGAGTCACAGCTGCTCACAGCCTGCCCGTGTCGCCAACAGAGCCTCTCTCACTGCTCTGTCTTATCCGGACTTCTTCAGTGTTCTGAGTTTTGACTTCTGTGACACTATCCGTCAAATAAACTAATTACTTGCTTTTGAATCCTGCCTCTGTGAATCCGTTACAAATCCTGTTTGACAAAATATTTTGCAAACGTGATAATTAAACTGTATTTGTCCAAATATGCACGCTGTTTGGCAAGATGAACAACGCGCCAACATGATAAGAGAACGTGAACCACCCACGAACATGCTAGCAAACGCGATAGAGGTGTAATGCTGCCTTCAGGTGCTCTTGCAATTATCGTAAATACGAGTTTCCTAGGTGAAAATTGCACATGAACGCCCTCACATTTTGAAACTTGAATGCAATGATTTCGTAATCACGACTTCAGAAGTCGGAATTATAAAAACTTTCCGATGGCACGTGAAGGCAGCATAATTCTAGATCGGGGTAAAAGCAAAGGGGTTTGAGGTTTCATAGTCTTGACCGCGCATATGAAGCGCAGAGCGACGCGTGCATGGTTGCCGCAATGATCCGCGCTGTCACTCGGCAGATAAATCTATATTTGTCCAAATATGCACACTGTTTCACTAAGAGGCCGAACACATGCGGCTTAGTGCATGTCTATGACCACAAATAAATTAGATAGTACTAATAAATTAGTAATTAGAGCGCTTGCAGGTTCGGCGTGCGATTCCTCAAGTTAATTTTACTTTACCGAGCCTTTGTAGCAAAGGCTTCCACAGACGGCACCCGGTTACAGCTTGCTCGGCGCCCTTACCCTACTTCGTATCAGCATAACGTCTCACTTTCCTCCTTGACTTTTCTGCACGCTGCTTTCAAAACTTCTCTAACATACAATAATGATGGAAGATGAGCCTGACAGTGACTGTCTCATGCATATTAACTAAATTATCTTGTACTATAGTGCAGTGATTGGACTGAATGAGCTTTCTGTCATGAATATATATCGAGAATCGCTCAGAGTGGTCGACGTCAGCATGTCCCCAGCAGCCCATACTTGGCCCGAAAGCACACGCTGACGTCAGCATTTGTGACGTTGCTCCGACTCAAACCGGAAGACAGAAATCGCTCTGAAATATGCAAAAATAACCTTTTTCACATATGAATAACATTAATGAATACCCTTAGTTTTTTCAATGATGTGCAGCCTATACATATCTGTTTACATCTAAAAAAAAGTGTTTTTTTTTTGTGTTGGGGTTTCATGACCCTTTAACCTGTTTTCCTTTATCGGACTAAGGTCATATATGTCTTTAAGGGGCACTGTGTAAATTTTAGCGCTATCTAGCGGTGCAGTTGCGAATTGCCGGACAAAGATGTCTTTAGCTAGCCTGACAAGCCAGACCCACATCAAGATGTTTGGTCTGGAAACTCACCAACGACAGGGCTCAATCCGAGGGGCGGGATAAACGGTTGTCTTTCAAACTCCCTCCGCACGGGATAGGATAGCGCTACACCAACCAGAGCAAAGAAGGTGAAACAGAGCTTGTTGATAGATTAAACATTCACTGTATCCTGTCGGCTAAACTCTGAACACATCTTACCTTCTTAAGAATGACTTCAGTGCCATTCTTTGTTCTTTTCTCAGAGAAAAGCTTAACTCCAAGTCTTCCAGAGTCGCGGTCAAAGCTGATTCGAAAGACCGCCGTTCGCCAGTTTCTGTGTTTAATAGAAGCACGCAAACGCAACTCGGCCGTCGTCATTATGGCCCCGCCCGCCGACTCTATACACGACGTGATTGGCCCGTCCAGATTGTGAGGAATACAGCTCAGAAGGGTATTGAGAGTTCCTAGACGACACTTGCAGGCAGATTAAATTTGCTGCTGCTAGGGTGCGTCTAGATTTCTAGGCTAGTCTTTAGCCCTATTCGGACTGGATTAGTTTAACATGGGGACGTGGGGGTAAAGTAATTATTACCAGAGGTTCTCTGTGATTTTAGTCCCGTCCGAATGTGACATTTCGGTAATCATTACGGACAATGTCAGTAAAGATTACGGACTTTTACCTTCTGTAAAAATGTCCGGAAAAAGGACTTTGGGTAAAAACTAATCCCATTCGAATAGACCCGCTGTAAAAATGTATGGTAAAATTCCGTCATTTCCGCTTGGAGGCAATTGGGACAAATGTAGGTGGTGGGAGAGATCTGTGGCTAACATCCAGTATTTTCCGCATATCTTTTAATAGCAAAAAGAAGATCAAAAGCACTTATTAGAGGCACAACATTTATTTTAGCTCTAGGAAAGTGTCTATTACCAACACAATCCAATCAGAATCATTAGACTGGACCTAACTGTTTATTAAAACACATATTATATAGGAGTTCTTCAGACTGGCGCTCATGTTGTGTTTGCTCACGTGATAACCACAACATCATACGCAAATGACGACACGGCGGTTACCGTGGTGCGTAAAGCGAGTTACTCCTCCTACTTCTAATAGTTTTACTGAGATGTCTTATTCCATGCGAATTGGCCATTAATATTACATATGTCTTGAGGTAAAATGACTTTACCCCCACGTCCCCATGTTAATCTAATCCTGTCCGAATAGGGCTTTTGTCTGAGACAGCAGAGTAGCTAGCGCTCTGTAGAGCAATTTGTCCTGTTTGAGGTTAACAGTTTATGACCCAAGACCAGTAGTGAAAAATGAAGACCAAGAGTCAAGAGTGCAATTCATTAAAGGAAAAAAATACTAAAGAATAGCTTGCAGTTTTTTCAGCAAAAGCCAGCTTAAAGTCTCAAAAGGAGATTGTAGGCCGCACTCCCTCTCTACCCGTTTCATCGCCTCCTATCGTACACACAATTGTCCCAACAGCTGAGCTTCGCGTCCAGTGTGCGACACCTTTAGGGGTGAGTGATACCTCCAAAATCCAAACACACGACATCTTATTGCTATCAGGTGTCACATCACACATCTGTAGACCAGAACCTTAGTCACTTCTCAGAGACATGTCAGATGATGGGTAAACCCAAATAGGCTTTTAACGTGTCGTTATACCCAATACCAGTAATAAATGACCCTTTTGAACACATCATTATTTGTGTAGGGGTGGGCCATTGCCTCCATCTATGGTAACTCATATTTGCCATGTGTTAACAGTTTTACAAGAGGAGTTAATAGGTGAAGAACCACTTCAAAAATGTTTGTATTATGTTGATAGGATTTGTAGGCGTTTTCTTTTGGCAGGACAAGAACATCTTGCGAAAGATTATTAGTCTACTTATTTGTAGGCTAATAAAGTTTTATGTGACTTATATTGTAAAAAATAAATCTGCTTGAGCCCTCATAGTGTAAAGGCACATAGTGTAAACTTTGACTATTAGGTCGTGCATATAACCTTTTGTTGTTATACAGCAGAAAAAGGAAGGAAACAGTAAGAAACATTGCTGATAGAATTCATGCAGTGAAGTCACCATGCATGTGATGATCACTTGTCAGGCCTGGATACCAGTTTCTTTGAAACCTGTCAAGCTTTGTAAAACAAGCAATGGCAAGGATCTCATTTACTTCTCATAACAGAGAAATACATTATCTGAGTAATCAGTTAAGGTAAACTCTGAAGACCAATTATAGTCATCATGTTTGCTGTTAGTTTGCTGTTGAGTAAATGTGCACCTGAGGGTGCTGTTAACACCTATGCTGAATGCAGAGATGATCTCTTCATTAGAGGTGTGAAAGCAACACATCTAAACACACCCAGTGAACGCACTGATGCAATAGCTGCTGCTCATTATTCAGGGGTCAGTTACATCATATTTTGTTTTTGGTGTATTTTATAAGATAACTTTTTTTTAGAAAAGTAGATTGACTAGCATCAAAATTAAATATTGCTTCCGGTTTAGGTGCAAAAAGTGCAGCGAAACACATTACATAAAAAATCCAACAAAACAAATAAACAAAGAAAGTTGATGATCTGCTTAGTCAGACACAGATCTTGTGGCCTGATTTTCTTCAGTTCTCTCAGAAATTGTTGTTCAAACTACTATAACTTTCACAGGATTAACAGCAAATACATGTATAGTTTTGTAAAACATTTGGCATGTGTAATATCTGTAATGATGCTTTGTATAATGTTTAAAGCTGAAACATTGATGCAGTATCAGTTCTATTTTTTTTATGTTGGTTAAAATATCTTAAAACTGCAGTATAGGAGATTTGGCCCTCTATAACAGTTGAGGTGTAACACCGGCTTAAAAAAGGATGCAAAAACATTATAAAATTATAGAAAACAAGTCTTCAAAAGCACTATAATAGTTTAGTGTGATATGTCTAGATCAGACCAATTGTGAATAACTCATCCAGATAATTTAATCAAAAAACAACAAATATTCATTTATGAATCGAACATCGGTACTGCACTACTTACATAAAGCCATCATATGCCACACATTGGACCATTTTTATATTACTGATGATTCATTCTGGATTTATTGTGATTTGCATGAACAGTCTTCAGTGATCAGCTTTCGGTGTTTTACTGTCAGACTTGATCTGGAGAAAAGGCTGACTAATATGGATATGTTGTCAGTTAAAAAAAATTATAAGAGCCTGTTCAATGGTTTCTTTTTTTTCTTCAATTAGTAATAATAGTAAAATAATTGTATGTAAATACAATGGGACTTGTAAATGGCAGTGTGTGTTTGGGCCTCTCTTGATAGTCACATGGGTTGATCTGTCATTTACAGGGACACGTCATTGTTTAGTTTGTTTCCTCTTACTTATGTCAGAAAATCAATCATGTGAAAACTCAGAGGCCCAATTATAATTGTTATGATTTATTTTGCTGCTTTTTTACTTTGGAGATAATCCTCCACTGAACTGCTCATTAAAGCTGTGAAATACTGAAACACACACACACACACACACACACACACACACACACACACACACACATACACACACACACACACACACAAGCACACAAACAAAGACTGCTGTGATGCAATAACTACTCAGATGATCAAAGTAAATGGTGACATATTCATACAGTCATAAATAGGCCACAGACAGTTTTGTCAAATTACAAATTTAAGGTCCTACATTTTCCTGAAAGAGCAAACACAAGTGTGACACTGCATCTTTTAAAGATGTCATTTCACCCATGCCTTTCTGGACGCTGGTGTGTCTTTGTACCGGGTGATGGTCACAATTGTTGCCTCACAAGTTTGGGCATTACTGCCCATAGACATGCTGAGGTTGCATTTTTGGATGAGTCATGTACCTATTGCAGGACAACATGACATCATGACTTAACGTAAACATACACGCCACTCTCTAAAGCCAAGTGGTGTGTTATCTGTACGCATTTTGAGCTATCCCCGTGTATGTCTATGGCGTGTGATTCTGCAGAATGTTTCTTGTGATGGGCAGGGGCAGTGTGTGTGTGTTTGTGTGTGTGTGTGTGTGTGTGTGTGTGTGTGTGTGTGTGTGTGTGTGATGGGTAGGTTTAGGGGTAGGGGCAGTGTAGAGAGATAGAATGAAATGGCGTTGATAAACATGCTAAAAAGCGATTATGCGTCTTGATAGCACGCCAAAATGTGCATACGAATTGACGTTATTTCATGAGATCAGTCTGTGCAGGAAGATGACCATCTCTGAGTTACAGTCAAGACTCCAAAACCTCCAAAAAGCTTAGAAAAGGGCAACTTCGGCAAATAGCCAGGTTGAATTGAGGATCACAGTGAGTGCTTCCCCGCCGAGGCAATCTCCACGGGCCCCTCACTTCTCTAATACTCTGCAATTAGTAGAGATTCCAGTTGAGTGCGCCCGGCATTCCCATCGGATGCGGTCGTTTTATTTGGGGCAATGCCCGACAACCAGATGTCGATTGCTGCATTGAAGGGTGAGCTTCAGTCCTCCGGCAATGAAGACTTGCTGCATTGTCCCCTTCGTGGATGGTAGCACTGACAGCTATGCTTTCCTAGGTTGCCAAGTAAGTGGGGCTTGAGTGGAGACCTCCACAGTGTCCTGAACCCTTGAGGTTGGATAACTGGTTTCTCAGGGCAGTCCATGCTGGTTCTCAGTGCCCTGTCCCAGTCACATTCTACCTGGAAATGCGGCCGCGGCACCTGGGGGTAAGGACAGAGAGACGAGAGAAATGTAGACAGGAGCACGAGGAGCCAACGAACAAGAGAGGGGAGACAGGGAAAAAAGAAAGAAAAAAAATTCTGGTCCGGTTCCCAGACACACTGCCCTTTGGCCCTCCGCCCGCCGAGAGGCTCTTCCTTGCAGTGCTGAGCGATGGCACTGGACGCCTGGTGGACAGCTCGATCCTCCTCCGCCCCCTGGCGGCCGGCGGTGACTCCTCCTTCTGAGGGACCCGGCAGCGAGCCCCACGCTCCATGCTCCTCCCCTATAGGAGCAGCAGGCTACGGCAGCAGGCTCCGGCTCACGGCAAGCACGGCGACTCCTCACGGCAGCGAGGTCTCTGCCCCACCTTCCTCGCTCCAGCACCATCGCCTCGGGCAGCCCTCGCGGTCCTCATTCATCCGCGCTGCCCTACCTCCTCAGCACCGCGATCCCCCTCAGCAGCGAGGGCTCTTCGACAGCATGTCCCTCCTTCCTCCCGGATTTCGGCACCAGTGTAACGTATTTATACCTGCGCTGCGGGGCGGAGCGTGGAATGCACGGATCACATGCCAATCTCCGATTGGCTCGTTTTTACATACTCGAAGTAGCTTGGTCTCTGAGATCAGATCCCAATTTGTCGGTCAGTTCCGACGTACGTTGAACTATACGTACGTATATTACTGAATTTACATTTTTATTCAGCTTCTCCTTCACTCATTCCTTTTTGCTGTGCATCCATTTTGGGGTTGTTGACAGGGTGTGCAAGCTACTTTTATGTAAAATACAGCTGATAAACTGAACCGATCTTTGGAAACTATGTAACTCAGAGCATGCGCGCTTATGTGTGAAAGAGAGGTAGAGACATTCACGCTTTATGGTGGGAGCAGGGTTGCGTTGGTTGACTGATAAATGCATTGGCAAAGCAACAGTTTTAAACAGAGTTCACTGATCGATTTGTGGTCCAAGTGGGGTTTTGCTTTCCTTTGGCTGAATGTGCGTTGTGATGACACCACACAATGCATCTAGGCTCAAAATATGCAGCAAATCTGCGGTTCCTGAGGGGTTTGGAGGGTAAATCCTTCTCGGTTTAACCCTGTACCTTCTTGGGATCTTTCTTTTGTGCTTACAGCTGTTCAAAGAACATTCCTTCCTGAGACCCCATCCTGGATATGTGGCCAATGTTCGTAGTGAACATGCAAGAGCTGTCATTAGAAGAAATCCAGAAATCCAGCCCTAGATTTTTTCTGTTCCACCTTGGATTTGAAATTAAAGACATGACTGTACGTGAACCGAGCACAGAGCTTCAGGACATCAGTTCAGGTCTTTGTCTGTTACAGAGGCCAGCAGAAGGGAAAGGGTGTCTCCAAGCAGAGGTTGGCCCACTGGATAGTGGATGCCATCACCTTTACGTACCAGACCCAAGGACTCACTCTACCAGAAGTTTTGCTTCCTCCTGGGTATTGGCACAAGGCGCCTTGCTGACAGATATATGTAGAGCTTTGTGCTGGGCAACACTCAACATGTTTGCTAGATTCTATAGCCTTCATGTAGAGCAGGTATCCGTTAATGTGCGGATCATGTGCATTCATGTGCATTCTTATCCATCATTCATCCACATATGTAACCAAGATGTTTTCTTTTTAAAGGAATAATCATTCTGCGGAAGAAGGTCAAAATACAGGCTTGAGATATATTTACGTAGATGCCTTATTCGACCAATCCACCCATGCACTAAGGAGGAATATATATATCTCTATCTGGGAACTCGAGCTGTGAGAACGCCTCTGCGTGATTGTGTTGTGAAGCGCGTGTAGAACCAGTCCATTCAGGAGATCGAACGTCATCGACGTAGTGACGTCATCAACCGGAAACTATAAAGCATCTGCGAACACCAACAGAAACTAGCTTCTGTGCCTTCAGTAAGCGATCTGTGTGAACCTGTCTGTCTATTTGGTGTTTTTGTCTGTCTATGAGAGAGAATTTTTCCACCTTTGTTAAATATTGTCATATATATTAACAAAAAAGAAAAAAAAGGAGATATAATGGCGAGTGAACAGTTCAAGAGGTGTGTTCATCTCTGCCCATGCTACATCACGGGTGGGGATACACACTCTCTTTGTGTGATCTGTTTGGGAGCGCAGCATGCCCAAGCAGCCCTCGAGGGGGCTGCTTGCGAGCACTGCGAGCAGCTTCCATTAAGAACGCTGCGCTCCCGCCGGGCACTCTTCGAGGAGGGTGCCTAGGCTCGTGTTCCCCGCGGCTCGGGTCCTGCTGCTGCCGAGGCAGAGCGGCGGCTTCAGTCGTGAGGTTCACAAATGGACCTTGCAGAGGGGTTTGAGACGGGGCCAAGCCTTATCTCAGCCCTCACCTGCACCGTCCAGCGCCTCGTCTCGGGGTTTCGAAGACTGCCCTGCGGTTTCTTCCCCCCCCAGGCGGGGCACCGGTGCTCCAACTATCCAGCTCTGAGGAGGTGGACGTTGAGAGCATCACGACTGAAGACTCGCCACTTCAGTCACCTGCAAGCAAGGAGCTCATTGAGGTGCTCACGAGAGCAGTGGCCAGATTAAACATTGACTGGCCAAACGAAAGAGCAGAGTCCCATCGAAAAAGACAAAGCAAGCTAGATGAGAGATTTCTGCCCTCTCGTGCAGCAGAGCCTCAACGTCGGGGCCTGCCATTCTTCCCCGATCTGCACACCGAGGTGTCTAGATCGTGGAAGAAACCGGCGTCATATTGAGTGTTAAGCCCACAAATGTCAACATACAGTAACATCGTTGGGTTGAAACAGTATGGTTATGGGGTGATGCCAAAGCTGGAAGAGATGCTTGCGAGCCATCTCTCGCCTTCGTCAGCATTGTCCCTAAAGGCCCCGACTTTACCCACCAAGCCACTAAAGACAACATCGGCGTTGGTGGGTAAAGCGTACTCGGCGGCAGGTCAGGCCGCGGCATGCCTGCACACTATGGCTATCATGCAGGCGTACCAGGCTGACCTGCTAAGGGACTTGGATGGTAGAGATGAGGTGGGGGGGCGACGTCATTAATGAACTTAGACAGTCCGCCGATCTCGCTCTCCGGGCCACCAAGGAGATGGCCAGATGTGTGGGCCGCTCTATGGCATCTATGGCTTAACCCCACCGAAATCAAGGAGAGGGAGAAGAGCTTTTTGCTCGATGCGCCGCTGTCCCCTGCGGGCCTCTTCAGTTACAACGTACAATCTGTCACCGAGAGGTTCCAGGAATCAAAGAAACAGGCAGCGGCGCTTAAGCAGTTTCTCCCTCTCCGGATTCAAGTCCTTGGGGCTGCAGTTGAAAAACAGCAGCCCAAGAGAGACCGAATACGAGCTCCTCACACAGGGCGCAACAGCGGCAGCGTCGCCACCCGTACTCCCCCTGAAAGAGACTGGGAGGCGGAGCGGCGCTCTCAGACGAGGTCTTTGAGGGGACGCCAGAAGCGTCAGGACGCTGAGGGTTGTCCCTTCGGCAGGAAGACGGTGCTTACCTCAGTGTACAGAACCCGTCTTCCTGCAGCACCCTCTGGGGGCAACGCTGCCAACCCCGCCGCAATGCCGGGGCGCAGATGGTCCCCGCGGGCCACCTGAAGGTGGTCCGCTCCCCACTCGGGGGGCTCCCGAGCAGTCAAGTCAGGCGTTTACTGCCGGTTCGCCGCTTCAGGGCACTGCACTTGTTGCTCAAAGTACACCAGAGGCCAGCCTCGAGAGGCTGGTTCCCTTAGTAGATTTTCTAGATGAGTGGAAACGTCTATCGAATATATCTCGTTGGGTCCTGCAGATTGTAGAAAGGGGGTGATTCAGTTCAAAAGGCGGCCACCTCCGTTCAGTGGAGTCCTACACACAGAGGTGGGCCTGGAGCAGGCTCTGGTAATGGCACAAGAAGTAGAGACACTCCTGCTAAAGGGGGCTATAGAAAGGGTTCCTCCTCCCGGCAGGGAGTCAGCGTTTTACAGCCGTTACTTCATCGTGCCGAAGAAGGATGGGGGGTTGCGGCCGATATTAGATCTGCGTCTACTAAATCGCTCTGTGGCGAAGCTCAAGTTCAAGATGCTTACACTCAGACAGATTGTATCTCAGATCAGGTCAGATGATTGGTTTATGACCATAGACCTCAAAGACGCATATTTCCATGTCTCCATCCTTCCAAATCACAGGAAGTTTCTGAGGTTTGCCTTCGGGGGAGAGGCATACCAATATCGAGTACTTCCCTTCGGTCTAGCACTGTCACCCCGCACCTTCACCAAGTGTGTGGATGCAGCTCTGGCGCCGTTGCGTCTGCAGGGCATCCGCATACTCAATTATATCGACGACTGGTTGATTTTAGCTCACACTGAGCTAGGGATGGCTCGATACCACAATTTTGGCTTCGGTACGGTACCACAATCTAATACCGAAGTACCGATATTAAATCGATACCACAAGGTCTGATATTAGCGCGGGTATATTGCACGCGAATGAGAACAATTATGCAAGTTTTGAGTTTATAAAGTGGGAAATTACCACAAATGTTTATTAGTAAATTAATCAGCAAAGCTTATCACATCAAATCAGTCATTTGAAAACTTTCTTGTGAGAAATAATTTCAGCAAAAATCTCTCAAAATTAGCAAATTGCTTCTGGTTTCAAAAGACATCGCACTACACTAAAGCAATCTGCATAATCCTATTCAACATTTCACGCTCGTCTCGGGATGGAGAACGGAAATCATTTCTCACACGCAAGAGATTTTATAGCATTTCGTAATAACAGTTACAGGAGATATGAGAATACGACACACACACACACACACACACACATACACACACGCCTGTCACTTAGTCACGCTCGTACATTACACATTAAGTTTCCTTAAACAGTCAAATACACAGAATTATGTACAAATGTCCGTCTTTAGTGAGTATTCACATAAACAGTCGGTTGTGTCTAACGCGAATATAAATAGTGCAATAGTACGCGTGCAAATATAATGAGATCTAAATGTCATTGGTTGAAACGAACGCTGGAGATTGTGATATTCGATCTTATGTTAGGCTGTGTGTGTGCGTTGATCAGTGTTAAAAGAAAATAAATGTCTAAATGAGATGGTTTGAATGATTCACTGACCTGTCGATCTCTTCAGAAGTCTTAAAGTCAGGATAGTGACAGATGCTTCTTGGCTAGGTTTGATGGTTCTTCATCAGTTTTATAAGCAAAGTCATTACAAATGTCACTTCTACTCCTCTCTTTATTAATTCGTTTTGGGCATCTTGAGTGAGATTCAACTGCTTTATCCATTTTGTCCGTCTATGTTGTTGTCACATTTGCGGGTTGTTTCGGCTCAGTTTGGGTAGAGCGCTGCCATCTAGCGGTGAACTTCGGAACAGCAGCATATACCGAAATGTGCCAAATCATGATATCGTATCGTTTTAAATAAAATATATACCGGTATTTTTCCAGTACCGGTATATCGCGCATCCCTACACTGAGCAGATGGCGGTTCGGCATCGAGATCCTGTTCTCGCGCACATGTCGAGGTTGGGGTTGAGATTGAACGCGAAGAAGAGTGTGCTTTCTCCGGCTCAGAGAACCACCTTTCTAGGCGTGAACTAGGATTCGGTAATTATGCGGGCGCAATTATCGCCGACACGCATAGCATCGATCCTGGTAGCAGTCAAAGAACTGAAGCTAGACCGTGCTGTCACTGTAAAGCAGTTCCAGAAACTGTTAGGCCTCATGGCCGCTGCGTCCAACGTGATACCTTTTGGCCTGCTGAACATGAGGCCGTTACAGTGGTGGCTCAGAACAAAAGGGTTCTCCCTGAGGAGAAATCCACCCCGCACGATCAAAGTCACGCGGCGATGCCTTCGTGCTCTGGTCATGTGGAAAGATCCCGGGTTTCTGGCCCAGGGACCTGTGCTGGGAGCTCATGTTCGTCGCGTCACGCTAACGACAGATGCTTCCCTCACGGGGTGGGGTGCGACCATGAGTGGTCGTTCGTCCCAGGATCTATGGCAGGAACATCAGCGGCTATGGCACATAAATCGGCTAGAGATGCTCGCTGTGTTTCTTGCATTGAAACAGTTCCTGCCCGACCTCAGGGGCCATCATGTATTAGTCAGGACAGACAACACATCGGTGGTCCCTATATAAACCATCAGGGGGTCTGAGGTCCCGTCCCTTATACAAACTAGCACGTCAGATCCTCCTGTGGGCCCAAGGGAAACTGCGTTCCATCAGGGCAGTTTATATCCCGGGGGTCCTAAATCAGGAAGCAGATATCCTGTCGAGGCAGGGGCCGAGGCCCGGGGAATGGAGACTCCACCCCGAGGCGGTGGAGCTCCTGTGGCAAAGATTCGGGAAAGCAGAGGTAGATCTGTTTGCTTCGGCAGAGAATTCCCACTGTCCTGAGGTTTTCCCTGTCACATCCAGCCCCACTGGGGCTGGCCGCCATGGTACAGGAGTGGCCAAGGCTGCCCCTGTACGCATTTCCCCCGATTGCTCTGCTTCCGGGAGCTCTGGAGAGGGTGCGCCGGGACGGAATCCGTGTGCTTTTAGTGGCTCCGTGCTGGTCGACCAGAATATGGTTCTCGGACCTAATATCTCTCCTGGAAGGCTCTCCCATGGAGATTCCGACCAGGAGGGATCTCCTCTCTCAAGCGGGTGGGAGATTCCTTCATCCCTGCCCAGAGTTATGGAAACTGTGGGCCTGGCCTCTGAGGGGGCTAGGCTCCTAGAGGAGGGTCTCTCGACTGAGGTCGTAGAGACAATCCTTCACTCCAGAACTCCATCCACGAGGAAACTGTACGCTCTGAAATGGAGATTGTTCTCAGTATGGTGCAGAGAACACCAGTTGGACCCAGTTAACTGCCTGGTTGGTACAGTGCTGGAGTTCCTGCAGGCGAGATTCTCGGCAGGGTTGACCCCCTCCACAATAAAGGTGTACGTGGAGGCCTTAGCTGCTTTCCACACTCCTTTGGGTGGAGTGTCTTTGGGGAGACACCCATTAGTTACATGTTTCCTCCGTGGCACTTTAAGGTTGAGGCCGGTGGTACACTCGAGGGTCCCGACCAGGGATTTAGCCATTGTTTTGCGGGGCCTGTCTGAGGCTCCATTTGAACCAACTGAGGAAGAATCAGAGAAATTCCTGACTCTTAAGACCATCTTTTTACTGGCCATTTTGTCCCTTAAAAGAATTGGCGACATTCAGTCCCTGTCGGTAGGGCCCTCATGTTTAGAGTTTGCACCTGGCATGGTAAAGGCTTTCCTTCACTCCAGACCAGGATATATCCCCAAGGTTCCTATGAGCCCTAGGGGTCCCATCACTCTGCAAGCCTTCTGTCCTCCTCCTTTCATGACATCAGACCAGGAAAAGTTGAATCTGCTTTGCCCAGTTAGGGCACTTGACGCATATGTCCACAGAGCTGCCCTGTGGAGAAAGACTGACCAATTATTTGTCTGTTTCAGAGCCCCAAAGAAGGGAGCACCAGTGTCTAAGCAGAGAATGAGCAAGTGGCTGGTTGAGGCCATCTCAGTTGCTTATGAAGTGGTCGGACAGCCGTCTCCTCTGGCTGTCCGGGCGCATTCTACTAGGGGTATGGCTGCTTCTAAAGCACTTCTGTCAAGGGCTTCACTCCATGACATATGTAACGCGGCAGGCTGGTCTTCGCCGCTAACCTTCGTAAGATTCCACGAATTAGATGTTGCATCTACAGTTGGGGTGCAGGTGTTATCGTAGTCGTGTGCGCTACGGGTTCACACATGTGAGCACTTGGTCCCATGGCGATGTGGGTATAAGCGTTCTCACAGCGTTTCGACGCAGCTCGAAATCCCAGATAGGGAACGTCTCGGTTACGTATGCAACCCTAGTTCCCTGAGGGGAACGAGATGCTGCGTCGCCTGGCCATACTCCCTGCATGCCCGTGATCACTTACTTCAGGCTGTTTCAGAAGCTAGTTTCTGTTGGTGTTCGCGGATGCTTTATAGTTTCCGGTCGATGACGTCACTACGTCGATGACGTTCGATCTCCTGAATGGACTGGTTCTACACGCGCTTCACGTCGCAATCACGCAGAGGCGTTCTCACAGCATTTGGACGCAGCGTCTCTTTCCCCCCAGGGAACTAGGGTAACATACGTAAGCGAGACTATATATATATATATATATATATATATATATATATATATATATATATATATATATATATATATATATATATATATATATATATATATATAAATAAATATATATATATATATATATATATATATAAATAAATATATATATATATATATATATATATAAATATATATATATACATATATATGATCACACAGGCATTTTGATCTTCTTTAGCAGAAGTAATGGCGCTGGGGAATTCTAGATGAGATTTGTCTGTAATGAGGTAAAAAAAAAAAAAATCATAAATATTGTTATAGGTTTCTCACAGAAACCTCACAGATTGATTTGTGTCTATGTGACATCAAGACATCAATGTGTCGACATGAGCCACAGGGTTTAATATGGATTCCTGTGTCTATGTGTTTTTTTTTTACTCTCATAGAATTACACCCCATTGACATGCATTATGCCACTGGCACAGCAACGTTTAGATTTAAAAATCTTCATTTGTGTTCTACTGAAGAATCAAACACACACACATCTTGGATGCCCTGGTGGTAAGCAGATAAACATCAAATTATTATTTTTTTGGGGTGAACCATCCCTTTAAATAGCATTGTGTTGTGCAATACTGACCCTCCATACTAAATAAACAGGGGAAAACACACACCACACTGATGCAACAGCTGCTGCGGAAAGGGTCATTGTGATGTACTGGTATTATTTCATAAATTAATTGTATATCTTTGTTCAGATCATTAAAAGAAAATCATCCTGCTTAAGGTGAAGTTTAGTAGTTCCAGTTTGGCATTATTCACACCAATTTCCAAAAAAACAAGATAATAAAATGTCATCAACACAAAATACAAAAATGTTTAGGAAATGTTACTGTTAATCATTATATGTTTAGCTCCATCCTTTAAATACATTTTGGGTGAAATTGAAGTTAGTGTGTTTCAAATGTTTTAACCCTGTAAGGCACATCTATTATAATAATACATTTTGTCATTGTGTTTTTCATTTCTAACAGATGCAGCACCACTGATTAAACATAAAATCTAAAAAATTTATTATTCCAGCAAATTGGGCATTTATGCTGTTTGCTCGGTATGATTTAATGCAATACCATTCATGAACATGCTATCACTTAAGTTAACTTAATTGTTCAGTTTTGAAAATATCTGCATTTGAGATTTAAACAAACATAAATCTATATACTGTTACATGTCTTGAAAATTACCAAAAATAAATCATACAATGATAATTATATCTACCTTCATGTGACAGATTTGCCAGTTTAATTACAACTGATGTTCTGTAAAAATGTTATCCATAGATGAATTTGGCTGAAATATTTTAAGAGTTAAAATGTGTTTAACTGTCTTTTTAAACCAGGGATAAAATAAAGCATAGACCAGTGGATTCAGACCTGAATTTGTATACACTACCCATGATAAAACACTCATGGTTGTGGAAGAGATTAGTGATAAAGAGCTAATATAGTATGGAATATAGCACAGCAGATAAACTGTCACAATGATTCCTAATGTCAGGGCAGCTTTGCGCTCAGATTTCCTCCTCACTGAACCTTCAGTTACACATTTACCACCCTTCATCAGAGCGTTTATAACTTTGACCTGCTGATGCGCAACATAAAATATCCTCAAATATAAAATTATGATTACGGTACATGGAAAAATAAAAGACATGAATAGATCAGTACATTTCCAGGCAAAACCCAATGTAACTGAACACTCTCCATAACACATGTCTGTTCTGAGTGAAGTGTCTAAATATCCATTATTAATTATAAGGATTGTGTTATAAGTTGAGTAAAAAACCCAGCTCAGACAGATGCTCACTAAAGTTGTTGTTGTGGTTATTTTCTGTGGGTACAGTAAAGGGTGACACACAGCCACATAACGATCAACAGCTATTAAAACTAAATTACTGAACGATGCTGAGAAGACCAATCCAAGGATTATAATAAACAGTCTGCAGTAAGTGTCTCCAAAGTACCAACATGTCTCAATCAGCCTAGTGCCCTCAATGGGTATCACAATAAGTCCCATAAGCAGGTCGGCCACAGCCAGAGAGAGAATAATCATGTTGGTTGGAGTGTGAAGCTTCTTGAAGTGAGAGACGGAGATGACCACCAGCAGGTTCAGAAACACAGTCCATGCTGACAGCAATGAGACAAACACATACATGATATTGTATTCATATCTAGAGCGCATTCCCTTGATACATGATGAATTGATGGCAGGAAAGCAGTACTGAGTCTCATGATCCTCTGTCTCATAGGCCATGAGTGAGTCTCCTCCTGTTAGAAGTTTGTTCTGCTCTCCTTTAATTTATACAGTGTCTCGATCAGATGGATCAACCAATCTACCGCCCACTCTGATGCAAATTTGTTTTAAATAATTAGTTTTCCTTACATAACATTAGCTTTGAAATATAATAAATGTCTTCAATCCAGATTAGGATTCTCTTTTCAAAAGTGCATGTGGTGGGGTTGTGTGTGTGTGTGTGTGTGTTTGTGTGTGTGTGAAAAATCTCACCCATGCCCAGAGCCGCCATATGCTTCACCTCTAGACCCGCTAGACCGTGTTTAAGATTGAACGGGTTGCTCCAGTAGTGCCACATGTGGTGCTGGAAGGACCGAGAAAAGTTGTTTCCTTGGGCCGTAAGGGGGTCCCAGCATTTACCCGTCATTAAAATTTCCCTTTCCTGGTCAGTGGGGCTCTGTGGAGCCAGCCACTCAATGTTTAGGTGAGCGGCTACTCGCTCACACACTTTCAGGAGGATGGACTGAGGCAAGGCCGCAGGGGCGCTGGCCTGGTGAATGCCAGAGAATGGGATGGTTCTCCATTACAAGACCCGGTAGGTTTGGCAGCGAGCGGGAGATTGCCTGTGAAGATGTCCTCTTTAGAGAATGCAGGATTGGGCTGGCCAGATGAGAGATGTTGCACCCCGGGAGGTCCCCAGTAGCATGTTGTCATCATCGTGTCCCACATCCGAATCAGAAAAGTTGAGCTCGACACACTGGGTACCAGCAAATTTAACACGGCATCGCAGGAATTTTGTAGGCAGCAACAAGCAATGCCTGCAATTCTCTGAGTTCTCTAAGGCCTCTTCTGCGTGCTTGAGGCCCAAGCAAACCACTCAGAAAGGATGAAAAATCAGAACAGAATAAGAGAAGTTGTCGTCTACACATGTATTCTACATAAATGAATGTAGCTAAATTACAAAAGTTTATGAAGGGACACATATGATGTGCATTCATATTTCATTATATTCAATGAGCTGACTGACACTGCATTATTTCCACAAGAGAGGTATATGCTCTTGTGTATGCACTTATGTTCACTATTAGGCAATCATTCAAATGATCTTCAGTCTTGTTCTGAATTTATATTTGATCACATCCATATTAGAAAATGCTGCTTCACATATGTGTGTAGATTTATATTAAGCCCCGTTTCCACCAAAATTACCCGGAACAATTTGTACCAGGAACTTTTTTACAGGAACTTTTCTCTCCCCCCCCCCCCCCAGACCTGCAGCTGTCTGCATTTCGACCGCGATCTAAAGTTCCGAGCAGATTAGGCAAATTAGTCCGGAGATGTAGGACTGCGCGCGACTGCTCCTCCAAATCAGTGAAGGACAGTAATCATTTTTGTGTGTACCGATTGAAAGGTTTAGTGGACTATTTACATGAGACGTTATCTAAACCGATCTGGTGTTTACATGACTTTCAATCGCAATCATTTTGTCACATGCAGTTTGTCTGCTGCATCAAAAATGTCAACGATTTTTTCGCCACCAGCTGGAATGTGTTAACTGTAGCCATAGCAACTCTTAACGGCCACCAGGACTAATACAGTATTATTTATAGCTATTTATTTGTTGTAAAGTGTAATAATCATCTCAGAAAAAAAAATCTTCTGTCAGGCGCAGTTAAAGTAAAAACTGCCTGGGGCAATATACGCTGTCATTATTCCAACATTATCTTCATAACTTACGAAATAAAAAGTTAACCCATCAGAAAAAATTAACTTTCCTCTCTTGTCAACATGAACTGTCACGTCATGTAAGGACGCACACTTAAAAGTAATCGGTCAGGTCGTTGACATGGTGAAAAAAAATTAATAACGAGTATGGAAGAGATTCAAGCTGTGCTGCTTTTGCTGGTTATGTATAGGTTTACGAGGTAATTAACAACGACAGAAAAGAGCACTAATATGCAGATTCAGCAGCATGCAGCATATTCAGAAAGCTTGTAAAGCTAGATTTAAAATGACAATGTATATTATTATCAGCTATTACGGACATTCCACGTGAGATGGCTGAGACGAACGCGCGCCATCAGACAGAGAGCAAGACTGATATTTACTGAACAAGACCGAACCTCTTAAAAGACTTTTAAAAATGCCCGTTGAACTAAAATGCTGCGTGAGCTCAACCAATCAGCATGTTCAGCGCCCAAGTCCCGCCCTCGAAAGTTCCTGAACTTTGAAAAAGTACTACCTCACGAGCAGGGCCGTTTGGAGGGGGAAATATTTACCCGGAACTTCATTTAGACCCTGGTTCCTGCGGTCTAAACACACCGAGTACCACCCAATGTTCCTGGTTCCTGGGTAAAGTTCCTGTGGTGGAAACGGGGCTTTATGTAGATTCTTTGAGTGCAGCTTGGTGAATGTTCTTGTTGACTCCTAAGTCTACCAGACTCCAGATATGTGGTAAATGTTGTCAAATAAATACTTAATTTGCACTGGAGGGTGGGGCATTTGTCTTTATTGCCTGACTCTGATTGGATGAAAAAGTATGTCTTGGCAAGCTACTTTCAATCAGTCCACAAGCTACTGGGAGATGTGTTGGATACCCCTGGTAAACTTTATGTTTAAACTGCTTTTTAAAAAAAGGAGGGGGGGGGGGGTTCCAGTGTTGTATGGCAGGCATTCGACCAATCAAAGTTTACTTGTATCAATTATAAGCAGTTTCATCCATAATTTTACACAGTGTATATAATAAAAAAATAAGAAAAGACTGGTGTCACTCCTGATATTAGCATTGATAGGACAAGCATACATGACCTATAATTACTCACATAAGAACCTACCTGAATTATCTGATCCATCGTCTGTCTCCCCGGATCTATTCATTTGTGCTTGCCAAGATATGAAAGCTCTAGCATAAGTTCTGCTGGGAAGACTCAATTACTACGTCACTTAATGGCTTCACTCTAATCCAATGATATTCTCATGCTCACGGTATAAAGGCTCTGTACTTACACATGTTTGAGTTGGCAGATACTGAAGTGACGATTACGTCTTGCTCACCTGCTAAACCGCCATGTCTACTGACACGCCTGCAGTATGCGAATACTCAGATACTGACGACGATGTCGTTCCGCCTTCTCCTCATCCAACCCGGCGCAGCCTGCGCATTCAGTGCCGCGGCTCGCCATGGGTAAGCTGGCCTTCGGAGGACATTGTCATAGCCGTGGAGGCTGCCGGTATTCCCATCAGCCGAAGTCTATCTAGAGAGGACCTCCTGCACTTGGCCTTTAATACTCTGGGCAATCCACCAGAGCCTGCTTCTCCCAACCCAGCAACCGCTCCTGCACCGGGCCAGACGAAACAAGTCGGCAGGAAGAGAACCACTAAATCTTCATTGCCACACCCAACAAAAAGAGCCACGCACCATCCTCAAGCTTCTACCTCGCTGGATCCAACCGAGCCCGCCGGAGTTAATACCCAAATCCTTCAAGTCGTCCAAAGTCTCTCTAAAACCGTTAAGGCACTGGAATCAAAGATGTCGAAATTCGAACATTCTTTCAATAACTCCAACAGCCCGGTCTCAGCTACAAACGTCTCTGCTAACTCCCAGCTCCCTCAACCAGCCATCGGATCAAGCGACACATCAAACGGGCCTTCTACTTCTGCCCTGCCAACTTTTCTCCCGCCGACAGAGTCAACATTTCAGGAAGCTTCCCCAACACCCGAAACTTCCTCCTTCAACCTTGCTTCAGCAGTCCCAGCTCAGTCTTTCGGTAGGCGTTTCGTTTCTCCAGCCGCAGCCACAGTGTCCCCTCTCATTAGAGCGAACATTGTCCAAGGTAAGGACATTAACTTGGCTTCACTTCTGCTTCCCTCACCTGCCATTGACAGAAAAATGGTAGACTGTGGTGACGTGGCAGTGCTTCTCAAAACTTCCGATCCCAGACTAAACACGAATCTTTCTTTCGGCGAATTCGTCATCGCTTTCAGCCTTTACAGAGATATACTGTGCCAGGCTTTTCCTGATCGGAGGGAAGAGTTAGATCTGTATCTAGCTTTAATGGCTGACTTTAACCAAAGGTACGGGGGAACCTTATTCTACGAATATCATTAAAAAAAGAGGTTAATAAAGGTTATGTAATAGGCCCCTTCGCTTCTCCTCCTTTCTCGACTTTCCGGATCAATTCCATCGGCGTTGCAACGCGGAAATACTCCGGGAAAAAACGTCTAATTTTCGACATGTCCTCTCCGCATTCTGCCTCCATAGCGAGCGTTAACGAATGCATACCACTAACACCTTTTTCCCTTCATTATGCTTCAGTAGATAACGCTATACAATTAATCAAGGTCGCTGGCCAAGGAGCTTGGTTGGCTAAAGCTGATATTACCGATGCTTTTAAAACGATGCCAATACATCCTTCCGACTGGCCACTTTTTGGCGTTAAATGGAATTCAAAATTTTATTTCGCAGTACGGCTCACTTTCGGCTGCAGAAGTAGCCCCCACATCTTCAACAGCCTCTCCGAAGCATTGTGCTGGATCATGCTGAACGTCTGTAAGCTTCCATTCGTCTTACATTTACTCGATGATTTTCTGCTGATCGATTTTCCGTCTCAACATTCTTCAATTCTAGACGCCTCAAACAGATTTTCAGCGACGTCGGCGTTCCCCTCTCCTCCGAAAAAACCATGGGTCCCTCCACTTCATTAGAATTTCTAGGAATTTCCCTCGACACAGTTTTAATGCAAGCCTCTCTTCCCTCTGAAAAGCTCGCAAGAATTAGATCGTTCCTCGAATCTTTCTCATCACTACAAACTGTCTCTAAGCGTGACATGCTTTCGCTGCTCGGCCACCTCAATTTCGCCATGAGCATCATTCCCCAAGGCAGAGCTTTCATTTCTCGATTGCTTACCTTGGCCCATTCAGTAGAAAAACTAAGCGACCAAATTTATCTAGACGAAGGGTGTCTGTCTGACATTACATTTTGGAAGCGCTTGTTAAGCGAATGGAACGGTATTTCCTTTTTCTACCACGACATTTTCGAATCGTCCGTCGATTTACATTTATTCACAGACGCTGCCCCCTCTATCGGGTTCGGTGGTTTCTTCCAAGGAGAATGGTTCGCAGAGAAATGGCCAAACGATTTTCCTAAAACGCTATCCGGTTCAATTTCATCCGCGCTCTACGAGATTTACCCCATAGCCGTCGCTAGCATGATCTGGGGCCATTCATGGTCTCGCAAACGCATCTTGATGTTCTGCGACAACGAAGCCACAGTTGCCATCATCAACAAAGGCAGATCGTCTTGCCTTACCATTATGCCTTTAGTGAGACGGTTAATCTGGCAATCAGTTGTTTGTAATTTTATCATCAAAGCTGAACACATTCCTGGCCACTGTAATATTATTGCTGACGCGCTGTCTCGATTTCGGTTTCAGACTTTCAGACGGATCTGCCCGTTAGCCAAGCCGGACCCAGTACCCTGCCCTCCCCTAGCAGCAATAATTCTGGATTAAACGATCTGCTCAAATCGGCTAGGAGATATATGTCTAAAGGAGTCGCCCCCTCAACTTTCAAAGCTTACACGTCCGCATGGTCAGCTTTTTCTATGTTCTGTTTAGCCTTCCAAATTCCAGTATTTCCCATTTTAATTTCGACCGTTTGTTCCTTTCTCGTTTTCAATTTCGAAAATAGAAACCAAAAAATATCTTCCATCCGCCGACTCCTCGCAGGCATTCAATTCCATGCAAAAATAAATAATCCTAATTTTACAAGTCTCTTCTCCGAAACCTCCATTCGTTTACTCCTTAAAGGCTTAGCTAAATCCTCTATTAAACCGATCGATAAACATCTGCCCATTACTCTGCCGTTGTTGCATAAATTCATCAATTCCGTCCGCAACGGTCTCTTCTCCTTTTACATCAATATCTTGCTAGAAGCAGTGTTTCTAGCTGCTTTTTACGGCTTCATGCGTCCAGGCGAATTCTCTTCAGATACCAATACTTTCGATCCTTCTCGCGGTATTTCCTTTTCTGATATTCATTTCTCTCCTAATTGCTTCACTCTAATTCTTAAGCATTCAAAAACCGACGCCCAAAGCTCCGGCGTCACCTTATCTTTCCCTAAAATCAATAACAAATTTTGCCCATTTACATCCATTGTTAAATTTCTTAAAATCCGCCCTAAAACTTCTAATGTTGCCCCTCTCTTTATCTTACCTAACGGTGCACCTCTTTCAAAAGGCTGGTTCAGAACCCATTTAAATTCTGTCGTTAAAAGCTGCAGTCTATCCCCCTCTCTCTACACCGGCCACTCATTCAGAATTGGGGCAGCTACCACAGCAGCTGAACGAGGAATCCCCACGTCAGCCATCAAGATTCTGGGTAGATGGTCTTCCTCGGCCTTCGAATCATACATAAGACCAGATTCTAACACCATTCTTCAAGCTCAGCAAGCTCTACAGTAACTATAAGGTAAATTTCTATGCAACTACTGGTGGTGGTGTCGTTATTTATTCATCCCGTTATATTATTATAGCCAGCACTCCTCAACGACTCTCTAGTCATCTTATGTGTGGCCTAGCGGCTCTGTTCAATGTGGCCTCGTCTCTATGTGGCTGTAGCAGCCGTTGTGCCTTCGTTACATGTTCGATTATAAAAGTAAATAAATAAGTAAATAAATTAAAATAAATAAATAATAATTATAATAATAAAATAAAAATAATAAAAAATAAATAAAAATAAATAAATAAATAAAAAATAAATAAAAATAAATTAATAAATAAATTCATATATTTATGCGATATTCATGTTATATGTGGTCTACTGTGACCGTGTAGCCTAATGTGGCCTTGTCTCGTGGTCTTGTGGCCTTCATGGCATGGTTAAATGTGGCCTAGCGGCTTTTGTCTCGTTGGCCTCATTCAGTGTGGCTTAGTAGCCTTGTGGCCCAGCAAAGAAAAAGGGGCCTAGTCTCTATGTCAGTCTCATGGTACATATTGCCTCGTGCCACGTCCGGCCTTCATGACCATGTTTCGTGTGGCTTAACAGCCGTCGTCCGTACGTCTTGTCTAAATGTGGAATCATGGCCGAGGAAACGGTCTATGTTCTGTGTGGTCTACTGTGACCGTGTAGCCTAATGTGGCCTTGTCTCGTGGTCTTGTGGCCTTCATGGCATGGTTAAATGTGGCCTAGTAGCCTTGTCTTAAGTTTGTCTGTCTATGTGTGGCATTAGTGGCCTTGTGGCCACGTGGGCCTCGTGTTTATGTGGGGCTTGGCGCCTTGTGGCATATGTTTGCCTCGTCCTTCAAAAAGATGCCTAATCGGCCAGTGGCCCCTCCGGGGCATATGTTCAATGTGGCTTAGATGCCGGTGTTTGCGTGGTCTGTCTATGTGTTGCCCTAGTGGCTTGGTCTCGTCCTTAAAAGATGCCAAGTTGGCCAGTCGCCCCTCAGGCATAGGTTGTGTGTGGTCTTAGACCCGTAGCATTTTGCTTTATTAAGGAAGCGCTGTTTCATTTAGCCAAGTGGCTTCGCTCATGTACTGTCCAGTCCACCTCGTCTATATGTGGCATTAGCAGCCGTTGTGGCTTAGACTCTGTGGTCTGTAGAGGCCGTGTGGCTCATCAGAGCCTCGTCTCTGTGGTCTATAAAGGCCATGTGGTCCGATGAGGCCAGAATTTGTGTTGTACGGCCCTAGGTGGCCTGCTATATGTGGTCCAATGTGACTTGTTTATTACTTTTGCCAAAGCAGCTGTTCAAATGGTCCAATGAGGCCTTGTCTCTGTGTTTGTGGTCCAATGCGGCCTGTTTATTATTTTTGCCAAAGCGGCAGTACAGATGGTCCAATGAGGCCTCATCTCTGTGTTCAATGGTCCAATGAGGCCTTGTTCTGTGTTTTCCTAGGAGTGAACTGGCATATATATAATAATAAAAAATAAAATAAAAAAATGCAGCTCGTCTGTGTGGTGAAATGAGGCCTGATTATTATTCCGCCAAGGCGGCCATCCGGATGATCCAATAAGACCTTGTCTCTGCGTTCCTATGAGTGAACTGGCAAATGTCTTATATGTATAAAAAAAAAAAATATATATATAAAAAAAAAAAAGATAAGCCATAGGCCATAGCCATAGGCTTCAAGGCCGTCTGCTCTGCTGTGGTGGTCGTCTGCTCCACCGTGGGAGTCTTCAAGACCGTCTGCTCTGCCGTGGAGGTCTTCAAGACCGTCTGCTCTGCTGTGGTGGTCGTCTGCTCCGCCGTGGGGGTCTTCAAGACTGCCAGCTCCGTTCCGGTCGCCTGCGCCACCCTGGTCATCTGCCCGGCCAGCTCCATCCTGGCCTCCTGCTCTGCCTGAATCTCCAGGCTCTCTTCCACTACATGGGCCTGGCCCTCCATCCCGCCCCCGGGTCCACCTCCGCTCCACCTCCCTCCTGGACAATTTTAGGAGCGTCTGGAAGCCGCTCCTTTGAGGGGGGGCTATGTCACAATTCATCAGTGTGAGTGCCCGTGATCACCACCAGAGGGCACTCCACCCTGGACTGTCATTCCATCACAAACTACATTACCCATAATCCATGGACTCATTAGCACTCACTGTTTACACCTGTGTCTCATCACCTCATTACCTCTGCCTATATATACCTTGTTCACTCTGTCATTCATTGCGAAGTCTTGTTTAGTGTCACAACTGCATTTCTGAGCGTTTCTCTGGTTTCATGTATCTTGGTCTTTGATTTCTTGCCTTCTCCGTGGATTACCCTTTTGCCTGTTCCTTCTGTTTTGTTTGCCTTTTCGAACTGCCTACCTGTGTATGACCTTTTGCCTGTTTTATGGACTACGACTTTGGATTACCCTTTAATAAATACTGCGTCTGGATCTTCAACCTTCTGTCTCAGAGCAGTTTTGTTACAGGGTGATTCTTAGGCATGTTTGCAGAGGTCTAGTTGCAGTTGATGTGAAGGTCTAGCATACTGGGGTTCTTTATACACACTTGAGACCTAATTGATCCATTATTAGTCACAGGTGAAGCTAATATGACAAGGTGACAACACTTATGTCTTTGCAAAAATTGACTCAATGGGCTTTACCAAGCTGTGAATATTAGAATACTTTTTGAAAGTTTAGTTTTTCACTGAAACATTATCACAAAAGATGGTGGGATTAAAATGAGCCATGACTTGTAGAAAAATCTTGATTAGAAATATATTTCAGCGGCACTTTAGGTCAATTTGTACACAAGTGACAAGACTTTTGTCAGGGACTGTATATATATCTCATCTAGAATTCCCTAGCGCCATTACTTCCGCCGAAGAAAGTCAAAATACATGTGTGATCAAAAAAAAAAAAAAAAAAAAAAAAAAATATATATATATATATATATATATATATAAGGCGGAAGTAATGGCGCTGGGGAATTCTAGATGAGATTTGTCTGATATGAGGTAAAAAAAAAAAAACAATCATAAATACTGTTCGGTTTCTCACAGAAACCTCACAGATTGATTTGTGTCTATGTGGCATCAAGACATCAGTGTATACTCCCGTCCAAACACCTTCTTCAAATTCTACTTCACTGTGCCCGCAAATGTATACTTGTCTGTTGGATAACAGACCAAGCCCCATCAATACCACAGTGGATTAACACGCCCAAAGGCCTTATTCCATATGAAGCTTTTTCAACAGCATTAAAAGATAAACCTTTTAAATTTTATAAAATATGGGGCCCCTTTTTCAATTATCTTGGGGTGGGAGAGACACATCTGCTAGAGCTGGGAATGCAGAACCTTGCATGGAAAGACTGAATTTCCACCTAATGGTGATGCTATATGTTGGTATGCTTATTTTACGTAGCATTTATTTATTTATTTATTTATTTATTTATTTATTTATTTATTTATTTATATTATTTTTATTATAAATTTATTTTTATATATAATGTATTTGAATGTGTACTCCCGGCATTTTGTTTTAGCTCAGATGTGCCATCTGTGTTTAAACCCTGTCAAATGTCAAAAGCTTGACAAAAGTAAATGTAAAAAAACAAACAAAAAAAAGGACATCAGTGTGTCGACACGAGCCACAGGGATTAATATGGATTCCTGTGTCTATGTTTTTTTTTTTACTCTTATAGAATTACACCCCATTGACATGCATTATGCCACTGGCACAGCAACATTTAGAGTTAAAAATCTTCATTTGTGTTCTTCTGAAGAATCAAACACACATACATCTTGGATGCCCTGGGGGTAAGCAGATAAACATCAAATAAAACATTTTGGGGGTGCCTAAATAGCTATCTAACTATCTAAATAGCATTGTGTTGTGCAATACTGACCCTCCATACTAAATAAACAGGTGAAAACACACACCAGACTGATCCAACAGCTGCTGCTGAAAGGGGCATTGTGATGCACTGGTATTATTTCATAAAATAATTGTATATCTTTGTTCAGATCACTACTATGAAAGAAAATCATCCTGCATAAGGTGATGTTTAGTAGTTCCAGTTTGGCATTATTCACACCAATTGTCCCAAAAAAACAAACAAACAAAAAACAAGATAATAAAATTACATCAACACAAAATATAAAAATGTTTAGGAAATATTACTGTTAATTATTTTATGTATAGCTCCATCCTTTAATTGCATTTTGGGTGAAATTGAAGTTAGTGTGTTTCAAATGTTTTAACCCTGTGAGGCACATCTAAGCTATTATGATAATACATTTTGTCATTGTGTTTTTCATCTATAACAGATGCAGCATCCATGATTAAACATAAAATCTAAATGTTTTATTATTCCAGAAAATTTGGCATTTATGCTGTTTGCTCGGTATGATTTAATGCAATACGATTCATGAACATGCTACCACTTAAGTTTACTTAATAGTTCAGTTTTGAAAATATCTGCATTTGAGATTTAAACAAACATAAATCTATATCCTCTTACATGTCTTGAAAATTACAAAAATAAATCATACAATGATAATTATATCTACCTTCATGAGTGACAGCTTTGCCAATTTAATTACACCTGATGTTCTGCAAAAATGTTGTCCATAGATGATTTTGGCTGAAATATTTTAAGAGTTAAAATGTGTTTAACTGTCTTTTTAAACCAGGGATAAAATAAAGCATAGACCAGTGGATTCAGACCTGAATTTGTATACACTACCCATGATAAAACACTCATGTTTGTGAAAGAGATTACTGATAAAGAGCTAATATAGTATGGAATATAGCACAGCAGATAAACTGTCACAATGATTCCTAATGTCAGGGCAGCTTTGCGCTCAGATTTCCTCCTCACTGAACCTTCAGTTACACATTTACCACCCTTCATCAGAGCGTTTATAACTTTCACCTGCTGATGTGCAACATGAAATATCCTCAAATATAAAATTATGATTACAGTACATGGAAAAATAAAAGACATGAATAGATCAGTAAATTTCCAGGCAAAACCCATTGTAACCGAACACTCTCCATAACACATGTCTGTTCTGAGTGAAGTGTCTAAATATCCGTTATTAATTACAAGGATGGTGTTATAAGTTGAGTAACAAACCCAGCTCAGACAGATGCTCACTAAAGTTGTTGTTGTGGTTATTTTCTGTGGGTACAGTAAAGGGTGACACACAGCCACATAACGATCAACAGCTATTAAAACTAAATTACTGAATGATGCTGAGAAGACCAATCCAAGGATTATAATAAACAGTCTGCAGTAAGTGTCTCCAAAGTACCAACATGTCTCAATCAGCCTAGTGCCCTCAATGGGTATCACAATAAGTCCCATAAGCATGTCGGCCACAGCCAGAGAGAGAATAATCAGGTTGGTTGGAGTGTGAAGCTTCTTGAAGTGAGAGATGGAGATGACCACCAGCAGGTTCAGAAACACAGTCCATGCTGACAGCAATGAGACAAACACATACATGATATTGTATTCATATCTAGAGCGCATTCCCTTGATACATGATGAGTTGATGGAGGGAAAGCAGTATTGAGTCTCATGATCCGTTTCATAGGCCATGAGTGAGTCTCCTCCTGTTAGAAGTTTGTTTTGCTCTCCTACATTTATACAGTGTCTCGATCAGATGGATCAACCAATCTACCGCCCACTCTGATGCAAATTTGTTTTAAATAATTTGTTTTCCTTTTATAACATTAACTTTGAAATATAATCAATTTCTTCAATCCAGATTAGGATTCTCTGTTCAAAAGTACATGCGGTGGGCTTGTGTGTGTGTGTGTGTTTGTGTGTGTGTATCTTTCCCATGCCGAGAGCCGCCATATGCTTCACCTCTAGACCCGCTAGACCGTGTTTAAGATTGAACCGGTTGCTCAAGTAGTGCCACATGTGGTGCTGGAAGGACAGGGAAAAGTTGTTTCCTTGGGCCGTAAGGGGGTCCCAGCACTTTCCTGTCATTAAAATATCCCTTTCCTGGTCAGTGGGGCTCTGTGGAGCCAGCTACTAAATTTTTAGGTGAGCGGCCACTCGCTCACACACTTTCAGGAGGATGGACTGAGGCACGAGAGTTCCTGCCTCAAATAGAAGAGTTCAAGTATCTTGGGGTCTTGTTCACGAGTGAGGGAAGAATGGACCGGGAGATTGACAGACAGATCGGTGCAGCTTCTGCAGTAATGTGGTCGATGTTCTGGTCTGTCGTGGTGAAGAAGGAGCTGAGTTGTAAGGCAAATATTTTCTGGTCGATCTATGTTCCTATTCTTACATATGTTCATGAACTGTGGGTCATGAGCAAAAGGACAAGATCCGGACACAGGGGACCAAAATGAGCTTTCTCCTCAGGGTGGCTGGGTGCTCTCTTAGAGATGAAAAGTTTGTATACTCGGGAGGAGCTCAGTGTAGAGCCATTGCTCCTCCACATTGAGAGGAGCCAGCTTAGGTGGCTCGGGCATCTATTCCGGGTGCCTCCTGGACGCGTACCCAGGGAGTTGTTCCAAGCACATCTCTCTGGGAGGAGGCCCTGGGGAAGACCTAGGACACGCTGGAGGTATTATGTTTCCCGGCTGGCCTGGGAATGCCTCTGTGTTCCCTCGCAAGAGCTGGAGGAAGTGGCTAGGGAGAGGGAAGTCTGGATGGATGGATGAGTTTATAAAACAGTACAAAAGTCTTCTGTTCCAGATGTATACAACTGTAATGAATTGCTCCGATGACAGAGTGAACATGTGCTTTTGTGTTTCGTTGCCTCTTCTTGACGGATCGCTTCCTGTTCTCCTGAGTTGTAAGTCGCTTTGGATAAAAGCGTCTGCTAAATGCATAAATGTAAATGTAAATGTAAATGCTGCGTTCCAGTTCGATATTCTTATGCCCTTCACTTGCTAACTTCCCTCCGTCTCGTTCACTCAGATGTGCGTCCTTGCCTATGTTGCATGAGTGCACGCTACTGGCGGAACATTTGCAATGGACTGAACTGGAACACCCTAAGCCCTCAAACACTTGGACTCCACATTGGAGTGTATTTATTATTTATTTTTTCCTTTACGAAATTGTTTAATGCAGCATTCTATACGTATATAGGTGTCTTTGGGTTGTTTAAAATGTTAAAAAAATTAATTAAAATATCATAGAGTTGTTTGTGGTGGGGTAAATTAAACACGATATCCGGTGACGTCACAATCGTGTTGCATTGTGGTAAATTAAACTGCCTGAAGTGTACATATGAAGTAGACTCTAACCTTAACCGAAAATCGAGGGAACAAGGGTCTGTCCATATAAACTTCCCTTGTCCACTTCACGAAGTGGTATGCACTTCAAAATGGTGGCAATGATTCCCCCGAGGGGAAGTGCTTAGGGAAGTTTGCAAGTGCGTGTCTAATGGTGCCTTCAGGTGCTATCGGAAACTTGATAATTTCCACTTCTGAAGTGATTACGAGCTCATCGCATTCAAATTTTGAAATGGGAGGGCGTTCATGTGCAATTTGTATCTAGGAAACTCAATTCCGATAATTCCAATAGCACATGAAGGCAGAATAATAGTGGAGTGGAACACAGCAATGGTTTCTATAGGCTTAAGTAGTGAGGTTAGTGAGACACAGATGAAAACAATCATGGCTGATGAGGCCGAGCAAAGGATTACAGGAGATCTGAGATGTTATGGCAATAATAGTCTGTGGTGGAGTGCGCTTTGGTGTTAAACATGGGCACTCTCACTGGTGATCGTGACAACAACATTATTAATATTATAACTATTATTATTATTATTATTATTATTATTATTATTATTATAGTTGTTGTTTATTTTACTTAAAATATTTAGTTATATTGAAATCTTATTTCTGTTCTTGTGTTATGTAGTTATGTACAAAGTGCTCCTAAAAAACAAAAAACTTGGCAAATAAAGCTCATTCTGATTGTAATAAAAAGTAGTGACTTTTATACTTTTTAATGTCACATTTTGTAATATTTTCATTGATTTATTTTAGAATACTGATTATTTACTCACCCATTTTTTGGGGGGAGACACTGCCCCTGGTATGTATGTTGTCATGTAGCAGATAAAACATTCCGTTTCATTATGGAATTAGACTCAGTTCCACCAATAAAATGCACTCTCAAATAAGTGCCTAAACCATTAGTGTACAACTCTCTGATTAGTCATACTTTGATGCAAATACAGTCAGTGGCGGAACTAGACTTTTATACCTGGGGTGTACAGGTTAAATACAGGTTAAAACTAACTACAAAAGTTATTCAGCAAAGATCAGTGGATGTTATTTATTTATTTTTTGTTCTTTGATGAACTTTATTGACGGACTAAAGGAGGTGCGGTCACTTTAAGACCAAATGCCCAATGTTGTATCCAATATACATGCATCCGATTTCACATGTCTACTGCTTACATTTAGATAAGACATAGCCAACAGTGTTTACTAAGATACTCGCTATTACCTTTATGCGTATTTATCCATCATGCGCAAGACATGCTCTCTGTCTTCGCGCTATGAATAAAGCACCATATGCCGCGCACCAGACCCGTCGTGTTCTCGAGTTCAAGGCGGCAATGCAAAAAAGTAAATCAAATCACCATACAGGTGAAAAGGTTCACTTCAAGAATGAAAAAAGTGGCATCGATGTGTTTTGCTATAAAAACTGCACAAATTGAAACAAAAAAGCACAAACTATAAGCTAATATCTTTTCATAAACACAGACTTTACACAGAAAGGAAAATACTTACAGTCTATACACTAGTCTAGGGTGAAGTCATTATACATTATCAACATTTTAAGACAAATTGTGTTGTGTATAGAAAACTATGAATGGAGGTGCAGGATTGAACAACTTTGCACGACCACTTTTATTATTAGGCTAATCATCTGTTTGGCGACTAACGTTAATAATCTCTTAATACTTAATGTTAATACATGAACAATGTGTCAACATACATTCTTCTATCAATAGGATGTGAAATGGAAATGATGATCTAAATTTTGAGTGCCACCCTGGACACCCCTCTGGCTCCACCACTGAATACAGTGAGCTTTGCAAATGGTGGTGCATGTAGGCCTCTCACAAAGGAAGGTTGATTTGTCAAACAAGCAATGTCAAGTGTCTCATTTACTCCTGATAACAGACAACAATAAGTCATCTGAGAAATAAGTTACAGTAAACTCTAAAGACCAATTATAGTCATTATGGTTTGCTGTTGAGTAAATGTACACCTGAGGGTGCTGTTAACACCTATGCTGAATGCAGAGATGATGTCTTCATTAGAGGTGTGAAAGCAACACATCTAAACACACGCAGAGAATGCACTGATGCAATAGCTGCTGTTCATTATTCAGGGGTCAGTTACATCATATTTTGTTTTTGGTGTATTTAAGTAAAATAAGAATGACTTTTATTTGAAAAGTACTAAATATAATCCATTCCTCTATGTGAATGTGCCAACAGTACATAGAAACACATTACCTACAAATCCCAACAAAACATATAATTCAACGTGATCTCATGAAAATACGTGAGTATTTTTACGTAAAGTGTGATTCTACTACACGTACATTTACTAACGTTTTCACACACAATAAAACGTACAATACTGACTTATTAACAGCACTAAAATGTACAATATTGACGTATTGACAGCACTAAAATGTAAATTATCGACGTATCCAAGTGTGAGCGTATCCAGCCACCGGCTCCCATAAATCGTGGCATTAATATTGTTTATTTTATATCCAATAGTCACATCAATACATGTTTTCAGTCACATTTATTAAATGCATTTTATTAAGTTTATCAAACTAATATAAAATAACAGAAATATAAAATAACATTTTGCTCTCGTGACATCACTACAAACTCATTTCGGGTGACTAGATAATGTTAAAAGAAGACTGAATTTTAAAACCGTCAGATGAATAACATTCTTGCCAACCATTTTGTAGTATTTAGCTTGTTGTTTGCTGAGACATAAAAAGGCATTTTCTCCTATTCAGCAACTGGCGATCACAATATACACCAAAACACAACATCAATTCACAAAACGCAACACTTTATTCGTTTGCTGTAATCCAAATCGTTAGAATCCATATGTTTGCGAGAAACAAATCCAAAATTGAGCCCGGTGATCTTCATCTCCATTAGTCTTCATCTCCTCTCAGTTGCGTAACGGCAAACATCAAATCTCGCGCTCGTGAATTCAAATTTAAAAAACGCGCCCTCATGAAGCGTTACGACATGATTTACGGCAGTGGCATCGAACGCTCATTGGCTCTCGCCTGCTTCGTCACAGATTTTGACATGCCGTGTTTCAGTCGATTTGTATTTGAAATGGGAAACGCGCAACTTCACAGAGAGAAGCCGGATTAATATTTTCATTGATTAATAACTAACATTCTGCTCTGTACCTCATACAAAACTATTAACGTTATATACCACCCGAGAGGACTGCGACTGCAACACATCTTCATTTGAACTACTTTTGGTACAGCTTTTGACATTTTTGCAATAAATAAATTATTGTGAGTACACTGGTCTGTCTGTTATGCTTTGATTTATAACAGTACGTTGTTTTAATAAATGCTAATGGGTAGGTTTAGGGGTAAGTGTAGGATTAGCCGTTCAAAATATTTTTTAAATGCTATATTGTTACCAACATCGTCATTTTCCAACGTTTTACCTTTTATTTTCTTTATATTCTGTATTAAATTGGTATGTTTAGGTTTTGGGTAGTGTTAAGGGATCGTAGATTAATCAATAAAATGTTCAAAGGGAAATTATATAGATATCTTTATGATATAACAAAAAAAAAAAAATGTTTTTACCAGTATAAAGTTTTGTATTCTTAAAATAAAAAGTTTTGATGATGGATTCGTAAATATTTTTCGTTTTTTAGCTGTAAAAATGTAATAATACTACGTTTAAATGTTGCAAATACGTCTATATTCTACATTTTAGCACTTCTCCAAACGTATTAAGACGTACGTTTAGTCTCTTTGAAAGTAACGTATTAATACCTACGTATTAAGGATGAGACCAGGCTGTATAATTAAAGAAAGCTAATGATCTTGTTAGCCAGACATTGTTTCTAGCTCTCCTGTCAGCCTGATTTTCTTCAGTTCTCTTAGAAATTGTTGTTTAAAATACTGCTTTTATCAGTATTACCTACAGTTACCTTTATAATACTTAACACCTGGCATGTGTAATATCTGTAATAATGCTTTATATTTATAACTTTATAACTTATTTAAAAAACACTTCCTTCTGATATGATATTAAATGACAATTTTAGAAACAATACCATTCAAAATATTTATTACACGGCTCTGTAAATATTTATTACACGGCTCTGTAATATAAAAATAAAACCTAACCCTAACCCTAACCGATTTGGATCCAACAGGAATGGTGCAACACACTTATTTGAGTAAAATGTGTTTTTATATGTAATAGTAATTGTTATAGATAGTTTTGATCGTTTAACAGAGCATACCTTTAGCACACTGGACTTTAGCACATATAAGAGCCAGCTGACCACAGCCCGGAGAGTCCGTCGGTGTTGGAGTTGGCCGTCCCGGCCCGATGTTCCACCGTGAAGCGGAAGTCCTGGAGTGCTAGGAACCACCGCGTCACACTGCCGTTGGTGTCCTTAGCACGGGCCATCCATTGTAATGGGGCGTGATCCGTCATCAGAGTAAAGCGGCGTCCCAGCAGGTAGTAGCGAAGCTCCAGGACTGCCTACTCAATGGCCAGAGCTTCCTTCTCCACTGCCGCATACCTGGTTTCTGCTGGGATCAGCTTACTACCGATGTAAGTGACGGGGTGACGGGGTCCATCCAGCTTCGGTACCATGATGATTGGGCTGGACCAGGCGCTGCGGGATGGTTCGATTACCCCTAAGACCAACAATTCTTCAGGCGGTCATCTTCCAGCTGAGCCTTCGTGAATGAGCCCCCTCCCCGGACCTGTTGAAAGACATCAAAGAAAACGTTAGGAGTTTGGGAGGGGGACTCACCATCTCTCCTAGCGGGAGCGGCTATATAATAGAGCGGCTTGGGTCGTCCTCCTTCTCCGACCGTGCCGCTCTCGGTGGTGGTTCCCGGCCTGGCTGGCTGGCTGGTTGGAGGTGCGGAGCGGAGTCCGATGAGTACAGGCAGGAGGAGGTCCTTCACAATCCCCACTTCAACTGGCCACGTGCCAGGGCCAGCGGAGATCATCACTCGGTGGGCCGGGACATGACACGTATTGCCGTGCACACAGGTGATAGGCAGCTAGGCTTTGGAGTTCTTCCGTGGTTGCAGAATGGCAGCCTGGACAAGACTGACCGAACTCCAAGAATCGAGAAGGGCAAGAACTGGCCTCCCACTGATCTTCACCTCCGTTCGCAGGGCTCCGTGGGGCGGCTCTTGATGGATGGTGCAGCCAGCCAACTATGTGCGTACCGACGGGACCGGTTCCTCCGTGGGCATCGGCTCGTTGATTAGGCCGGGAGCCACAGGCCTGTGTACTGCGCGCTGGGTACCTTCCGCAAGTACCTTGAGCAAACGGTCGATCGTCACTCGTTCCGCCACCTGACCTGCGGTGGGTGTTCCGTCAAGCAACCAGTGTCGAGTCAATCTTGCGAGCTCAGCGGCCTGGGTGCGGGCTGGGTGATGAGGCTTGAACTCCCATTCATGAAACAATTGGGCAGCTGATATAGATGACAGCACGAGGCATCCGGGTATTTCTCTTTTTAATTAATCATAATTATTAGCATTCTCTATGGGCAGGGAAAAATACGCTCGTTGTGCCTCACCGGTCAGCAGAGGTCCCAACAGCCGCGCCCATTCGCTCCGATCCCAGTTCTCCCGAACCTACATGGTTGCGAATAGTTGTAGAAATAGTTCGATGTCATCAAGGCTGGTTAACTTCGGCAGCAGCTGGGTTGCACGGGGTTGCGGGTCAGGCAGCGGAACGTGCTGAGCGGAACCGAGGCGGAGAGCGGCGATTTCCTCTTCAACCTTTGCCTGACCTTTGCAAAACCCCCAGAGTGTGGATTTATTGTGCAAAATAGTGCAGAAATGTTAAATAGTAGTAGTGCAGATGTGCTGTGTGTCCTCTTTCCGGGTTCCCTGGTGCTAGCGGTGACGTCAGTGTGGCGGAGTGGCCGGAGTGGCCGGAGCGGCACAGGCTGCAGGCTGGGTGAGAAAGAAAGAGAAGCATTAGCGTATTGCAGCATGGAGATTGTGTTCAAAATGGTGTTCCGGTGTGATGGCTCTTAACGGGTGTGTTGATAGCCTGCAGCTGTGACAGTCCGGCCCGTGCTGATTGCTTGAAATTACTTACGGAAACAAAATTCACGTGAAAATAAAGAGTTTGTCAAGTTTGTCATGTAAATAGAGGCATGAAAACATTAATTAAAACTTTAGGACCATTTTACTCTATTATCATGCGGCTAGACATAATAATGCATGCTGTGAATAAATAATTAAACATTCTGCAGCATCAGAATGGGCGGTAGATGGGTTGGTCGGTCTGATCCAGACACTGTATAAATGAAAGCCGTAAGAAGAGCAGAATAAACTCCTAACAGGAGGAGACTCACTCATGGCCTTTGAGACAGAGGTTCACGAGACGCAATACTGCTTTCCTGCCATCAACTCATCATGTGTCATGGGGACACGCTCTAAATATGAATACAATATCATGTATGTGTTTTTTTCATTGCTGTCAGCATGGACTTTGTTTCTGAACATTCTGGTGATCATCTCCATCTCTCACTTCAAAAAGCTTCACACTCCAACCAACATGATTATTCTCTCTCTTGGCTTTGCCGACATGCTTGTTGGAATTGTCATGCCCATAGAAGCTACTAGACTGATTGAGACCTGTTGGTACTTTGGAGACATTTTTTGTGGACTCTATTCAATATGTATTTCAGTGCTTATTTCAGCATCTCTTAGTAATTTATTATTTATTGCTGTTGATCGGTATGTGGCTGTGTGTCATCCTTTACTGTACCCACAGAAAATAACCACAACTAGAACCTTAATAAGCATCTGTCTGAGCTGGGTTTGCTCCACAGCTTATAACACTGCCTTTATAATTGATAACAGATATTTTGACACTTCACTCAGAACAGACATGTGTTATGGAAAGTGTTCTATTATGATGAGTTTTGCCTGGATAGTTACTGATCTGTTCATGTCTTTTATTTGTCCTTGTATCCTGATCATAACTTTATATTTGAGGATTTTCTATGTAGTACATAAGCAGGTGAAAGTTATAAACACTCTGATGAAGGGTGGTAAATGTGTAACTGAAGGTTCAGTGAGGAGGAAATCTGAGAGCAAAGCTGCTCTGACGTTAGGAATCATTGTGACAGTTTATCTGATTTGCTTTATTCCATACTATATCTGTTCTATAACAGTAATCTCTTCCACAACCATACATGTTTTGTCATGGGTCATGTATTCAAACTCAGGTCTCAATCCTTTGATCTATGCTTTATTTTATCCCTGGTTTAAAAAGACTGCTAAACACATCTTAACTCTGAAAATATTTCAGCCAGGATCCTCTCTGGTCAATATTTTTAGACAATATAATTAATTTGGTAAATCATTCACTCTGAGAGCAATTTCACATAAACTAAATTATTGTTATTAAGTAATAGCTAAAGGTAGATACACTGTCATTTACACTACATATATCTTAATAATATGTAGTTTGTTTTGTATAGTTTTCTTTTTACACAGTAAAAAAAGGGACAATGTTCAGTTGTTTTATTAGCTAAAGTAAATAATTCAGTCTAATTAAATACATGATAAATGTATATATTATTTACTTTATGCTTCATGATGTACTTTCATCAGTAATTTTTAATTATTTTAATTGTTAATTGTTTTATTATAAATAAAAAAACACAATGACAAAAAAGATGGCATTATCTATAGAACTTAATGTAAGTGTTAAATGCATTATGGTTGGTCATCACAAAGTGAATTATTAAAATGGCATATGGCTTAGCATCTGGAAATGTAAATTAAAATCACCCAAAATTAATTTAAAGTGTGGAGCTACACAAAAAAATAATTCACAGTGGAGCCTAACAATAAAAATAAGGAAATATCTTAGTATAACTGTTCAAGTATGTTGTAATATTTACAGTATGCTGTTTCATTAAAAGTTATGCAAATAAATGAATGTAGGTAACACTTTATTTTAAGGATCAGAAATAAGGAATTAATGATTAATAACTGCATTTGTAAGTGACTAGTTATGGACTTGAATGTCATTACAAGCTATAAGGCCTTCACTGGCTGTTGCCTGTTTTTTTCCGGTAACACTTTACAATAAGGGTGCACTAATATGCATTAATTCATGCTTAATTAACATACAGATAATCATGAGTTAATGTATTACTAATGGTGAACTAACCCATTTATTAATGATTACTGCATCAGCAAATAATGAAGATTCTACATGATTAATATATTCATTAATCATTAAAAAGTTATTACTTAAATGTGTCATAATGTATTAATTCCTTAATAACATATTATTTTAACTAATAATGTAAATTAATGTGTTAATTACCACAACGAGTCAAAGCCATGCAGTTCAACTTCCAGTTGGCTGCTTTAATTAATCATTAGCTAATGATTAATAAAAGGTATCATTATGTTATGACTTTACTTGCTCCTAGTGGAGTGTGCTTTGACCCCAAGGGGGCATTGGCAAGCCCCGAACCTGGTAAGCCAGTAAAATGGCGTCCACTATCCCGTGGGACAGCCTCTGCTTGGAGAAAGCCTTCCGTTTCTGCTTTTCCCTTTCTGCTTCCCTCCATCACAGACAAAAGCCCTATTCGGACTGGATTAGTTTAACATGGGGACATGGGGGTAAAATCATTTTACCTCAGGACGTCTGTAATATTAATGGCCAATTCGCACGGGATAAGACATCTCAGTAAAACTAGCAGAAGTGGGAGGAGTAACTCACTTTACGCACCTCCTTGACGTCATGTGCGTATGACGTTACCATTATAACGTGAGCAAACACACAACATGAGCGCCAGTCTGAACTCCGTCTCCAATATATATGTGTTTTAATAAACAGTTAGGTCCAGTCTAACGATTATGATTGGATTATGTTGGTAATAGACACTTTCCTAGAGCTAAAATGTGTTGTGCCTCTAATAAGTGCTTTTGATCTTCTTTTTGCTTTAAATGATATGCGGAAAATACTGGACATTTTCCACAGATTTGTCCCACCACCTACAACGCAGCCGAATGCTTCAAGCGCCTCCAAGGTCGCAAAATGTGCTCTTTTTTTAACTTTTAAACAGGCAATTACGGAATTTTACCATACATTTTTACAGCAGGTCTATTCGAACGGGATTAGTATTACCTGAGGTAATTTTTCCGGACCTTTTTACAGAAGGTAAAAGTCTCGGTAATCTTTACTGACATTGTCCGTAATGATTACCGAGATGGCACATTCGGACGGGACTAAAATCACAGAGAACCTCTGGTTATAATTACTTTACCCCCACGTCCCCATGTTAATCTAATCCAGTCCGAATAGGGCTAAAGAGCTGGTCTGAGGTCCTGAAGCACCGCGTCCTGTCTACGTAAGTGCAAAGGGCGCATACTGGACAGAGCAGTGCAGAGGCTGGCTCAGCCTCCTCCAAGTGCAGCGCTTGCAGGTTCACCACCTGGTCCCTGAAGGGAGTGGTAGGAACCTTGGGCACATATCCAGGCTGGGTTCTCAGGATAACATGAGAGTTAGCCGGCCCAAATTCAAGACAGGCTTCATCAACCGAAAATGCCTGCAGGTCCCCTACCCTCTTGATCAAATCCAGAGCAACGAGGAGCGTTGTCTTCATAGACAGGAACTTAAGCTCTGTGGCAAAGGGGGCGTGGTTCTGCGAGGTCTGCAGCGGGAGAGAGAGCTCAGAGCGGAGCGGCAGGTAAGTAGGTCAAACACAGATGACGAACACCTGTTTCTGATTGCAGTAATTGGCAGGGAGAGAGCGCATTTAAGCCGCGGCCGGGAGAGAGCTGAGAGAGAGAGTTGGACTGGGACTTCCTACACACAACAGAGAGAGACTGAGAGTCTGACATGGAGTGTCTGAGCAGTGAAGGAGTGATCCTTATCGTGGAGAAACTGAGTTACCACACACACATGTGTGTTTGTTTTATTGCTGAAAAGACTGAATAAAGAAAGCGAGTCCCAGTCAAAGCCGACCCCTGTCTTCTTCCTTCCATACACAACGAACTTTACTACAAGCTCCACCGTCTGCAGAGGCTCGAAGGGATCCATACGCAGGGCAGTCAGGACCACTGCAAGGTCCCAAGAGGGTACCTGTAAGAGGCGAGGTGGATTTAATCTTCTTGCCCCCCTGAGGAACCTGCGGATCAGGTCGTGCTGTCCCACCGTTTTTGCGTCCAGCAGGTCATGGTGAGAAGCTATTGCCGCCATGTAGACCTTGAGGGTGGAGGGAGACAGCCTTCTCTCCAACCCTTCCTGGAGGAAGGAGAGCACGGACCCGATCGGGCATTTGGTGGGATTTTCTCCTCGAGAAGCACACCAGGTGACAAAGAGATTCCACTTCAAAGCGTATGCCCGTCTCAAAACTCTTTCAAATGAAAACATATGTTAACAAATTTCAATGTAATCACTTGTTCCATAGACTTGTATTGACAGAAGACCAAATGGCTGAAAACCACACCCACCATACTTAGGCAAGTTATCTCTAAACTTGTAAAACATTTATTATGTTCTAATTTATTTCTGTGGAGTTGAGATATTTGTACCACCCACACTGAGACATTTCCAATGATATCAAACACATATATTACTGTATCGTGTGGATTTCTGCTGGGGAACCGTGCACACGGGGCACCTAGCCTGACACGAGGGCTGCGACCATTCGGGCATGCACCCTGGTGCTGGCATTAACAGTGCTGGAGGAACTTTGGGCCTTCGGAGAGGCTCACCTGAGCGAATATAAGCACACATATCCGGTCCATTTAGGAGGGGAATGGCACAGCAAGCGAAGACACCAGCGTGTGTCATCTGGGGTCAGTATACGATAGGACACAGGCTCCACTCGCAGATTATAAAACTTGGCAAATGTGTTCGGTGTCGCCCAGCCTGCAGCTCTACAAATGTCTGTCAGTGAGGCGCCATGCGCTAACGCCCAAGAGGCAGCTATGCTCCTAGTGGAGTGTGCTTTGACTCCAAGGGGGCATTGGCAAGCCCTGAACCTGGTAAGCCAGGACAATGGCGTCCACTATCCCGTGGGACAGCCTCTGCTTGGAGAGAGCCTTCCCTTTCTGCTTTTCCCTTTCTGCTTCCCTCCGTCACAGACAAAGAGCTGGTCTGAGGTTCTGATGCACCACGTCCTGTCTACGTAAGTGGAAAGGGCGCATACTGGACAGAGCAGTGCAGAGGCTGGCTCAGCCTCCTCCAAGTGCAGCACTTACAGGTTCACCACCTGGTCCCTGAAGGGAGTGGTAGGAACCTTGGGCACATATCCAGGCCGGGGTCTCAGGATAACGTGAGAGTTAGCCGGCCAGAATTCCAGGCCGGCTTCATCAACTGAAAATGCCTGCAGGTCCCCTACCCTCATGATCAAATCCAGAGCAACGAGGAGCGTTGTCTTCATAGACAGGAACTTAAGCTCCACCGTCTGCAGAGGCTCGAAGGGAGCCATTCGCAGGGCGGTTAGGACCACTGCAAGGTCCCAAGAGGGTACCTGTAAGAGGCGAGGTGGATTTAATCTTCTTGCCCCCCTGAGGAACCTGTGGATCAGATCGTGCTGTCCCACCGTTTTTGCGTCCAGCAGGTCATGGTGAGCAGCTATTTACCGCCACATAGACCTTGAGGGTGGAGGGAGACAGCCTTCTCTCCAACCCTTCCTGGAGGAAGGAGAGCATGGACCCGATCGGGCATTTGGTGGGATTTTCTCCTTGAGAAGCACACCAGGTGACAAAGAGATTCCACTTCAAAGTGTAGGCCTGTCTCAAAACTCTTTCAAATGGAAACATATGTTAACAAATTTCAATGTAATCACTTGTCCCATAGACTTGTATTGACAAAAGACCAAATGGCTGAAAGCCACACCCACCATACTTAGGCAAGTTATCTCTAAACTCGTAAAATATTTATTATATTCTAGTTTATTTCTGTGGAGTTGAGATATTTGTACCAGCCGACGTTTCCAATGATATCAAACACATATAATACTGTATCGTGTGGATTGACATTGTAACAGAGATGTTGGGTGTATTTTCAGTGATCTCAGCATGAGGGGAAGTAAGACTTGGGGGAGAGGGGGTGCACAGAGAAAGATGTAGATTAGCTGATACTGAGGTGAGACTTGCGTATCTAATGGTGTGCGAGTCACATATCAGTTGTAAATTTCCTTTGTTTTTCTCAGGGAGTCCCTGTTCCTCAATTAGACATTTCGGCATCTGCTAGTTTTTCCAGCCATACAATACAATGAATAAATAATTAAAACATTATGCATCATCAGAGTGGGTGATAGATTGGTTGGTCGGTTTTATCCAGACACTGTATAAATGAAAGGACAGTAAGGAGAGCAGAACAAACTTCTAACAGGAGGAGACTCACTCATGGCCTATGAGACAGAGGATCATGAGACTCAATACTGCTTTCCTGCCATCAACTCATCATGTATCAAGGGGACACGCTCCAGACATGAATACAATATCATGTATGCATTTGTATCATTGCTGTCAGCATGGACTGTGTTTCTGAACCTGCTGGTGATCATCTCCATCTCTCACTTCAAGAAGCTTCACACTCCAACCAACCTGATTATTCTCTCTCTGGCTGTGGCCGACCTGCTTATTGGAATTGTCATGCCCATGGAGGCCACCAGGCTAACTGAGACATGTTGGTACTTTGGAGACACTTTATGCGGACTCTATTCAATATTTATTGAGGTGCCACTTTCAGCATCACTCAGTAATTTAGTTTTAATTGCTGTTGATCGGTATGTGGCTGTGTGTCACCCTTTACTGTACCCATGGAAAATAACCACAACTAAAACTTTAATAAGCATCTGTATGAGCTGGATTTGCTCCTCAGCTTATATCACTGCCTATGTAATTAATAATGGATATTTTAATACTTCACTCAAAACAGACATGTGTTATGGAGAGTGTTCTGTCATGATGACATTTGCCTGGGGAGTTATTGATCTGTTTATGTCTTTTATTTTTCCTTGTATCCTGATCATAACTTTATATTTGAGGATATTTTATGTTGCACATCAGCAGGTGAAAGTTATAAACGCTCTGATGAAGGGTGGTAAATGTGTAATGGAAGGTTCAGTGAGGAGGAAATCTGAGAGTAAAGCTGCTCTGACTTTAGGAATCATTGTATCAGTTTATCTGCTGTGCTTTATTCCATACTATATCTGTTCTATAACAGTAATCTCTTCCACAACCATACACATTTTGACATGGGTTTTGTATATAAACTCAGGTCTGAATCCTCTGGTTTATGCTTTATTTTACCCCTGGTTTAAAAAAACAATTAAACACATCTTAACTCTAAAAATATTTCAGCCAGCATCCTCTCTGGTGAATATTTTTACACAAAATCAATTGTAATTAAATTGGTAAAACCGTCAGTTTGAGAGCCATTTCAGCATAGTTTTTTATTTTATTTTTTATTAATCATTATTTTGCACTACATGTATCTTAATAGTAAGCATTTTTTATATATAATATGCTTGCATTATACTCACACTGATGCAATGCAATTTTTGTCAGAATTTAACAAGCAAACTTTTTACATAGTAAAATACTTTTAAATTTAATTTTCATCAGTCACAAAAAAGAGAGGGTAAAGACCTATGTGTTAGTATCAAATACATTATGGTGGGTTACACAAAGTATATTATTAAAATGGCTTATAAAACGCCTCAGAAGGTTATAAACATTTATTCTCTAGATTTCTAGCAATGTGTATTATTCCATTTTTCAAATTTTTGTTTCTTATATTATTGTTATATTTTATTTCTAATGTGTAATTTATATGCATGTCTGCACAACCATGTGTGTCTGCTCTATGTCTGTACTTTCTTCTGGACTGGAAGAACGCAAAAAAAAAAAGATTTGTACTTGTTTGTAGCTTAAATTTCTACTCAGATTTTAGTTTTGATTTACAGGCTGTTGTGTAACAGAAATATATACTCATTCTTAACTCCTTGTGCTCGTATCACCATATTCTAAAAAATGTTTTTTTTTTTAACATTATTTATAGATAAACTACATTTCCAGTAGCCTACATACAGTGTGCACAGTTATATACAAATATATGTACAGGGGCCCTCACAAAAATAAATTGATAATCCACAATATTAACATGACAACAGATAGAAATACCAGTTTTACTGAGTATGTTTCTGTTTGCATTGCTGAACCAATGACAGAGAAGTTGATTAAATAGATGACTGACATGTGATAACCACATGGACTTATTTATTTATTTATTTATTTATTTATTTATTATCTGTTCTTCATTTTATTACTGACATTTCACATAATCCTAATGGTGCCTTGAGCTTTATTATGTTAATATTATACAGCATCAATAAGTTTCTATGTGTTTTTGACCCTCTGAAGCATCTTTTTAAATCTGCCTTTCCGTTCATGTTTCTGGATGTGTTCTGTAAGAATTGTGGACCAGACACAAATTAATCTTCCAGATGACTAGTTCAAACATAATTGCACACAAACTCAACTCTCTCCACTCCAATTATTGTAACAAGATACGAGTGTTTGTTATTTGCACTTGTTATTATGTCCTTATAAGTTTTTATTTGAAAACACATCTTTTCTCTCCGTTTTGGCCTTCTGTCCACACTGAGATGTTTTATTAAGGCAATGAAAACTTAGCTTTTTGAAAACACTCTCCAAAGTGGATAAATTTGAAAACTGTGAAAACTAAGGACTATGAAGACGGAGATATTTGAAAATGAATGATTAGTGATGTGACACATATTGTACCAATAAATGTGCATACCGATATTAAGCCAATTATTTGCTATTCACGTTCACATAGTCGCTAAAATGTTACTTTGCACACTTCATATCCCAGTCCTGCAAGGATGACAGAAAATATTCTTGCATAAATGTACCTGCAGAGTCTATGTAACCAACCAATGAAACAATGGAATGTCATAGGTGGGTGACGTCATAGACCCAGGAACTATAAAGCACCCGTGAACACAAACAGAAATTAGCTTCTTAAAACAGCCTGAAGTAAGCGCTCACAGGCATGCAGGGAGTATGGCCAGGTGAAGCAGCATATCATTCGCTATTCAGGGAACTAGGGTTCACTTTCAGTCAGTACACTACGAGTTACGTCAGTAGTGACGAAATGGGGGTTTTGCTTAGAAAGCCAGCTGCCTTCAATCTCAATCAAAACGATCTAATGACATGAAAATGTCATGGGACTGCGGAATTTGCCTAATGTAACCCCAACCCTCTGTGTGGGTATAAATGCCATTGCATAGCAGTCACGCATTTATGTTTCTGCTTCGGGGCCGAGTTCTACTTGCCATCCTAAGCATTGTATCTCTTAAAGACGAGTGTCTCCCCAGGGTGTTGGTGATATAGCGCATTCCAGCGAGTCCCGCATTCCTGACGATCTGTGCAGTGATCTGTATAGGTCTGTGTGTTCTCCCTGGGTGTCTCAGCACTCTGCCTGAGTAAAACTCCTCTCTAAAAGAGCTGCATGCGGCGTGTCTTTTTAAAGATGTTTCGCCCGTGCTCCGTTCCTGGGTGCAGTTGATATGTTAGTCTGTCTGACGGGCATGATCGCTGTTTGGCGTGCTTGGGCCTCGCATACGCCGGGCTCGCGTTCATGGATGCATCATGTTGTCATTGAGGGAACATGCCCATCGCAGTGCTGCGATCAAGACTCAATGATCTCCGTTCTGGAGCGAGAGTCCCCTCTACCGCACCCCGATCTACTGTCTCCTTGCGAGGCAGTACTTTGGCTGGTGGTCAGGGTGATCTGAGGGTGTCGGTGCGGGCCAACCCGACAAGTATTCCTCGGGCCACACCCCCATCTTCGGTACTGCAACCCATGGTGTTACCAGATGTTAGCGCTGGTGTTTTCTGTCCTAGGCCCCGCGTTTCATTTGAGGTGCCTGCGGACGACGCCAAATCAATTGCCGCATCACAAGCGGGCTGGATTCCTCCGGAGATAAGGATTCGGCTGTGCCGCCTCCTGCGGGAGTGTCGGCATTGTCCGTGTCTGACCCGGAGCTGACAGCCATGCTAATCCGAGTGGCCGAGAGCCTCGGGCTCGAGTGGAATCCTCCCCCAGGTCCCAAGTGCTCGAAGCTGGATGATTGGTATCTGGGGGAGGCCCACGCCGAGTGCGCCGTCCGTCCGTCAGTGCCTTTTTTCCCGGAGGTGCATGAAGAGGTGTCGAAGTCGTGGAAGTCCCTGTTGCCTTTTCGCAATCATTCGGTGGCCGCTTCCGCATTCATGGTGCTCGATACCGGCACTGTTAAAGGGTACACTGGGGTTCCCCCCATGGACGCTTCTGTTCGGATGCAACTGCGTCCTCAGAGTGCCCCCGCATGGTGCGGTGACTCAAAGCACCCATCCGAGGCCTGTAGGTTCTTGTCCTCACTAGTGGGCGGGGCCTATAGCGTCGCGGGCTGGGCCGCGTCTGACCTGCATGCTTTGGCCATCCTTCAGGTTTATCAGGCCAGGATGCTCAGAGATATGCACGAGTGCAGTGCTGACCCTGCCTTTGTGCATGAGCTGCGCGCGGCTGCTGACCTCTTCCTACGGGTGACGAAAGTAACCGCACAGGCTCTCGGTCAGGTGATGTCCACTTGTGTGGTCCAGGAGCACCATCTATGGCTTAACCTGGCTGAGTTGTGTGAGTCTGATAGGACACGCTTCCTAAACGGTCCCATCTCCCAGGCTGGGCTATTCGGCGGGGAGGTTGAGGACTGCACCCAACAGTTCTCAGCCACACTGAGACAGACTGAGGTATTAAACACATCCTGCCCCTTCTGCTTTGTCGCCTCAGTTCGCTCCCCCTCGAAGCCGCCCTCCTGCCCCTCCCGCTCAGCCGCAGCAGCAGCCTTCACCTGAGCCGAAGCGTGAAGGTGCCCGCAGGAGGACCGCCCAGCCTGTCTCCGCCCCAAAGCCGGCTAAACAACAGGTTAAGCAGCGGCTCGGAGGCAGGCCGCTCGGAGTTGAACTCGGTTCTCTCCAGGAGATGATGACAGGAGGAGGGACGGGGGAGACTCTTTTGTTTTCCGAAAACCCCAACCCGTTGCTGGCCCCCAAAAAAGGGGCTGGCGTCACCTTATGATTGGTTAAAGAAAGAACCGAAATATTCACCTCCGAGCCCCAAGAGGGTGCGACTCCCCAAGCTGTCCAACTGGTTTGGCCGCACCATCAGGCTCGGCTATGCGATTCAGTTCGCACAATATCCTCCCCGCTTTCGGGGAGTCCACTATACAATTTTAGATGGCAATGCCCCTGTCCTATATGCGGATATCAACACCTTACTGGCAAAGGGTGCCATCGAGATCGTCCCTCCAGCCGAGATGAAGTCCGGGCTTCTACAGACCTTACTTCAATATACACAAGAAAGGCGGTGGGTTATTACCAATCCTGGACCTGCGCATCTTGAACCCTAGACAGGATTCCCTTCAAGATGTTGACAGCCCCCATTTTCGAAAGCGTTCGTCCACGCAATTGGTTTGCAGTGATTGACCTGAAGGACGTGTACTTTCATGTCTCTATACTTCCTCGACACAGACCGTTTCTTCGGTTTGCCTTTGAGGGGAGAGCATACCAGTACGCCGTTCTCTGTTCTTGCCCTGTCTCCTCGCATCTTCACGAAGGTCGTCGAGGCAGCCCTAGTGCTACTCAGGCACCTCGGAGTTCGCATCTTCAGCCACTCGCGACAGCAGGTTTGCGAACACAGGGACTTGGTTCTCCACCATCTCGCCGTCTGGGCCTTCGGGTAAACTGGGAAAAGAGCAAACTCTGCCCAGTGCAGAGGATCTCTTTTCTCTGTATGGGGATCAACTCAGTTGCCATTTCCGCACAGCTTCCGAGCAAGTGCGCGCCGTCTCTGCTGACCTGCCTTCGCCAGATCGAACGCAGGGATGTGGTCCCATTGAAACTATTTCAGAGGCTCCTGGGGGATATGGCATCCATAGCTGCAGCTGCAGTAACACCGCTCAGGTTGCTCCATATGAGACCACTTCAGCACTGGCTTCGCAACCAAGTCCCAAGGTGGGCATGGCAATGCGGCACGTTCCGGGTCCAAGTGACCTCGGCCTGCCACCAAACCTTAAACCTGTGAAGGAATCTCCAGTTTCTACGGGTGGGGATTCCCTTAGAACGAGTTTCCAGGTATATTTGTGGTATCCACAGATGCCTATGCCACGGGCTGGGGTGCCATGTGCAATGGTTATGGAAAGAGCCCCAGCATGTGTGGCATATCAATTGCCTCGAGTTGCAGGCCAAACGTCTTGCCCTGCACCGCTTCCGAGCTCTGCTCAAGGAAAGGCACGTACTGGTCCGGTCAGACAATACGGTGACAGTAGCGTACATCAACCGCCAAGGTAGTCTACGCTCCCACCGGATGTCACAACTCGCCCGCTACCTCTTGTCATGGAGCCAGAAGCATCTGCGGTTGCTTTGTGCCATTTTTGTCCCTGGGGAACTGAACCGTGCGGCCGATGAGCTCTCGCAGTTTCAGCCTCTCCCAGGGGGAATGGAGACTCCATACCCAAGAGGTTCAGCTGATATGGGACCAGTTTGGCGACACACAGATAGATCTGTTTGCCTCCCATGACTCCTCCCATTGCCGCTGGTACTATTCCCTGACAGAGGGGACCCTTAGCATGGATGCACTAGCGCACAGCTGGCTGCGGGGCCTACGCAAATATGCGATTCCCCCAGTGAGCCTTCTCGCACAGCTACTGTGCAAGATCAGGAGGACAGGGAGCAGGACCTCATGGTGCCCGTATTGGCCCGGCCGGACCTGGTTCTCCGAACTCATACTCCTTGCGACAGCACCTCCCTGGCCTATTCCTCTGAGGAAGGACCTCCATGTCAGGCTAGGTGCCCGTGTGCACGGTTCCCCCGCAGGCCAACCATCACGTGTATTCTCCTCAGTAAGTCTCTTTGAGTGTGTGTCTTCTCTTGGCAAGTACCTTTCCACCCCTAGGGTTGAAAAACTTTTCCACCTGCGGCTGGATACTCCAGGTTTTTCCGTAAGTAGCCCATACGTGGGTCATACATGTATTCCTAAGTCCTACCTACGGGTAGGTACTGTGATTGCATTTCTCCAAGTGGGATATGCCTCCCAGTGTACCTTGGTAGCTGAGCCAGCCCCTCGTCATGTTAAACTCAATGACATTACACATATCCCCATATCCACCATTGGCTAATGAACAAGCACCCATGCCCCTGGGTTGGAGTCAAGCTCATTGAAACTCATTGAAACTCAAAAAGGTGTGGGACAAGGACCACCCTGCCACGTCACTTTCTTGCTGGGAAGCCCCTGATAACAAAGCTTTAGAAGTCACCATACTCCTAGTAGAATGGGCCCGTAAAGTCAAAAGAAAAAAGGTTTACCAGCCACCTCATAAGCAAGTGAGATAGCCTCGACCACCTACTTGCTCATTCTCTGCTTGGATACTGGGACCCCTCTCAAGGGTGGCCCAAAACAAACAAACTGTTTAGTTTTTCTCCACAGGAAGAGTGAGAAACTTCTCAGGGAGTCAGTTGGCTCAGATGATGCCCATGAAAGGCCATGTAAAACAATGGCCAGGTCCCATGCTGGCACCCTGGTGCGAACCAGAGGCCTAAGTCTCAAAGTGCCACAAATGAAACAAGTGGTAAGTGGATGTCACCCCAATGAAACACCACCCAAAGTTGCTGCTAAGTCCACCACATACACCTTTAATGTGGAGGGAGCTAATCCTGTGGAGAATCTTTCCCACTGGGCAGTTAACTGAATCTCATCCCCACACCATGAAATGAAAAGTTTCGACTTCAAGGCATAAATTTTTCCCCTAAACTGACAGCTCTAGACTGTCGTATGGTCTCCACAACCTCAGTTGAGACCTGAACTAATGAGCTGGCTCCCCTCAGAGGCCAAGCCCACAGTTTCCACAGTTCTGGGTGAGGGTGCAGGAAAGCTCGCCTCGCCTGAGAGAAAAAGGTCCCTCCTGATCAGAATCTCCATGGGAAAGGCATCGAGGAGAGACACAAAGTCCGAGAACCATATTTGGCCCGGCCAGAACGGGGCTTCTAGTATTAGATGGGCCCGTCCAGCGCACTCTCTCTAGAACTCCCGTGAGCAGACCGATCGGGGGAAATGTGTACAGTGGCAGCCTCGGCCACTCCTGTACCATGGCATCCAGTCCTAAGGGAGCTGGAGGTGTTAGGGAGAACCACAGATGACAGTGAGCTGCTCTGACGCAAACAGATCCACTTCTACCCTGCCGAAGTTCTCCCACAGGAGCTCCACCACCTAGGTGTGGGGTCTTCATTCCCTGGGCCTCAGTCCCTGTCTCAACAGGCTGTCTGCTTCCATATTTAATTCCCCTTGGATACAAACTGCTTTGATGGAACTAAGTTTCCCTTAGGCCCACAGGAGAAGCTGATGAGCCAGCTTGTATAACGGGCGCAATCTCAACCCCCCCCCCCGATGGTTGACGTAGGAGATCACCGATGTTTTATCTATAAGGACTAACACATGATAGCCCTAGAGCTCTGACAGGAACTGTCTCAGAGCCTGAAACACTGCCAACATCTCCAGACAATTTATATGCCAAGAACGATGATGGTCCTGCCATTGGCCCTGGGCCAAGCAACCCCTCATGATTGCTCCCCACCCTGTGAGGAATGCATCGGTCATGCATTAGAGTGACTTGACAACAAGGAGCTCCCAACACTAGGCCTTGAACTTAAGAACCAAGGCTGCTTCCACATAATCAATGCACGAAGGCAAAACCCCATGACCTAGATAATGTGAAAAGGATTTCCCCTCTGTTAAAACCCCTTGGTCTTGATCCACCACTGCAACGGTCTCATGTACAACAGACCGCAAGGAATCACGTTGGATGCTGCTGCCATCTGACCCAACAGTCTCTGATACTGTTTGACGGTAAGTGGTTACTCTAGTTTCACCCCTTTGACTGCTGAGAGAATGAGAGAATCGACCCCACACAAGGCTCTGATAGGCGAGCACGAATGGTGGTTGAATCCCAAATGACTCCAAGATAAACAGATCTATGAGCTGGCAATAAAATACTTTTTTGGAATTCAATCTCAGCCTCAGCTTTCACATATGAGCGAGAACAACATCTTGATGCCAACTGCGCTAAAATCAACCAATCGTTGTTGTAGTTGAGAATTCAGATCCCCTGCATGCGCAAGGGAACCAGAGCTGCGTCTACAGACATTGTGAAGGGGAGGGGTGACAAACCTTGAACAAACAGAAGAACCCGATATTGGTACACTTCTACACCGAAAGTAAACCACAGGAACTTCTTGTGCCGTGGAAAGATGGATACACGGGAGAATGCGTCTTTTAGATCTATCGTGACAAACCAGTCCTCAGACCAGATCTGTGACACGATCTGTTTGAGTGTTGTTAGGGGTTAACAGCTTATGACCCAGGACCAGTAGTGAAGAAATGAAGATAGAGTCAGGATTCCAATTAAATAAAAGAAAAATTTACTTAAGAATAGTTTGCAGTTTCAAAAGTCTCACAAGGAGTTCGTAGGCCGCGCTCCCTCTCTCACTGTCTCGTTGCCTCGCCCTATCGTACATACAATTGTCCCAACAGTTATACCATTTTCAAGGTCTTATCCACGTCCTTACTGCGATGTGGATGGTTCTGATTGGCTCAGAGACAATGCACAGTCATGGTAAATTTCCACTCGAGTCAGTTAATCTGATGCACGTTTCCACTGACGTGTCACTTGTTGATGCTTTCACCCCAGAATCAGGCCCGTAGTGACCTTCCAGATCTGGAGCAGGCGCCAGCTTGCCCAGAACAACAAGTCCACCCATCTCTTAGGGTGCCCATTGACACCATTCTGATCTGTAACATAGAATATTGCGCACATACACAGATACACAGTCTCTCCAAGGTTGGAGCTGATTAAGCTCCAGTTCTAACCAGTTCTTACCAAAACATACTGATAACATGTGCTTTCCTTTAGTGAGAGGGACACACAATAGTACAGGCAATATTCATCTTGAGTCTTTAGTGTTTCAGTAAAAGGAAATATAAAAGGAATAAAACATAATAAATTAAATGAAAGACAAATCCATATTTCATATCTGTAAGCCGGGCTAAGTGAGCAAACGCTGTTACTCCACTCCTGACATGTTAGGGGTGTGTGATACCTCCAAAATCCAAACACATGACCTTGTTGCCAGTGTTTAGTGACACATCACACATCTCTAGGCCAGACCCTCAGTCACTCCTCAGAGACCAAATACACACTTTAGAAAACAAGAAACTAAAACAAAATCATAACTGGATAGAATCATTATAATAATATAGGATAAATATTGATTAAAGTTTTGATTATGAAGTTAATTAGGATATAAATATATACAGGTATATTGAAGCGGCAGTGGATTTCAAAATCCCCCCTTCAGTGTAAACATCTTGAAACAGAGTTTTGCTACCGCTCAGTTAAGAATGCGCAGATCTAAAATGGGCCGCAACCCTCCATCGTTCTTTGGCACAATGAAGTACCGGCTGTAAAACCCTCACTCCCTGCTGGGAGGAGGAACCCTCTTTATGTTATGGCCCTCTTTCGCAGAAGAGTCTGTACTTCTTGAGTCATAACCAGAGCCTGCTAGGGGCCCACCACTGTGGACAGGACCCCATTGAAACTGGGTGGTCGACACCTGAACCTGATGGCGTACCCCTTTTTTATAATATGCAGGACCCAACGAGATATATTTGGAAGATTCTCCCACTCTGCCAGAAAATTTACTACAGGTACCAGCCTCTCAAGGCTGGCCTCTGATGTACTCTGCACAGTGAGTGCAATGCCCTGAAGCGGTAAACCGACTGGGAACAACTGGCCTGAATGTACTACAGCCCTCCACAGAGGGCGCGAGCCATCCTCAGATGACTCACGAGGGCTCTCCATGCGCCACATTGCGACGGGGTAAGCGTGAACACCACCTTCCTTCGGAGGGGACTACCCTCACAACCCTGACACCATTGGCCCAACTATATTATTGATCAGCCCAACTATATTACCATAGGTGGATGTCTGCGGGCTGAAAATCCTGGACAAAACCAGACGATTCTAAAACCTCTACACCTCAGTGAGGATGTCTGGAAAGAACGTCAAGCCCCGACATGGATCTTAAGCAGAGTGGAAGGAATTGCTTGTGTAATCTGCTTCTTACAGACGGGTGTTCCTGACTTTCTTGTGGCCAGTCCAGATTGAGCCTGGCAACTGCTCTACCCAACACATCCACTAGCTCCTCACTGGCTGGGGAATGAAGTGGCAAATCCTAGTTCCCACTTGCCTCGATACTAACAATATCTAACTCCTCAGAGCTGGATAGTTGCAGCATCGATGCCTTAGAAGAAACCGCAGTGAGGGCTTCCAAACCCTGAAAAGAGGCACTGGATCTGGCAGGTAAGGGCAGAGAAGTCTCTAACCCCGCTGCCAGATCCATTTCAGAAACCCCACAACTGCAGCTGCTGCTATGCCTTGGACACAGCAGGACCAGAGTTGTGAGGAACGCAAGCCAAAGTACACTCCTTGAAAAGCGCCCAGCGGGAGCACAGCGTTCTTAATGATAAACACTCATAGTGTTTGCAAGCAGCCCCCTCTAGGGTTGTGTGTATCTCAACTCATGACACACTTATGGAAGTCTTGCGGTGTTTGTTCGCTCGCCATTTTAACTGAAATGTGTGTGCTATTTCAAATGACAAAAATACCAGAACAGACAATAGTTACACAGAGCACTACTGAAGGCACAGAAGCTAGTTTCTGTTTGTGTTTACGGGTGCTTTATAGTTTCCAGGTCTATGACGTCAACCGCCTATTACGTTCTGTCGTTTTATTGGTTGGTTACATACTTGCTTCAAGACGCAATCACACAGAGGTTTTCCCACAGTGGTGATACAGCGTGAATTCCCTTGAAAGGGAATTCCATTTTCAAATCTATCCGGATTAATGTAGACATAGCCTTACGCTCTCCTGCTTTTCTCTCACATTGCAGACCTTGCTGAGGAGAGTATTTAAATGAATCACACAAGGTTGTAGCGTGGCCACATAAGGAGATGCATAATTGTAGTGGATCAACAATAAGAGTGATTAGTTGGTCATTTGTTGTATTGCTTTCTCCTGTGTTCTGTATTTCTCTCCCAAGCATATTACTGTTATTATGCCTTATCTCCCTTCTCGCGTGACGTTCCAGGCGAGACAGTGTCACGTGATTACATGTCACCCATACAGGAACTGGGAGGGTGTTTTAAACATATAGGACCGGCAAACCGGGATCGGGAGTGTGGTATCTCATTCACAAACCGAACGCGATGTGGATTATCTTTTTTTTTTTGCTTGCTGTTTTTGGAGCGTTGACTGCCGACCCTTGGTGGAGTAGATCCGTTTCCCTGCTGGGTGGATTGCTCGTCCCAGTGGACTTTAAACAGTTGGACAACACACAGATACTGCTCCTGGATTTGTCATCATTGCCGGTGAGACTGATCTGACGTTGTACATCGTACACGCTAGACTGAGAGACCTATGCACACAAATATACACACACACACACACACACACGCTCACTTGTACACATATTCACGATTGTACGGCTGTTATGATGGGTATATGTTTGTTTTCTTGTAAATACATTGGTGTTTTTGTCTATACGAACTGACTTGTTTTGTGGTTTATACTCCTTAATTTGTCTGATTTATTTAAAGAAACAAACGTTCTCTAAAATTAGTACTCGTCTGAGCTGGTTAGGCGGAGGTGTCACCATACAAGGATGTTCTGTTGCTTGTTTTTTTGTAGAAATCTGTTAATATGGAAGAAGAGACAAATGTTAATGCTGAAAATGTTACACCTGATGTTATTGACACAGATAACCCTAACCATAATGTACATGAAGCTAATAAAACTAGACAGTCACCCAATGCCGCCCAATTTTACTGCAGGCCCGTTTGTCACTAGACAGAATCCTGCAGGTGAAATCTCCTCTATGGTTAGCTCATCATACCTGTCTGCTGATGCTACAGATGATGATGATGATGATGATGATGATAATAGCTGTGTGGTGAATGCGAATGAGGTACAAACCATGCAAACAGAAAATTGACAAACTTAAAGGGGATTTATTGGCTCTTAGTGCTAAAGTTATATCTGTTGAACAGGACTGTAAATGCTTGTCTGACAGTTCTCTTAATTGGGAAGCTAGCGTTAGGGGGGCAGTGGACAATGGCTTAGCAGAGGTAGAGGATTATTTTAGCCGCTCTCTGGAAAAGTTGGAGACAGCTGTGGCTGATTGTTTCCTGAGAAGAAATGTAAAATGGGAAAATAAACTGAAAAAATTACATTTCACCAGTACCCCTTCTGTCTCAAGATTACAGCCCTACACACCAGCTACCTCCATGTCATCCATTCAAGATCATAGAACTCCCATACCAGCATCTAGAGTTAAATTCCCTCCATCAAAGACTGTCAATGCTACTTATGTTTCTCATGTATCTTCTCCACTAACTGATGTGCTTAACCCTCCGGTTGTTCCAAGTTTGTCCTCCCTCTGTGGGCGGCCCCAGATTCGGCTGGAGTTTCCAGTCTTTGGTGACTCCTGTGAGACTTCGGATGTGCTCAACTTCATCGAACAGTGCGAAAACTTTCTGGATATCAGGCCACTTCCCATGTAGAACTGGCTGGCACCAGTGTTGTGCAAGTTACTTCCAACCTGTATTATAGTATAGATTACTTATTACTGCTATTTAAAAGTAATTCTTTACATTACAATATTACTGTGTCAGAATTGTGATGCGTTACATTACTCCTGTATTACTTTTGAGTTACTTTCAGCAAAATAACTACAGAAGTAGCTCTTAACATTCTAAAATGTAGGCTACCAGAGAGCATTTTACATCCAGTAGAAGGCGATATGATGAAGCATAATGATTGAGGCCTATCCAGGCTAACAATAGAGAATTGTCTCAAGACAATGCAAGAAATCATGACAGAGAGAATCACAAACAATCCAATTCTGTTATAAGTATTGTAGAGTGTAACAAAGTTCGATAAGATGAGGAAGGAAGAGGACACGGGGGTCGGCTGGACGGTTGATGCTGTTTATTTATTCTCATTCAATGGCAAAACACACTCAGTAATGTATAGTTTCTCTTTCTCAAAGTAACAACGATCACTTCCGGGTCGGCACTTCCGGGTTCCGGTTTCTCAGTCTCTGGGGTTTGGGCATCAACCGTCCGTCTCTCTCTCTTCCTGGTCTCTGGTTCCACCGAGGTTTTATACCCTCTCCGCGCTCATTACTGGAACAAGAGACAGGTGTTATTAATCTGTGTCCAACCCACTCACTTACCGCTCGTCCCGCGGCTCTCTCTCCCGCTGCAGACCAGAATTGCATTTCATAGGTTGCATTTGACTGCATTTACATTTGACTATTAGCCTACGTTCTTGTCCTTATCTGTGATAAACTCTAAGCAATGCGCATCCATCTCGCGAATGTACAGTAGGGATGTGACGTGTGGACATTTTCCCACAGGTTAATCAAAGTGTGATGTGACCACCGGTCCGCTAATAACGGTATATGGGCTTTTAAATCACTAATTCTATCTAACCGAAAGGAACATGCGCAGTTATTAATAACGGGAGCAGATGCAAAGCGAGTGCTTTCAATGAATTCCTATGAAAGTTATGCTTCCATATGAACTGAAAATGCGCCAGTGCGCACACACCGTGAGAGACAGCTCGTCAGTAAATGCGCGCTCTGTGCGGCCAAGCAGATTTTAGTTTCGGTTTAAAATTATAGCCTATTATTCTTAATGAAAAACACAACACAATGACAAACTCCCTTTATTAGGCGCTTTTACATTTCACTTTGAAACCAAATCTTACACGATCAGCTCAAGATTTGACTCCTGCTGCAACGCTCATTCAGATCATATAACAGACAACTACAGTTTTTATTTGAACGGCCTGTTCTCTAACTGAACTAAATTACTTTATTACTATAAAAAATCAAAACCATGGTGTGCAGTTATTCTGTCATCTTTACCCAAGTGTTTAGTTTGGCTCAGCAGCGCGCGCCTCGTCTCTCGTCCGTTCTTCGACGCGCTCGCCATTGTGCTATTGTTTTAAACGACAGAGCCTTTAAACCTTCTTTAGCCACTTTTCCACTGGCCAGCGCGAGCACAGTGGCTGAAATCAACGCAACGCAAGCGTTACTGAAAACGTACAGAGTAAAATATTACTGAAAATTCATTAGTAATGCCTTACACTACTGCGTTACATCAAAAAGTAATAAGTTACTGTAATGTATTACTTTTGTAATGCATTACTCCCAACACTGGTTGGCACCCTGATCACGGTTCTGAGAGGACCTGTTCTGAGCTGGTGGAAGGCAGAGAAGAGCAAGATAACAGATTTACTACATTTGTACTAGTCAATTTACTGGTATTTACAATTTATTCAAAAACATTATTCCCCACAGTCAGTCATATAATTAATCCTAAGCAGTATAAGTTCTCTTGCCCAGTTTATTGCTTTTTTAATAATTTATCACTCTCTGCTCTTTGTTTTTCAAAAAATAAAGCAACTCTAAAATGAAATTTGAAAAAATATATTAAAAATTGATAACTGACAGAAACAATTCATTTGAAAAGAAATAGTAAAATAAGTTTGTCATATATATATAAAAGCAGGTACATATTAATAAAAACTTAGTACTGTTTACCCTATTATTGTGCAGCTAAATATAATAATTAATAATGCATACAATGGGTAAATAATTACAACACAATGCTTAATTAGATTGGGTGGTAGATGGGTTGGTCGGTCTGATCCAGACACTGTATAAATGAAAGGACAGTAAGGAGAGCAGAACAAATTCTTCACAGGTGGAGACTCACTGATGGCCTATGAGACAGAGGATCATGAGACGCAATACTGCTTTCCTGCCATCAACTCATCATGTATCAAGGGAAAACGCTCTAGATATGAATACAATATCATGTATGTGTTTGTATCATTGCTGTCAGCATGGACTGTGTTTCTAAACCTGCTGGTGATCATCTCCATCTCTCACTTCAAGAAGCTTCACACTCCAACCAACCTGATTATTCTCTCTCTGGCTGTGGCCGACCTGCTTATTGGAATTGTCATGCCCATGGAGGCCACCAGGCTAACTGAGACATGTTGGTACTTTGGAGACACTTTATGCGGACTCTATTCAATATTTATTGAGGTGCCAATTTCAGCATCTCTCAGTAATTTAGTTTTAATTGCTGTTGATCGGTATGTGGCTGTGTGTCACCCTTTACTGTATCCACGGAAAGTAACCACAACTAAAACTTTAATAAGCATCTGTATGAGCTGGATTTGCTCCTCAGCTTGTATCACTGCCTATGTAATTAATAATGGATATTTTAATACTTCACTCAGAACAGACATGTGTTATGGAGAGTGTTCTGTTATGATAACATTTGCCTGGGGAGTTATTGATCTGTTTATATCTTTTATTTTTCCTTGTATAATGATTGTAACTTTATATTTGAGGATTTTTTATATAGTACATCAGCAGGTGAAAGTTATAAACGCTTTGATGAAGGGTGGTAAATGTGTAATGGAAGGTTCAGTGAGGAGGAAATCTGAGAGTAAAGCTGCTCTGACATTAGGAATCATTGTATCCGTTTATCTGCTGTGCTATATTCCATACTATATCTGTTCTATATCAGTAATCTCTTCCACAACCATAAAAATTTTGACATGGGTTTTGTATACAAATTCAGGTCTGAATCCTCTAGTTTATGCTTTATTTTATCCATGGTTTAAAAAAACAGTTAAACACGTCCTAACTCTGAAAATATTTCAGCCAGCATCCTCTCTGGTCAATATTTTTACACAAAATCAATTGTAATTAAATTGGTAAAACCGTCTTAATCCATTTCACATAAGCCGCCTTATCGTTTTTAAGTTATGAAGCGTTTTTATTTTTATTATTATTATTTTTCACTGTATGTATCTTAATAGTAAGTATTTATTATATAGTATGCTTGCTGTATACTTCACAATAAAAAAGTGACAATGTTCTGTTGTTGATTTTTTTTAGCTTATTAAATAATTTAGTAAAAATCTCAAATCTTCAGTCTAATGACATCAATTTTAATGATATTCTGGATTGTATATTTCATTTTCATCAGTCAATCTTTTTTTATGAATAATAAACACAAAAAGAGGATAATCGTTGTAGAACTATGTGTAAGTATCAAATGCATTATGGTGGGTCATAACAAAGTATATTATTAAAATGGCATATACAACGTCTCAGAGGGTTATATTCTCTAGATCTATTATATTGCATTATTCATTTTATTTTAGTTGCTTATATTATTGTTATATTTGATTTCTACTATGTAATTCCTATGCATATAGTGCAGACATACATGGTGTATGTCTGCACTATATCTGTACTTCCTTCTGTACTGGAAGATCCTGCTACAAATAAATTAATTTGTACTTGTTTGTAGCTTATATAGCCACTCAAATTTTTGTTTTAATTTACTGGCTGTCTTGTAACAGAAATATATACTCATACTCAACTCATGTCACCATGTGCTAGACATTTATACATTATTTATGTAGATAAACTACATTCCCAATACATACAGTGAACACAGTTATATACAAGTATATGTACAGGGTCTCCCACAAAAATATATTGATAATCCACAATATGAACATGGCAACATGTTCAATTATGTAATAATTATGTTATGGCTAGGAATAAACATTTGCAATTCTCAATTTTCTATCCATAAAAAAATTTAAATACTGGTTTTACTGAGTACAGAGATACTTAATTAGATACACACAGATTGTCAGCTCATGTTTACAATGGTTTTGGTTTGCATCGCTGAGCACTGTAACCAATCACAGATAAATTGATTTAATTAAGATAAGATGACATGTGATAACCATATGGATGGAAAAAAAAAAAAAAAAAAAAAATTATATATATATATATATATATTAGTGTTGTCACGATACCAAAATTATGACTTCGATACGATATCAGACTAAAATATCGATATATCGATACTAAATCGATACCACAGTAAAAAAAAAAAAAAAAAAAGGTAAGATAAGATAAGATGCTTAATATGACAACAGAACTTGTTATTATTCATTGATATTTTTTACAAAAAATTCATGTGGCCAGCATGTTCCTTAGGGTTGGGCATCGTTTTGATTTGAACAATTATTGATCAATTGATCAATTACTATTAAAATTATCTCACAAATGTTTGCTATCTGAATGTATTTTTTACAATGGGGTAATTGTGTTGCAATAGCTTACACACAGCACAAGAAAGCTTGATTTCGAATGGTAAATTGAATTTAAAAAGACGAGTAAACAGTAATAAAATAAGAACAAATAAACAGATTACAAACAATAGCACAAATAAATGCAATAGAATAGAAGATACAAATGAAATAGACTGCTTTATTTTTTCAGGTAGGTCTAACATTCAGATAAGAAACTGAATTTAAAAAAATGCATAGTAATTACATTTAAAACAACATTGGATAATGTTCTTTGTAAAAAATTCAATAGCGTACAGATGAAACTATTAAAGTTACACAAGTTGATCAGTCAAGAGCAGTTGATCGTTTGTCTTTTTGTAGTTTGAATAGCAAATGACTGCTGTCCCTTTAAGACTAACAGACGCATGGATCCTGAACACTGTTCCTGTTAGTCGTTCTTCCTGAACTGTTTGCGACTGTGTTTACGTTAATACTCTTCCAGATGTGCACTGATAATTCTTTGAGTGTATTTGACCAATAATAAGCTGGAAAAGGAAGAAAATGTTTGCACTTGTATCATGTCAGAGGCGGCTTTATCACGGTAGGCTATGTGTGTGTGCGCTTCAGATGTGGAGCACGAAATCTGCGGGGATTAGTAGAATTAATTTATGTGCAATCCCGTGCGAAATTCAGACCGATCACACACTAACACTAACACACTGTCATGAGGAAAAAGTCCAGCAGAACGCGCGTTCGCCGTGCTCAGAGGTTAACCGGGCTGAGTGAGAATATGTCGGTGTGTGTCAACTCGCTGACGGTCCGAGAGGAGAGCGCAGCTGATATCGATACTGTAAAAACTGAGAATCGTATCGTTTCAGATATTCCAGTATCGATATATATCGAAATATCGATATTTTTGACAACACTAATATATATATATATATATATATATATATATATATATATATATATATATATATATATATATATATACAGTATTAATATGTTGTCTTTTTGACCCTCTAAATATAGACCTTGTAAAAAAAGTTTTGAATAAAAGTGAGAATAAAACGGGTATTTGGAGAGGTGCTATGCCCGTGTTGCTGATACCAGAAAAAATGCTAGCAAAATCAGAGCATTACTTCAGAAAAAAACACTTCTATGTCAGAATGCTGGCTTTAAAAAGCTATAAGGAATTTACTCTGAGAAGTAGAGCCCTGCATTTAAGCCAGAGCCCAACGGGCCTTGACTTTTTTACGCCCCTAGGGCCGGGTTTCGGGAAAATTTTCACATTGACGGTTGACAGAGATGCACCAGTGTGCGCTGTACAAGTCAAGCCACGCCATGCGAGAGAGATATACCACATCCACCTGCTGCCCCCACTTCGTCCCGTAATTCATGCTTTAGATGTGGCTAAGACAGACACTTAGATAACGTAGCGTAAGCAGGGGACAGCCAGTTAGGAAACAACTTTTACATTATATAATTTTTTTTAATACTGTATCCTAAATCATATGGTGAAGTACATTTCTGAAGTGGTAACAATTAAAAGAAAAAACAACAAGAACTGTACAGAACCAAAAACCGTGACCCTAAAACCATAATACGAACAGAACCGTTGGTTTTGTGAACCGTGCCACCCCTAATTACCACACATCAATGAAATGCAGCCTCAGGGGCGCTACAGTATTTTCTATTATTAGCTAATGCATACTACCAGCTTCCCCTGTATGACTATAGTAGAGACTTTGCAGCAGTTATATGCTATCCAAAAGATGATGGCCACCATTCTGGAAGGGTTACCAGGTGTCACAAATTACCAGGATGATCTTATTGTATTCAGCAAAATGGAGAAGGAGCATGTGTTTCTTAAACTGAAAGAAGCTGAGCTGGTGTTAAATGACGATAAATGCAATTTCAGATAAGCGTCACTGCAGTTCCTGGGCCACATAATCAACGCCAATGGATTCCTTCTGCATTATGCTCTCTGTCGGTGCCTGACTTTGAACCTGCCTCTGCTGCCTGTACGGAACAGGAAACACTGTGAAAACCAATTGCACATGGCTGGCCACCCTCCATCAAAGCAGTGAGTCAGGACTTGGTCCCATACTTCAGGGTGAGAGAGGAACTTGCTGTAAAAGATACTTTCATTTACAGAGGATCAAGGCTGTTAGTCCTTGTATCTCTATGATACACTTTGATTTCCTTAGCACACGTGTCACATCCAGCAGTGGTGTGCACAAAACAGAGCTTGCGGGACCTTTACTGGTGGCCACAGATGGATTCTCGGGTCCAGTCAGCAATCGTTACATGCATTCCCTGTCAGTCAAATGACAAATCTGCTGTGACTCATCCAGCACCTCTGCAGCCAGTACAGGGTCCGTGGAAGAAACTGGTGTTGGGTCCCAGTTTGTTTTTATTATGCCCTTCACTCGCTAACTTAACATTGCTTACGTTGCATGAGTCCACGCTGCTGGCGGAACTTTTGGAATGGACTGAACTGGAACGTCCTAAGCCCTTGATTACTTGGAATCCACTGTGGAGTTGAATTTTTTTTTTTTTTTTTTTCCTTCACAAAATTGTTTAATGCGGCATTATATATGTATATAGGTGGGTTTTGGTTGTTTTAAATGTTTTTAAAAATAATTAAAATATCATAAAGTTATTTGTGGTGGGGTAAATTAAACGCGATATGCGGTGACATCACAGTCTTGTTGCATTGATGTGCTGAAGCTTCTGAAGTGTACAAATCATAGTCCCACTGCCTCCAGCCTCAATGACTACAGACCAGTGGCACTCACTCCAGTGGTGATGAAGTGCTTTAAAAAACTGGTCTGTAGTCATATTACAGCAGCCCTGCCCCTCATTCTTGACCACCACTAGTTTGCCTACAGAGCGAACAGATCCACAGGAGATGCAGTGGCAACAGCACTCCATGCCACACTTTCACACCTGGAGCGGCAGGGGAGCTATGTGCAGATGCTCCTTGTGGATTATAACTCCACATTTAACACCATCCTCCCACACAAGCTGGTGGTCAAGCTTGTAGACTTCGTGCTCCCACATGCAGGTGGATCAGCAGCTTCCTCTCTGGTCGTAGACAGAGAGTCAGAGTGGGACATCATACATCCACGGCCCTTAGCCTCAGCACTGGCTCTCCTCAGGAATGTGTGCTGAGTCCCCTGCTCTACTCCCTATATACACATGACTGCACCCCTCTCCATCACAGCAACACCATTGTGAAGTTTGCAGATGATACCACAGTGGTGGGGATCATCTCTGGGGGGAATGAGTACGCCTATAGAGATGAAGTGGAACAACTGTCGAATTGGTGCCCGGCCAACAACCTTCTTCTTAACACTGCAAAGACAAAATAACTCATAATAGACTACAAGAGAAGGAAGACATAGATTACACCATTGCTCATTAGCAGAGACAGTGTGAAGAGGATGGCAGACTTCTGCTTTCTGGGAGTCCACATACAGGACAGCTTATCCTGGAGTGTGAATACCTCTGAGCTACTGAAAAAGGCAATCAGAGACTGTACTTCCTGAGAATACTCAGGAGGAAAATCATTATAAAGAGACTGCTGGTGTCCTTTTATTGATCCTCTATTGAAAGCATACTTACTTATTGCATATGCATTTGGTATACCAGCTGTACAGTACCAGCTGTATACCAGCTCAGAGGAATGCGCTCAAGAGGCTCATCAACAACGATCAAAAGATTGTAGGCTGCCCTATCCCTGCACTGGAAGACCTAGACAGATTGCATTGTCTCAAAAAAACGTCTCGGGTTATGTATACAACCCTTGTTCCCTGAGAGGGAACGAGCACTGCGTCGAAATGACGAATTTGGGGATGCTCCCTAAGCATCAATGCATCTGAAGTATGAATGAAACTAGTCCAATCCTGATTGGTGTTACGTCACGACGTAGATGTGACGGCATACCCGGAAGCTATAAAGGGGAGGCATAGTAGCGTCAATTATCATGATGAAGCAAAACGCTCTCAGGCGATACGCCGCGTGGCGACGAGACGCAGTGCTTGTTCCCTCTCAGGGAACAGGGGTTATATACATAACTTTTGCTGTTGAAGTTGCTGTTCAGAATAAAAGTAAACGATTCCCGAAGATACAGATGGTGTTGTGCTTACTTACAACCAGCAGATCTAACAGATGCATTTAGTAATAAGTAAAATGACAATATATTTTTTCTTATTTTGTTGAATTATGAATGGGTTTCTTATGTTTTCACTTTAGAATACTGTTTCAGGTTCTAAGTAACTCCTTGATAACTATTTGGCAATTGTTCATTAAAGGGGGGGTGAAACACTCAGTTTCAGTCAGTGTCATGTCAATCTTGAGTACCTATAGAGTAGCATTGCATCCTGCATATCTCCGAAAAGTCTTTATTTTTTTTTATAATTATATAAGAAAGATGCGCTGTTCCGAGTCTTTCCGAAAAAAGCCGAGCGGGTGGGGGCGTGTCGTGTGAGCGGAGCTAAATAATGACGTGTGCTCGCTGCTGCTATTGTGTTGAGTCGAGTGCGTCGTAAAGCTGTGTCATCCCTAACAGCGGGAAAAAAACTTTATTCAAAATAAAAATATGGCTTTTAATCAGATACAGCCATACATCTATGATCCGGAATCAGACCCAGAGGCTGCAGTTGAACAGGAGCAGCAGCAAAAACGACTAGAGCAGGACGTCTCTATGTGGTACAAGTTATACACTAACTATATAATATGCTTAGCGGCTTGTGTTATTTACATATTTATACTTGAATTATATCGTCGTATTTTTGTCTTTGAAGGTGTACATGTGGGAAGTGCAGTTGTGCACGTGTGTTTGTGTGTTTACGCGTGGTTTGTGTAGACAGTAAGCGGACTGGTTTTGCACGGCAGGTTAAGTTAGTGTTTACATAGAAAGACACGGAATAGTAGCGCATTTGAATGAAGAAGCGTGCTTATTTAGTTCAACATATTTCCCCCCTCTTTGTGTATTGTTGTTTGGAGTGCTTTTACAATACACAAACATAAAGTTACACATATAGTGGCCAGCTAAACAAATGTACACGCACTACACATCGCATGCTCCATTGATCAATTAACTATACGTGATCATGTTTGGGCTACTTGATGAGCATAGGCAAAAACACAGACATTTGAAGCAGTCTCACTCACCGCCTGCGGTTCTAACGTTGGGAGTGCTCCATCATTCAGCATTAGGCGATCGGGAAAATCCGGCGTCGAGCTGGGCCTTGTTTATGAAACAGTCGGCACCGAAATGCAGCGAACAGATATAAACATTCGCGCAACTCAGTTGCTGATCCGGAAAAGCAAATTACATCCACTGTTGCCTTAACGCGGGGTTTTTGGGGAATCTGTGCAGGACTGTCTTGGTCTGGCAACCAAAAACGCACTTTTTTGGTGACATTGTTATGTGCACATCACCTGTCCAGCATCCTACAAGCCAGCGCTTTGATGGGCATAGCCTGTTACTTTCGCTCTCTCCCTCTCTCTCTCTCACGCGCTTCCGGTAGAATTGTCCGTAAGGCCCATTCAAGGAAATTCCGCCCCCATTAACGTCAAAGGGGACGCATGATCTCAAAAAACTTGCCGAAACTTATGACTAACCGGAAGTAGTATTTTTGACAAAGAAATACTCCCATCAAACGTCCACCTTAACTTTTGAAACTTTGTCTATGTTTAGTATGGGATTCCAAGTCTTTAACAGTGTAAAAAGATCAGTATGCATGAAACAGCATTTCACCCCCCCTTTAATTATGAATTGGTTTCTTATGTTTTCACTTTAGAATACTGTTCCAGGTTCTAAGTAATTCCTTGAGAACTATTTGGTAATTCTTTTTTAATGACTCATAGGTTCCCTGTATTCTCATTTTCCCCTCAGTCATTGCCTTAAATACAGAAATCATTTGGTATCACATAAACATAAAATAACTGAGCCATGTTGGCAAGGCACTTAGATTGGGGATGAGGTTCCGTCCTGAACTTCTGGTTGCAGACAATACTTACATTTTTTTTTTTAAAAATCATCAACATCATCATTAATGTACTATTAATATTGTGCCGCGAGAGCACATCAAGTTTACAAGCAACGAATCTCTGCTTACAAGCGGAATCTCAATCCATTCTCTCGCACAAAACTGGACTCACAGAAATTGCGTGTGTGCACTCACATTTTGACCTGCATGTACACTCATGAATCTCTGTGTACTCTTTCACTAGAATTGTTTTCTCTGATTTAATACTGCAAGAACTGCAACATTATAGCGTGGACACACACACAGACAGAAATAATAGTTCTTAAGGAGGCATGAATAAATTGAATAGTTACTGATTAACTAATTGATACTTAACACAATTAAAAAATGCTATTACATATTGATTAGTTAACACGCATTCCTTAGTAGTTAATATTAGTGACTTGAGTGTTAATGAAGATTTATTCATTAGTACTTCAGTAACTCTTTATTAGTTATGCATTAAGTAAGGAACAGTATTCTACAGTGTTACCAAAAAAAGCTAGTGGAAATTGGTACTAAGATTTTTTTTTGTTGTATAACCTTTTTTTTTTTTTTTTTTTTTTTTTTTTTTTTTTTTACAGTGCACAATATCAAATTTACTGTAAATAATGTGATTATGCTTGACTAACTGCAGAACTGCACACACAATTCATATTCAAATGAAATGCATAATAAATAGCTCGGATTAATTTCATCAAGAGGGCATTCTACTTATTTTTTGTCAATCCCTAGTGAAAAAAAGTATACTTTATTGTATTTCAAATATATTGTCTTTTCCGATAGTATATTAGAAATATACTTACAAAAAATGTACCATTTCTAAATATATAAAAAATATATTAGCATCATATTTCACAATACAACTTTTAACACACTTTAAAATAATTGTATTTTAGTATATTTTCTAAAAATATATTTTAGAAAAATATACTTTAAATGAAAGTTCAGTGTGCTTTTGTAAAGTGTACTTATTTGAACATTACTTTAAAATATATTTTTTTATATATTTTAAACTTATGCTCAAAATTGTCATTGTTAATGCACTAAAAGAATATTTTAAAAATACATAATTAATATCATTAAGCTGTATAAAAAGTTATAAATACTGTTTAAGTTTATTTACTCATGCTTAACTGTTCAAGCTTAAGCATTAATAAATAAGTGATAATAAATTATTATTATATAAATAAATTATTATATAATAATAATAATAATAATAATAGATTTTATTTATAATGCACTTTTCATTCCGAAGAATCTCAAAGTGCAACAAGGGGGGGGGGGAATAACAACAAAAAATGAATAACAAGTAAAAATATAGAATACTACTACAAACAATCAACCAACACAGAAAACAGAACAGAAAACAGAGCTGATGGTGAACAGAAACAGAGCTGATGGTGAACAGAAAACAGCTGATGGTGGAAGTCTCTGTTAGCTCCGCAGCACACTGTGGTCCACTCCATGTTTCAGATTTCTCCCAGCGGCAGTGTACCGATGACATCGCCGAGGCAGGACAGCTGAAGACCAGATGATGGGTCTTCATGACGATTCAAACGATGGGGATCGCCGCAGCACCATGCAGGAGGCAGAACATTTTTTCGGGCACTTCTGTGGACACACCGGGGTCGGCGCAGAAGTCCAAGCCGCTCCACGGCCGCAATGCAGGACGGAACAGCGGCGCAGCCGAGAAGCGGAACATCCCAACATCATGCCGGACGCCGATTACGATGGCCCAGATGACGCTAGCCCGGTGCAAACTTCAGCCACCATGCAGCTTAAGCCCAAGGGAGTCCACCAGTGAGCAGTCGCGGCGAGAAACATCAAATGTCCTCCAAACCAGAACCAACCAACCGCAGCAATTCAAACGTAAACATTAGAAGCGGTGGAAAACGGCGAAACGAGGAACAACGTCCTCTCAGTGGCTGCCAGCAATCAGCAACAGCCCCAATTGTAGCTCTGACTGTTAGACTAGTCACAAACATAAGGAAATAAAATAAAATCTAAATCTAATAGTACATTAACATGATCATTTGTGGGTGGAGAAGCGGCGAACAGACGACGCCAGCGTCCTCTCCCCCACGTTGCCTAGCCAACTGGGCTAAAATGGGCTAAAGCCATATGGACTAAAAGCCCATTTTTAAATATATGCAGTGTATGCTATAAGCCCTACTTTAGTTGTGATTTAAGTGTAAATATGTTTAATAAGTTTACACTGGCAAAGAAGAATCCAACACCACACTTAAAATACAACGCAAGAAAATATGAGTTAAATAGTTGTTTCTTATTGGAATTCAAATGTCTCTTCATTGATCTGTGACCAATCAGATTGTGTTGCTCAATGCCTGCAGCCAATCAGAGTCAGAGCTGCTGACGGTACTCGTCTGTATATGACGCTCACTCGCGGGAGGTTTGCAGCCTTGCAGGTGAAGTACAATGTTGCGTTACATTAATTATTTAATAAAACACTGAAAGCGGAAAGTACATTGCTTATTCTTCGGACCAGTTCAATTACGTCACATCGCTGCCTGACCTTGATGGTGACGAAACTGTTTTGGAATAAAATGGTGATCCCGAAAAGCACCGGAAAAAGTCCTTCTGTTTGGAGGTAAGTAAGTTAATATGTAATGTCACTAAACGTGAATAAAAAGTTGAATGAACATGCACCTGACCTTATCTCTTGTATATTCTGTTAACAGATTGCGTTTTTCGCGAGTGTTTGCTGTCAACTGTCCCTGTGTAAGCGGTCATCAGACGCAAGTGTAATGAACAGCTCACCAGAAAATTGAATATAATAATGTGTAATTTATATGTATAGAGATGGTCAGTGGAATTAGTTCAATGATAGGTTTTCCTACATCTTCCAGTGTTAATTTAATGAAAAACATAGTAAGTTAATTTTGTTTAGCTTTGCTGAAACCATGTGAAACCATTTATAAAAATCGTTGGGCTTGTTTAATGAAATGTCTCTTCATTAGTTATGTGTGTTAGATTTGATTCATTTATTGTAATGTCCTTGAAAACAAATGCATTCAGCATTGGGAAAGTAAGTCAGTAAGTAATTTATTAAAATGTAATGTAGCACATTTAAAATACTGTATTGTATGACATTATGTAATTCAAAGTATATTGTACAATGTATAGCTAAGTAATAACACATTGTATTGTTATTGACTACAAAGTGTATATTTTTAGTCATTTGATTGAGTCAAGGTAAATAAAATTATATTATATTCGAAGTATATTGCTTGTGTGTTCTGAATATACTGTTAATTAATTTGTAATTTATTAAAACACAAATAAAGTATGCTATAACACAAAGTGTACTTATAATACAAATAAAGTGTACTATAATACGAATAAAGTATACTTATAATACAAATAAAATATACTTAACACAAATAAAATATACTTATAATAAAAATAAAGCACATTTAATATCACTAAAGCATGTAATTAGTCATTATACTTAAAGTGTACTAAGTATACTTAAAGTTGTTCCAATTTAGCACACAAAAGTATACTAAATACACTTAAAGTTGTGCTTTAACACAATTTAATTACAACTTAAATATACTTAGTACAAAACTAGTTGTGTCAAAATAGCACACTTCAAGTTAACTAGTCATTAACACACTTCAAGTATACTGAAAATGAGTCTGGCCGCAAGTATACTTAGTATACTTTTTTTTCACTAGGGATGGCTTGCATTACAACAGGTTTCCTTCAACACAGCCTTATTAAGAACCTGCAATTACAAACAAGAAATGTTTACGACAGGTTTCTATAATCACTGGTTGATTCTCACAGGTTCGGCTCCAGAAATGGCATGGGTGCGAAGGAGAAAAAGTAGGAGGAAAAGATGGGGTTAGGAGAGAGTGAGGGAAGGAGACTGACTCATTTGACAGGTGGATCTAACTGACCAATAGTTCAGTTATTATTATGCTTGTTCACTATGTCTATTTGTGAGTGCACACTGCTGTTATTTGGTTAAAACCTAAATAAAGCAATGTCTAAAAGGAAATGGTTTCTACTTTTATTATAAACTCACAGTGTTTGTTTTCATATTCATTTAAAATATAAGAATAGAAGGGATAGTTGATGAGCAAAACAGCAAGTAATATGGGCAATATGATTAAAGAAATAAGATAAATAAAAATATGAAAGAGCAAAAACAAACTTGACTCAAAAAAACCCTCAAAAACTTTTGACTCTCCATGACTCTCCATATTCCTACAACAATTACTGAAATTTAAATGAATTTGTTCCCTTTCAGTCGGTCACGTTCGACGTACGTCAGAACTGAACCGACGAATTGGGATCTGAACTCAGAGACCTATCCACTTCGAGTGTATAAAAACGAGCCAATCGGAGATTGGCATGTGATCTGCACATTCCACGCTCCGCCCCGCAGCGCGGGTATAAATAGGAAGTGGAATGGCAGATCAATGCTTTCAACTTCAGAGCCGAACAGTAGTTTGCTGTTGCCACGAAGAGTGTGTAGAAATTGAGTCTTTTGTGAGAGGAAGGAAAACTGCCAGTGTGGGTGAAACGGCGCTTCAGCAAGAGACCGATCTACGTTGCAATTGTTTGCATTCACAAAAAAGAGCTTTTGTTGTTGGTTCGCTGGGCGTTTCCTAACATTGAGTGTCACACGCAGGCTTGCACTGTGGACTGCGTGCTGACCGCGGTCATCTCCCTGTGTGCTTCAGCACGTCTAAAAGAGCGGTTTTCCATCCTAAAAGAGCAAACACGGTTTGACCCTGCGTCTTTTTCAAGATGTCATTCAAACCGTGTGTTTCTGGGTGCGGTCGCTTTCTGTCCCCGCTTGACGGTCACCTTCGTTGTCTCACGTGTTTGGGCATTCAGCACGCTGAGGCGGCGTTCGTGAATGAGTCATGTTCTCACTGCGGGAACATGACCATCGCAGTGCTTCGGTCCAGACTCCAATACCTCAAAGCAGGTAGAGCACCCTCGCGCATCCCCCGGTCTAGCGGTCCTTCTGCGCCTAAGCAGAGGGCTGCTACTCTGGCTGATGACTTGGGTGGGGACCTGAGGGTGACGGTCAGGGCAAACCCGACGGGTCAAATGGCTCCTCGGGCCCCTCCACTGTGCCGGTGGAGTTCCCGGAAGAGCGTGCTGATCTCTCGCGCGGAGTTCCAGCTGTTTCCTTCGGGGCTCCGGCGGAAGACAGGATGTCGGTCGCAGCATCGGGGGACGAGCTAATGGGCTCTGAGGATGAGGATTCGGCTGCGCTGCCCCCTTGGGGTGTGACAGCGTTGCCCGAGTCTGACCCAGAGCTTACGGCTATGCTTTCCCGGGCCGCCGCAAGCGTAGGGCTCGAGTGGAACCCCCCACCGTGTCCCGAACCTTCGCGGTTGGACGATTGGTTTCTCGGGACGGCCCGTAGTGGTTCTCAGCGCCCCGCCCCGGTGCCTTTCTTCTCAGAAGTGCATCAGGAGATCTCGACGTTGTGGGCAGCGCTCGCACGCGATCGACGGACTCCTCCGTCCTCACTTCCCTCGATAGCGGTGCGGTGAAGGGTTACGTGGGAATCCCTCCAGTCGAGCGGTCGGTGGTGATGCACCTGTGTCCCAAGACCGCTGCGGACTGGCGTGGTGCCCCGGCACCACAGCATTGCATGCCATGGCGCTCCTGCAGGTCTACCAGGCCAAGGCGCTCATGGAACTGCACGAGGGAAGTTCCGACCAGGGCGTTATGCAGGAACTGCGTGCGGCGACGGACCTCGCTCTCCGAGCGACGAAAGTCACTGCATGCTCCCTGGGTCCAGGAACGCCACCTGTGGCTGAACCTGGCAGATATGCGTGATGCGGACAAGGTACGATTCCTGAACGCCCCTATCTGTCAGGCCGGCCTCTTCGGCGACGCCATCGAGGACTTTGCCCAGCAGTTCTTGGTGGCCCAGAAGCAGACGGAGGCTATCAAGAACATTCTGCCCTGGCGACCTGCTGCTGCCTCCACCCAGTCGCCGGCCGCAGCACCCCCGCCTGCTCGTCACCGAGGGCGTCCCCCGGCGTCCGCCTCCGCCCCTGCCAAGCCAAAGCAGCAGCCTCCACCGGCCAAGCAGGGTGCCGGGCGCAAGGGTGGCGCCCAACCTGTCCAGGGCGCTAAACCGCCCGGCAAGTGCAAGGGGAAGCGGCCCTGAGACAGGCAGCCCAGGGAGGACAGGAGCTGCTCTTCGGGAGATGATGTCCGCATCCCGCCCCGACTGGTATTTTACATCTGCCGCCAGCTCTCCGGAGCTCGGCGGTACCCACCTTTTCACCAAAAGAGCAGTTTCCTATCTCCCTGGGCCCCAAGAGGGTCAGGGTGGCAGTTCACGACACCTCCGGGCTTTGTCTCTCCCTCCCTCCCCTCGCCAGGGGGCAGCAGAGTGGGCTTCGAGGACGCCTCCGGGCCTTCTCACCCACTCTCTGACCCACTCGGGAACACTCAGACAACACTCTGGGCCGCCTACGGGCCTCCCGAGTCGGGTCTGAGCATCCCACCTCTCTGACTCCGGGCAGCGAGCAGCAGAGCAGGCTCCGAGGACGCCTCCGGGCCTTCTCACCCGCTCCCTGCCCGCACCAGGAGTACTCGCGCGACACTCCGGGCCGCCTCGGGGCCTCCCGAGTCGAGCCAGAGCACTCAGTTGCGCTGCCCCACCCCGGGCATGTCTGTGGTGCCGTTGATCCCGCTGGTACGGTCCCTGGGAGCGTGGCTACAGCTCCCTCGACCGTCCCGTTGGCTCATCCGTACCATCAGACTCGGCTACGCGATTCAGTTCGCGCGCCAGCCGCCCAGGTACAAGGGCATCCTCTTCACCTCAGTGCGAAGCAGCGATGCCCAAGTCTTGCGGTCAGAGATCGAGGTCCTACTGGCGAAGGATGCGATCGAGCCGGTTCCTCCAGCCGAGATGAAGACAGGGTTCTACAGTCCCTACTTCATCGTGCCCAAGAAAGGGGGTGGGCTACGGCCAATCCTGGACCTGCGCGTCCTGAATCGGGCCCTGCACAAGCTCCCGTTCCGGATGTTAACGCAGAAACGCATTTTCCAATGCATCTGTCCCCAGGATTGGTTCGCAGCGATCGACCTGAAGGATGCGTACTTCCATGTCTCCATTCTCCCTCGACACAGACCATTCCTACGTTTTGCGTTCGAGGGAAGGGCATACCAGTACAAGGTCCTGCCCTTTGGGCTGTCCCTGTCGCCTCGCGTCTTTACGAAGATCGCGGAGGCAGCCATTGTTCCACTCCGAGAACGCGGCGTTCGCATTCTCAACTTTCTCGCCCAGTCTCGGGAGCAGTTGTGCGAACACAGGGACATGGTGCTCAGTCACCTCAGCCTGTTGGGCCTTTGGGTCAACCGAGAGAAGGGCAAACTCTGTCCTACTCAGAGAATCTCTTACCTCGGCATGGAGCTGGATTCGGTCAACCAGACTGCGCGCCTCACGGAGGAGCGAGTCAGGTCGGTGTTGAACTGCTTGAATATGTTCAAAGGCAGAACAGCGGTCCCACTGAAACTTTTTCAGAGGCTCCTGGGGCATATGGCATCTGCAGCCGCGGTCACGCCGCTCGGATTGCTTCATATGAGACCGCTCCAACACTGGCTTCATGGCCGAGTCCCGAGGTGGGCGTGGCGGAGCGGCCAGTACCGGGTCCCACTGACTCCGTACTGCTGCCAAACCTTCATCCTTGGTCAGACACAACATTTCTCCGGGCCGGGGTGCCCTTGGAACAAGTGTCCAGGCATGCTGTGCTGTTCACGGATGCCTCATCCACGGGCTGGGGGGCCACGTACAACGGGCATGCAGTTGTGGGTCTGTGGACGGAACCACAGACCCGCAACTCCCTGACCGGGGGTACCCTCGGCACAGATGCACTGGCGCACAGCTGCACTCGGGACCTACGCAAGTATGCGTTTCCCCCAGTGAGCCTTCTTGCACAGACACTGTGCAAAGTCAGAGAGGACGAGGAGCAGGTCTTGCGAGTTGCGCCGTATTGGCCCAACCAGACCTGGTTCCCAGAACTTACTCTCCTCGCGACAGACCCTCCTTGGCCCATTTCCCTGAGGAAGGACCTTCTTTCTCAGGGACGGGGCACTCTATGGCACCCGCGTCCAGACCTCTAGAATCTTCATGTCTGGTCCCTGGACGGGACACGGAGGTTCAAGATGGACTACCACAAGCAGTCGTAGATACCATCTCTTTAGCTAGAGCCCCCTCTACAAGGCGCCTCTATGTACTGAAGTGGAACCTGTTCGTTGAGTGGTGCTCTTCCCGCCAGGAAGGTGTCGTGCTTTCCTTCCTGCAAGACGGGTTGGAGCGAAGGCTGTCTCCCTCCACCCTCAAAGTGTACGTCGCCGCAATAGCGGCGTACTAAGACGCAGTTGAAGGTAAGTCCGTAGGAAAGCACGACCTAATCGTCAGGTTCCTCAGAGGTGCGAGGAGACTAAATCCTCCTCGTCCATCCTCGATACCCCTTGGGACTTAGCTCTGGTGCTCAGAGCACTTCAGAGCCCTCCCTTCGAGCCTTTGGAGTCAATTGAGCTTAAGATCTTGTCAATGAAGACAGTGCTCCTGACTGCATTGGCCTCTATCAAGAGGGTAGGGGACCTGCACGCACTTTCGGTCAGCGAATCGTGCCTAGAGTTCGTGCCTGGTAACTCTTACGTTATCCTGAGACCTAGGCCCGGATACGTGCCCAAGGTTCCTACCACTCCCTTCCGGGACCAGGTGGTGAACCTGCAAGCGCTGCCTTCGGAGGAGGCAGACCCAGCCCTGGCTTTGTTGTGTCCGGTCCGCGCTCTTCGCGCTTACATTGACCGGACCCAAAGCCTTCGGACCTCAGAGCAACTCTTCGTCTGTTACGGAGGCCAGCAGAAGGGAAAGGCTGTCTCCAAGCAGAGGTTAGCCCACTGGACAGTGGATGCTATAGTTTTGGCTTACCAGTCCCAAGACGTGCCTTGCCCGTTGCATCCTCCTGGGCGCTGGCTCAAGGCGCCTCGCTGACAGACATTTGTAGAGCTGCGGGCTGGGCGACACCTAACACGTTCACTAGATTTTATAGCCTACGTGTAGAAGTATCTTCCCGCATCCTCGCCCCTGGTGGCCAGGAGCGCTAAGTGCCCGTTCTAAGTGTCGGCTTGCAACGCCACTCCCGCCCTCTGGGCCGGATACGTGCGTTTATTGTCTCCAGTTGTGTTCCCCGGGAAACCGGCTAACCCTGTCGAGCTCCTCCGTCACCCCATGCGGTGTCAGACGCTGCGGACCGTCTGACGCTAGGCCTGCACCCGTATGCTTGTGGAACGTGGTTGTAGGCCGGGTTCCATATGTAGCGGTTCCCTCTCGGTAACCCCATATGTGTATTCTTCCATGGTACCTGCTACCCTCCGGGCTAGCCCCGTGTCTTTCCCTTGACAGAGCCCGCTCTGTCGTCTCTGGGCGTGTTCTTTCCCCCCTACAATTAGGTTGGAACCACCCCAGAGACTGCCATATGTTGCACTACCCTGCCAGGTTAGTCCTTATGTGTATTCCGCCACCCCTCCTTCCCTGAAGGACGTGGCCCCCGCAGCGTACCTCTTCCGAGAGAGCAGGCTTCCCAGCGGTCTATGGTCACTCTAAGTGGGTCTTACAGAAACAGCAGTGACTGACCTCCCTGCTTGGAGCCCTGACTTCCGTACCATACTAGACGGTCCAGTGTGCTCAAGCAGGACGCTGGAAGGGCCAGCATCCTGGCGTTTTCCAGAGGAATCCGAATTCGTCGGTTCAGTTCTGACGTACGTTGAACGTGACCGACTGAAAGGGAACGTCTCGGTTACACATGTAACCCTCGTTCCCTGAAGAAAGGAACGGAGACGTACGTCCCGTCGCTAGGTGCTGTGCTTCAGCTAGGAGCCCAGTCACGTATTCGGCTCCTCAGTTGAAAAAAGCATTGATCTGCCATTCCACTTCCTATTTATACCCGCGCTGCGGGGCGGGGCGTGGCATGTGCGGATCACATGCCAATCTCCGATTGGCTCGTTTTTATACACTCTAAGTGGATAGGTCTCTGAGTTCAGATCCCAATTTGTCGGTTCAGTTCTTACGTACGTCTCCGTTCCCTTCTTCAGGGAACGAGGGTTACATACGTAACCGAGACGTTATTCCTGTTACTCTCTTTTGTGAAAAATTAGCTTGCAGACAAGAAAGCTCAAATCTAGGCCCTAGCCTATAGTCTGTTTTTTGTATCCTCCTTATTACACATTGTTGCAGCCATTAAAATTAGTCAGTTTCGTTGTTAATGTCAAAGTAATTGTTTAATTTAATTTCTTTATTAAGTTAATTTAGAAAAAAGTTTGGAACATTTTTTGTATGTTAAATTAATGTTTTTATTTTTTAAAGTGAAGACCAAGTAGCCAGTGGCCGACAGTGAGTTATCCTAACGCATTAGCCTCTCAAATCAACACTGTTTATTAATATTGAAAAATATTTTTAAAAATGTTTTAAAATACTTAGAGCATCACAAATATAGTTTAAACGTTTAGCCTATTATCACCACCACAGTAAAAGGGCATTTTTGATATGTTGAGGTTAGACTGATCAAATAGGCGCTCACAAACGAAACAGTCTGCACAATCTACACAAATAAAAAAATAAACATGAAAACATGGATGTTGTCTTGCCTTAGCCTACACATTTATCTTTGTTTACCTGTAAGGCAACACAAAAGAACATAATTCTTAAAAGAACATAACATAATTTAAATTTTTTATGCAAATGTGACAATTTTCAATTATAGTTGAAGTAACCCCTTTAGTGCTGCTCATTTTTAAATTTGATTTCACTGGTCAGTATGTCAGTGTTCATAGATGTGGATATAGCAAAGATTTCATCTCTTCATTTTTGGCTGTAGTTCACAGTAATTTGACTACCAAGTTTGGAATTATTAAAAGAAAATAATTATGTCATTGCATCATCAGACTGGGCGGTAAATGGGTTGGTTAGTCTGATCCAGACACTGTATAAATGAAAGCAGTAAGGGGAGCAGAACAAACTTCTAACAGGAGGAGACTCACTCATGGCCCATGAGACAGAGGATCATGAGACTCAATACTGCTTTCCTGCCATCAACTCATCATGTATCAAGGGGACACGCTCCAGACATGAATACAATATCATGTATGTGTTTTTTTCATTGCTGTCAGCATGGACTGTGTTTCTGAACCTGCTGGTGATCATCTCCATCGCTCACTTCAAGAAGCTTCACACTCCAACCAACCTGATTATTCTCTCTCTGGCTGTGGCCGACATGCTTATTGGACTTATTGTGATGCCTGTGGATGCCATCAAGTTGATTGAGACATGTTGGTACTTTGGAGAAACTTTGTGTGACCCGTTTATGATAATCATGGGACTGCTTATCTCAACATCTATTTGTAATTTAGTTTTAATTGCTGTTGATCGATATGTGGCTGTGTGTCACCCTTTACTGTACCCACAGACAATAACCACAACTAAAACTGTGATAAGCATCTGTCTCAGCTGGTTTTGCTCCTCTACCTACAATATTGGCTTTTCAATTAATGGCAGATATTTTGCAAGTTCCCAAAGATCAAATGTGTGCTATGGAATGTGCTATTTAGTAATAAGTTTTTCATGGACATACATAGACCTTATATTTTCATTTTTGTTACCTTGTACCCTTATTATAATTTTATATTTGAGGATATTTTATGTTGCTCATCAGCAAGTGAAACTTTTAAACTCAATGATGAAGAGTGGTAAATGTGTAACGGAAGGTTCAGGGAGGAGACAATCAGAGAGAAAGGCTGCAATGACATTAGGAATCATTGTGACAGCTTATCTGCTTTGCTATATTCCATACTATATATTGTCTGTAACAGGGACGACAGAAAATTCTTCTACCACACTGACATTTCTAATTTGGACTTTGTATGTTAACTCAAGTCTAAATCCTCTTGTCTATGCTTTATTTTACAGCTGGTTTAAAATATCAGTTAAACACATATTAACTCTTAAAATATTGGAGCCATCTTCCTCTCTCATGGACATTTTTAAAATCTATGAATAATTGAATGTGGGGGTTGATTTTATTGTTATTTTTTCAATAAATTACATACTGATCATGTACTAATGGTTTGTTCATCTTTAAATATTTTTTATTGAGACAATGATACTAAAACAACTTTGACATAAATACTTAAATTATTTCTAAGTGGCAAATAATGTATCAAATAATTTGTAATCCATCTACTATTGTTCTGTTTAATTTATTTCATGATTTACATTTTTATTTTTTGTATTTTTTTTATAAGTTACAACACATTTATAAAATGTTAGCATATCACTTGCTAAATCAGGGTTTCTCAACTCTGGCCCTCAAAGTCCACTTTCCTGCACAGTTTAGCTCCAACCTTGATCAAACTCACCTGCCTACCTACGTTATTTTGCAAGGTGGAAGTAAGCTATTTTCTGTAAATATGTGTAAAAAAAAAGTGCAGTAAACGGTAAAACTATTTGCACTACAAACAAGTGTGTTTAGAATTATGACAGTACATTAAAATAGGCAGAAATGGGCATAAATACCTGAAAATGTATTTAAAATAAAAATTGTAATACCTCAGTTGAAATGGATCAAAAACTTTTTTTTTTTTATTTACTTTTTAAATACAATAAAATTAATAATTTGAAAATACACAAAATACATGTGAAATTGACCATTCAGTAAAGTAGTTCTTATAAGACTGAAATCTGTATGGACCTAATCTGAATGTGAAGAACATTTTGGTGTGTACAAAAAAAGGGGGAAAAAAGTGAATAACTTTAGGTCATTAATAGGGAACTAGGCAGGAAGTAATGCAGGTCTAATAAGTACAAAATTAACACTTCAGTTACTACTATGAAAACAATCTGAACTAATCAGTAAGTAATACTGAATTTATCAAGGAACTATCTCCTAAATTTAGGTTCAGTTATTAACTATTAAGTAGTTGCTTATTAGCATGTATATTACTAGGATATTGGCTGTTTATTAGTACTTATAAAGCACATATTAATGCCTTATTCTGCATGACCTTATTCTACACCCCTTAATCCTACCCAACACCTAAACTTAAATGCTACAAAAATACCTTACTAACTATTATTAAGCAGTAAATTAGGAGTTTATTGAGGCAAAAGTTGTAGTTATTAGTGAATATGTGTTCCCTATACTAAAGTGTTACTGATACTACTTACTGATTAGTTACATTTGTTTCTATATTAGTTAATAGTGGTAGTTGAAGTGTTAATGCAGTACTTCCATTACTTCCTGCATAGTTACCAATTTATGATGGACCATTATTTGAAAGTGTTTACCCCGTTTTTATAAAAATTTGGTGATAGAGATAGGTTAAATGAAAACAAAGTTGTATCTGTGTGCCACTTCTATACTTATTTCCAGCCCTCGATGTGTACTTTTTCCGAGCCTGTACTGAAGCGAGCTGCACAGCAAACTTCTACCTGACAGTCAAAGCGGCATTATATCACAAAAGTGTGGACTCGGAGGAAGATTGTGAGGCCTTAAGGTTCCTGGGCCTTTGACTGTCGGCTAGTCTACTTTTTAATCTATGTTCTAGAAACATATTTTGTTGAAACTGGTTGAAAGTCTTTTCACGTCCTGATAATAATCAGGACATGAACTTGCCTGTAAACATATGTATTTTCTCAATAACAACATTGCTTTCAAAGCTATCTCTCTATTACTAGCCTCTCTGACTTTTATTTAATTCTCAATCCTATTGACCGGCGACAGCCCATGACATCATCAACATGCGACCCGGAAGTAACACATGATAAGGGAGCAAAACAAGGGAGCAAAACATAATGGTTGCGTCCGAAAACCTAGGCAGCGGACTCGTTGCCTCGCTGCCTCATCAGACAATGACTCTGCAGGCAGTGTTTTGTGCATGAAGGCACCTCATGAAACTAATTTCGGACAGACTTCTAAGGCAGTGTAACAGTTTATTGATCTACAGCTAAATAGAGAGAGCTCTGGTGATAACAAAAGACATATTTAATTACTACAGTAGTGATTTATTGCTAGAAAAGATATAAGAAGTGAAATATGTTGGTAAAAAACGTTCATTTACACACAAACTCACCCGTAAACGCAACTTCTGGACGCCATCTTTTTTCCCCACCTCAACTGTCACTGAATGGAAAGCACAGGATTGTGGGATATCAAAGGCAGCGAAGGACATGTGTGCTGCCTTCCAAAATCGATCAGATGAAGGTATCTCAGGAGACAGGAAGTGAAGAAAACATTAGATTCGGACGTGGCCCGATGCCTTCTTGCCTTGAAATGTGTCCTCCGAAGGCAGCATTTTGCAGGTTTCGGACGCAGCCGACATATACCAGTGTTTCTCACTGCACGGCTTCTTTTTAAAAAAAATAGTTTTATTTAGTGATTTTAAAGCTTATTTATGACTTTATTTAGGCTATTTATATTAATTTTAACAAAGTGATTGATTAACTAAAATGATAAATGTGTAATTGATTAAGGGTATAATAATTACATAAATTATATCTAAATCATTTAAAATTATTATTTTTATAAATAAGCATTGTTAAAAGCCAGATGCTTTAGTCTTTAAAAACCATTTGCTATGTAGTGACCTTTAATTTGGAGCAGAAACAGGGGGAGTGACTTTATTGCATCAGAGGTGTGTCACTTTACTCACAGCTGATTGGCCCAATTTCAGTTTGAGATCTCTTATCCAGAACATAACCTGCCCCAGAGCAGGTTAGCTGTGGAGCGTAAGTTACTATGGCGATGAACACAGCTAAAAGCCAAACCACTTTAATGGTACATAAAATCCAGGATTGGCACAAACTAAGCTTAAAGAAATCTGACTAGCCAGCTAAACCAGCTTCATGGTACAGGCCCCTAGTTTATCCCCAGTTTGTCTAATGAGTTATAGCCATCACCTGTGTCCTGTTTATCACATCGTTTAAGCTGTGTATTTAGTTTTCAGTTTCACCCCAGTGTTTGTCCGTTGACGTTCATGTAATGTGGTATTATGTTTCCTGAGTTATTGCTATTAAAAAATCCTGTTCCAAGCTCCTTCGCCTTCGTGAATTTCATCAACGCCACAATTTGTAACAGATTGACGGAGAAAAACATTTTTTTTTTGTTTTGTTTCTCTGTTTTCCCATGGCCCTTCCTGAGGTCCAGCTTATCTGCCTGGAGCAGGGAGACCGCCCGCTGGAAGCACACACCCAGGACTTTCTCAGCTCGCGTGCCTGTCCCGTTTCCTGGACCGCTCGTTCAGTGTGTTCTACTACGCCGGCCTGAGCGAGCGGTTGAAGGCACGCGTTCCAGTGGGCAGTCCAAAGGAAGACTTGGTCGCATTTGCATTCGCATTCGCATACTGGTAAATAACCACTCGCCATTGATCATCGGCCCCGCTGAGGAGAACAGCGTTACCAGTCCCACTCCACCACTGCCAGAGACCAACTAACCACCACCAGCGAGTGATGCAACGGAGATGTTGTACGAGCCCACCACAGATCGTGGGGACCGGCCACCACGGATGAAGAGCCCGTACCGAGGACAAGGACGGAGAGTGTCATCGCCACGGATCCCGGACCACCAACTAAGATCTGACCAGGTGCGTGAGCCAGCAACGCCGAACATCGCTGAGGGAGTCATTGTGGAGTTCGAGGGCTGGGAGGAAAGCCCTGCCCACAACAACTCCACGGTGGATGAGCTGCAAGAAGTTGCTAGCAGTCACATGGCAGAACTGAGGAAGGTGTGTAAAGTGGATTTAATTGACTTTTTTGGAGAGGTTTTCCCTGTGCTCCCTGTATCTCCAGTGTTCTCTGAGTCTCCACCAACCCCAGAGTCTCCTGAGGTTCAAGAATTCCCACCCAGCCTCCCTCTCCCACCTTCTCATTTGGTCCACTCCTCAGTGCTTCCTTCGCTGCTGCCCTTCCGCCCCTCCGCCCCTTCAAGTCTGAAAACTTACATAAATTAGTAACCTTGACAGCTAGAGTTTTCCATTGACCCTCCAGACTGCTCATGCTTTGCATTATAATGCCTCAGCATGGAAGACGTATTACTATTACACGGCAACTGCTGATCTCACACCAAGCACTGAACCTGTAACAACAAAGTTTATATGTGTGAGGATCTATACAATTACATGTAGGCAAGGCAAGTTTATTTATATAATGTTTCATACACAGAAATTAGAAAACAATCTAAGAGAAAAAAGCCCTTAAAATCATGAATGAGAATTTGAAATAAAAATTAAAAAAATAAAATAATGGTGGATTTTTGTTTAAAATGTGTTTAAAAGCATTCACACAGAAATAAAACTGCCTTAAGTTAAAATTGCAGTCAGTGTGAAGCAGCACAGTGCTCAGCAGCACGGGGTGAAGGAAACTTAATTTGATTTGTCAAGGTTTACTAGTCACAATTATCAACATATAATGATTTGCATTATTATTATTTGGGGTTATTTGTCATTATATTTATTTTGATTTAGTTAGATTGCAAATAACTTGTTAAAAAATGTTAATTGTATGTTTTTCCCTTCTCTTGTTTAAGTGAGCTCACCGTTTGTCTTATAAACCTGTCTGTTGTCTCGGTTAGGAGGTCAGTTTGTTCTGTTAGGTTCTCCTGAGTTTTGTCTTTATATTGAGTTAAGTTTGTGTTGGTGACCTCAGTTTATTTAAGTCTAGCTAAAGTGTTTGTTAGATTACAGTGGGGCAAACAATTATTTAGTCAGCCACCAATTGTGCAAGTTCTCCCACTTAAAAATATGAGAGAGGCCTGTAATTTTCATCATAGGCACACTTCAACTATGAGAGACTGAATGAGAAAAACAATCCAGAAAATCACATTGTCTGATTTTTAAAGAATTTATTTGTAAATTATGGTAGAAAATAAGTAGTTGGTCACCTACAAAAAAGCAAGATTTCTGGCTCTCACAGACCTGTAACTTCTTTAAGAGGCTCCTCTATCCTCCACTTATTATTATTTGCACCTGTTTGAACTCTTTATCAGTATAAAAGACACCTGTCCACAACCCCAAACAGTCAGACTCCAAACTCCACTATGTTCAAGACAAAAGAACTGTCAAAAGACACCAAAAACAAAATTGTAGGCCTGTGCCAGGCTGGGAAGACCGAAGAATCTGCAATAGGTAAGCAGCTTGGTGTGAAGAAATTAATGTGGGAGCAATTATTAGAAAATGGAAGACACACAAGACCACTGAAAATCTACCTCGATCTGGGGCTCCATGCAAGATCTCACCCCGTGGGTGATTACTATCTGTGACTGTGGCAAGGTGGACGAGCGAGATACATGGGAGGAGCAAGCGGGGCGTGACTGCGAATAGCGTCACCTGTGAGTCACACCGGTCTCAAGTCCTCTCATGAGGGAGCTCGGAGGTATATAAGGATGAGATGAGCGACACCAGTGAAGGACGAGAGAGGACCAGGCCTTGGTTTTGTGTTATGGTTTTGTTTATTATTTAAATAAACTCTTTGAATGTTCACCAGTTCCCGACTCCTTCCTGAACTATGAACTTTATTACATTGGTGGATGAAGGAGGAACATGCTGTCGAAGAGCCCGCGCTGTTGAGGGGGATCGCGGTGCTGAGCAGTTTGGGCAGCACGATGGATGAAGACCACGAGGGACTGCCGGATGCAGTGGTGCTGGAGCGTGTGAAGATCTGGCGAAAAGAAGAGCTCACTGCCGTGCCCCTGGGTCGAGGTGGGTTGGCTGCCGTCCGAGAGGAAGCGGAGGAATCACTTGTGGTGAGCCGGAGCCTACTGCCGTCTGCCATCGCATGGCATCGTGAGGAAAAGCCTCTCGGCTGGCTGAGGACCGAGCAGCAGTGTGTTGAACCAGATTTGTATTTATTTTGTCTTTCTCTTTTCTTTTCTTCTCTCTACCCTCTCCCCTCTATCGTTCTGTCACTCCTAATGCTCCTGGCTCTGTTTATCTCGCCTCTATGTCATCTCTGTCCTTACCCCCAGGTACCGCAGCCACTGTGATTCTTTCTTCCCATATCTACGGACTTCATTACAGACACAAAATCTGATGAGAAGCTGAAATGCAGAGGGATATCATCAATATCATTCATCCATATTGGCGGAAATGAGAGACACCAAGTTTTGAATGTATTTATCTTCAAAATGAGATTTTGTCATTGTTTTGGAGCACACAGCTTATAGATAACAGTAAGGCTAATATATTCTCTACACAGTGGCCTCAAAACATGAATAGTCTATTTTGCATGAAATAGAGAATATTAAAGTGGCATCAAATAATGGTAATTAAGCTTTTTTCAGTACTAACTTGTAACTTCTCTTTCTGACAATTTTTACAATGAAAAAATGAGTAAAATTCATCTTTATTTTGTTTTAATTCTGTAAGGCAACACAAAAGAAGATATTTTGAAAAATGTTCTATGAAAATATAACAATTTTCAATTCTAGCTGAACTAACCCTTTAGTGCTGCTTATTTTTAAGTTTGGTTTCACTTGTCAATATGTCAGTGTTCATAGATGTGGATATAGCAAAGTTTTCAGTCTCATCTCTTTACTTTTGGCTGTAGTGCACAGTAATTTGACTAACAAGTTTGAAATTATTAAAAGAAAATAATTATGTCATTGCATCATCAGACTGGGCGGTAAATGGGTTGGTTAGTCTGATCCAGACACTGTATAAATGAAAGCAGTAAGGTGAGCAGAAGTTAATAAACGTAATTTCGGGAGGAGTACGCCCATCTAATCTTTCAATTAATACCAAGGTATAAAACCAGCAGCTTACCTCTTCCCCTTTTTGGTTCCTGAAGCATCCCTCCTTCTCCCCTGCTCCTCCTTTTGTACACCACATTGGTGGTGGTTGAGGAGAGATCCCTGACACAAGTGTAAAGCGCTTTGGGTGTACAGTAGTACATATGAAAGCGCTATATAAATAACTCATTCATTCATTATTTTATTCATTCAATTTGCCTGTTATAGGGGGGTAATCAGAGCTCAGGTAGAATATCCTCTCCGAGCCCCTCTATAGCAGACAGCAAGTCAAATCTGTTTACCACTTTCACTAAGATTATATGGGCACACAAACTCGTGAAACTCCTAACAGGAGGAGACTCACTCATGGCCTATGAGACAGAGGATCACGAGACGCAATACTGCTTTCCTGCCATCAACTCATCATGTATCAAGGGAAAACGCTCCAGACATGAATACAATATCATGTATGTGTTTTTTTCATTGCTGTCAGCATGGACTGTGTTTCTGAACCTGCTGGTGGTCATCTCAATCTCTCACTTCAAGAAGCTTCACACTCCAACCAACCTGATTATTCTCTCTCTGGCTGTGGCCGACATGCTTATTGGACTTATTGTGATGCCTGTGGATGCCATCAAGTTGATTGAGACATGTTGGTACTTTGGAGAAACTTTGTGTGACCCGTTTATTATAATCATGGGACTGCTCCTCTCAAGATCTATTTGTAATTTAGTTTTAATTGCTGTTGATCGTTATGTGGCTGTGTGTCACCCTTTACTGTACCCACAGACAATAACCACAACTAAAACTGTAATAAGCATCTGTCTCAGCTGGTTTTTCTCCTCTACCTACAATATTAGCTTTTTAATTAGTAGCAGATATTTTGAAAGTTCCCAAAGATCATATGTGTGCTATGGAAAGTGCTATATAGTGATAAGTTTTTCATGGACATACATAGACCATATATTTTAATTTATGTTACCTTTTACCCTTATTATAATGTTATATTTGAGGATATTTTATGTTGCTCATCAGCAAGTGAAACTTTTAAACTCAATGATGAAGAGTGGTAAATGTGTAATTGAAGGTTCAGGGAGGAGACAATCAGAGAGAAAAGCTGCAATGACATTAGGAATCATTGTGACAGCTTATCTGCTTTGCTATATTCCATACTATATATTGTCTGTAACAGGGACGACAGAAAACTATTCTATCACAATGACATTTTTAATTTGGACTTTGTATGTTAACTCAAGTCTAAATCCTCTTGTCTATGCTTTATTTTACCGCTGGTTTAAAATATCAGTAAAACACATATTAACTCTTAAAATATTGGAGCCATCTTCCTCGCTCATGGACATTTTTACAAATTATGAATAATTCAATGTGGGGGTTGATTTTATTATTATTTCGTTCCCAAGGACAATTTAAAGGTACATCAATAAATAATATACTGATCATTTATTAATGGTTTGCTCATTATTGCAGGACTAATAAGTACTAAATGACACTTCAGCTACTACTACTGTACTACTACTGTATTAATTAATAGGAAAACAAGCTGAACTAATCAGTAAGTAATATTGAAAAGGATCTGTCTCCTAAATTTGATACTACTTACTGATTAGATAAGCTTGTTTCTACAGGGAGTGCAGAATTATTAGGCAAGTTGTATTTTTGAGGATTCATTTTATTATTGAACAACAACCATGTTCTCAATGAACACAAAAAAACTCATTAATATCAAAGCTGAATATTTTTGGAAGTTTTAGTTTTTAGTTTTAGCTATTTTAGGGGGATATCTGTGTATGCAGGTGACTATTACTGTGCATAATTATTAGGCAACTTAACAAAAAACACATTTATACCCATTTCAATCATTTATTTTTACCAGTGAAACCAATATAACATCTCAACATTCACAAATATACATTTCTGACATTCAAAAACCAAACAAAAACAAATCAGTGACCAATATAGCCACCTTTCTTTGCAAAGACACTCAAAAGCCTGCCATCCATGGATTCTGTCAGTGTTTTGATCTGTTCACCATCAACCACAGCCTCCCAGACACTGTTCAGAGAGGTGTACTGTTTTCCCTCCTTGTAAATCTCACATTTGATGATGGACCACAGGTTCTCAATGGGGTTCAGATCAGGTGAACAAGGAGGCCATATCATTAGATTTTCTTCTTTTATAACCTTTCTTGCCAGCCACGCTGTGGAGTACTTGGACGCGTGTGATGGAGCATTGTCCTGCATGAAAATCATGTTTTTCTTGAAGGATGCAGACTTCTTCCTGTACCACTGCTTGAAGAAGGTGTCTTCCAGAAACTGGCAGTAGGACTGGGAGTTGAGCTTGACTCCATCCTCAACCCGAAAAGGCCCCACAAGCTCATCTTTGATGATACCAGCCCAAACCAGTATTCCACCTCCACCTTGCTGGCGTCTGAGTCGGACTGGAGCTCTCTGCCCTTTACCAATCCAGCCATGGGCCCATCCATCTGGCCCATCAAGACTCACTCTCATTTCATCAGTCCATAAAACCTTAGAAAAATCAGTCTTGAGATATTTCTTGGCCCATTCTTGACGTTTCAGCTTGTGTGTCTTGTTCAGTGGTGGTTGACTTTCTGCCTTTCTTACCTTGGCCATGTCTCTGAGTATTGCACACCTTGTGCTTTTGGGCACTCCAGTGATGTTGCAGCTCTGAAATATGGCCAAACTGGTGGCAAGTGGCATCTTGGCAGCTGCACGCTTGACTTTTCTCAGTTCACGGGCAGTTATTTTGCGCCTTGGTTTTTCCACACGCTTCTTGCGATCCTGTTGACTATTTTGAATGAAACGCTTGATTGTTCGATGATCACGCTTCAGAAGCTTGGCTATTTTAAGACTGCTGCATCCCTCTGCAATATATCTCACTATTTTTTGACTTTTCTGAGCCTGTCAAGTCCTTCTTTTGACCCATTTTGCCAAAGGAAAGGAAGTTGCCTAATAATTATGCACACCTCATATAGGGTGTTGATGTCATTAGACCACACCCCTTCTCATTACAGAGCTGCACATCACCTAATATGCTTAATTGGTAGTAGGCTTTCCAGCCTATACAGCTTGGAGTAAGACAACATGCATAACGAGGATGATGTGGTCAAAATACTCATTTGCCTAATAATTCTGCACTACCTATATATTACTTAACTCCTTACCCGTCATCTCCCGATTTGGCAAATGGAGCATTTAGACATACTCATAGTATAAAGACAGCAGCTCGTACGGTATTCTGAATATACACATAACCAAAATATATTCAGAAAGCCAACACTTGATAGTTTACAGCAGAATACTCAGAATTACACAGACAGTTATTAGTATAGAGATATATAGTCTAAAACATAAAAATCTAAAATGTAAATATTTTAAATATTTTTCTTCATGTATAAAAATATTATGTGAATGTAGTATAACGACTTGTTACTAACTAAAGTGAAGGCACAAGTGTGGTCATGCTTTAGTTCAAATCAAGACCATGTCTGGATTTGTTTTAAAGATATTTTTATCAAATAAGTTTGTTGGCCTGAAGACACGTTTGCAGTCTTTTGTCTAATGTCTGGCGAGGAGAACAGCTCAATTAATGCTACAATGTGCTCACTCGACGATCGTTTCAAACTTTTGACTGTATGAGAGGTAATCCTCATTATTCTTTTGTTATTTATCTTTTGTTTTTTTTAACAGCCATTATTCAAATCCATTATAACATGTATGCCTGCCTAAATGGCCCATTAACAGCGCAGTATTTAATTCAGTACTCAACAGTATCTAGTCTATCTAAAAGAAAACTAAAACAAAATTAAAGCACATTATGTGAATTATTGTAACATAAATATCAATCAACTTTATATATTTAGATAGCGCTTTTACAATGACGATCGTTTCAAAGCAGCTTCACAGTGTTAAACAGACAATCCTGCAACAAAATTTGATTTGGCTAGTTTGATTTGGATAGTTTATAGAATTAAATATGACCTAATTAATACATTTAATGTGTATATTTAGTTGAATAACTTCGATCATCATTTTAGTGTTCCCAACTGAGCAAGCCAAGCCAAAGGCGAAAGTGGCAAGGATCCAAAACTCCATTAGGGCATGATGGAGAAAAATAAACCTTGAGAGAAACCAGACTCAGTCGGGGTGCCAGTTCTCCTCTGGCCTATTATTAAACAGTGTATAATTATTATTCTGGCAACCCTGCAAGTCATAAATTATATGAGATAGGAATATTCAAAATTTTGGGTATCATGCAAGAGACGGGTTAACTTAGGATGGCGCGTCGCTTACACAAGAATATGAATACTTTGAAAGATTGGAGTTATTGCGCCGGAAACGGGTTTATTGAGGATGACGTGCCGGTGAGGCAAATTCAGAGGAGACACCAATTGACATGGACTTACCAGACACTCCAGGATGAGCTGGTCATGTCCAGACGAAGGTCCACCATCTGATCCGGACACGGCCTGGATCCAGCCCACTGCAGCAAACCTCGGGATATACAGAGAGACTAACATTGGTGTGGATTCCACTCTTTTTATGATGTAAGGAGTACATCCGGTGTTATGGGAAGTGTTCCCGGTGCCGGCTGACCTAGTTAATGCAGCCTAACAATCAGTCAATTGATTTGAATAAGGAATGTAAAAAAAAAATACATGTGTATGCTATAGTAAAGAGATGCGATTTTAGTCTTGATTTAAACTGACAGAGTGTGTCTGCCTACCGAACAATGCTAGGAAGACTGTTCCAGAGTTTAGGAGCAAAATAGGAAAAGCATCGACCGCCTGCAGTTGATTTAGATATTCTAGGTATTATCAACTGGCCAGAGTTTTGAGACCGCAATAGACGTGATGGAGTATAATGTGTTAAGAGCCCGCTTAAGTACTGGGGAGCTAAACCAGTGCTTTGTAAGTAATAGACAAACATTTAAAATGTATGCAATGTTTAATAGGGAGCCAGTGCAGTGTTGACAGAACTGGACTAATATGATCATACTTCCTGGTTCTAGTAAGAACTCGAGCTGCTGCATTTTGGACTAGCTGGAGTTTGTTTATTAAGCGAGCAGGGCAACCACCCAGTAGAACATTACAATAATCTAGCCTTGAGCTCATGAACGCATGTAATAATTGTTCAGCATTTTGCATTTAAAGCATGTGCCGTAATTTAGATATATTTTTAAGATGGTAGAATGCAGTTTTACAGATGCTAGAAACGTGGCTTTCAAATGAAAGATTGGTATCAAAGAGCACACCCAGTTTTGCCAGGGCGTGAGGAAATATAGAGCTGAGTATCGTCAGCATAACAATGAAAACTAATGCCCTGCTTCCTAATGATATCTCCCAGTGGTAGCATATATAGGGTGAAAAGCAACGGTCCTAACACCGAGCCTTGCGGTCCCCCATACTGAAATTGTGATCGGTGTGACATCTCTTCATTTACTGCTACAAACTGATAACGGTCAGATAAGTACGATTTAAACCATGCCAATGCAGTTCCACTAATACCAACATCATTTTCGAATCTATTCAAAAGAATATTGTGATTGATAGTATTGAATGCAGTGCTAAGATCGAGTAACACTAATAGAGAGATACAACTACAAAATAAATAATTTGTAACTCTAATTAGAGCAGTCTCAGTCTCAGCAGAAATCCTCACATATACAATTTCTTTCCAAAAAGGAACATAAATCTGAAGACACGTACTTTTCTAGTATTTTTGATAGAAACGATAGATTCGAGATTGGCCTGTATTTGACTAATTCTTTAGGATCAAGTTGCGTTTTTTTAATAAGTGGTTTAATTATAGCTAACTTAAAAGTTTTTGGTACATTTCCTAATGTCAAGGATGAATTAATAATAAAAAGACCTCTGGAGGCATCTCTTTTAATAGCCTAGTCGGTATAGGTTCAAGCATACACTGTAAAAAATTGCTGTAAAAATACAGGCGATTTTCAACAGTAAAATACTGTTATTTTAATAAACAGTTTAATCCTGTAAATTAACAGTCTAGGTTCCATAAATTAATTACTTGCAGTAAATTTACAGCATTTATGTGTAAATCCATTTGTTCCTGGAAAAAACAGTATTGGCCTGTAAAAAATATCACGTGGGGGCGGGGCATCTTCAACGCGGGTTTTTTTTTCAAACAGAAAGCAGACGCAGTCAAAGAACAGCAACACTCCTCTGTCTTGGCGGTTTTAAAGAAGGACAATGTTCAAGGTGAGTTTATTTATTCTATTATGCAGTTATTGCAGTTGCAGTTATTGCAGTTACTGCAGAATGCAGTTATTCTATTATGTTGCTCCCAATCTGTAAAATCGCCTTTTTCACCAGCTATTTTTGACTGTGCTAAGTTACTGAGCCCTAATCACATTTTGCAGACAGAGCTCTCAACGGCATGAGGCCTTTCGCCTGCTAATGAATGTTCTCTGAGCTCCGATGTAAAGTAACTGTTATTACTGCGAATTCGCTGGGTTGAGTTAAGTGACCATTTAGAAATTATTTCGGCTTTCTTGTGTAGTAACATTAATGTTAACCCTTATCTCGAATTTCTGGTTTAGTAAGTTAATGTTACATGATGCTAACGTTAATCTAACCAGATGCATTAATGTTATTCGCATAACGTTAATATCATGCATAAGATGGAGAATAATTACAAAACTACTCGAAATATCCAGAACCATGATAGCAATTAAAATTGTGTGGTCAATTTGTTCTGTTTCCATGCAAATAATGTAATGCTACAATTCCCAATGCAAAATAGATATTTAACGTTATATATAACGTTATATGTATCATTTTTTCATTTAATGGTCCGAGTACGTGCTTTTTTGTGAGATTCGCATGTACATAGTATTAAAAGTCAAAGAGGTTGTTTTTGAAAGAGGAGGCATATATTCTTGACTGCACTCGTTTTAGCAGACAGATAGTTTTCAACAGCTGAGGTTTCACTATGCAACGTTCTCCATGCTCTGACGTCGAATTTCTTTGCTTGGTTAAAGATTAAATAATAATTGTATTCTTTTTTTCTAGGAATCAATCACTTGTTACGGAGTTTTACTGACATCGTATGCATCCCTAATCATTGGTGAGTTTCACGCCATGTAAATTATCAGAAAATGTATATTTTTGTGTAAACTGTTGTTTTAACTGTTCTGTATAATTTGAAGAAAAAAATCATTTCAGGGAGGGCAGATAACTGTACTGAACACTGGATGATTACCCTAGACTAGAGGGTCGTGTTGTTTGTAAGGGCATAATCACGATTTCTGAATGCAATTGGAATAATGTTTACAATGTTCTGTCTTCAATTTTCAGTATCCAGAGGAGGCATGTGGCACATTGGAATTCATTCAAAGGTATTTTGTCACCTTTTATAGTACCCTTTATATTTGTTTATTTTCTTTTATTGTTCCTTAATTTAGCAAATGTATATTTAATCCAATATTTAAATTGATAAGGTAGATTTTTGTAAGTTTTCTATTTTAAAGTGTGTGTGTGGGTGTGGGTGTGTGTGTGTGTGTGTGTGTGTGTTGGGATAAACCCTGAAAGAGGTTCTAAGACCTGCAGAGGCAAGGTGGTTTCAAAGAAGACTGGAAAAGAAGTCTGCCACTGTCAATCCCAAAGTTGCTTCTCTAAGGAACCTCATCGATTTCGAATGGAATTTCGTCTAGGTAACTAAACTTTATGCCCACTGACACTCACATTTGTGCAGCTTCCTTAAAGAATCAACACCGCTTAAAGGATAAGTTCATCCCAAAATAAAAATTTCCTGATAATTTACTCACCCCAATGCCATCCAAGTCTTTCTGTCTTTTCTATCTTCAGTGGGGAAAAAAATTACGTTTTTTGAGGGAAAAAATTCAGAATTTTGCTCCACACAATGGACTTCAATGGCAACCAGAATGTTGAAGTCCAAATAAATATGTTTCAAAGGACTTTTAAGTGCTTCAAATGACTCCCAGCTAAGGAATCCATCTGTCATTTTCTAAAAAAATAAAATAAATAGTGTATACTTATCAACCACAATTGTTCATATTGTGCTGGTCTCCGTGCCAGGCATGACGTCCTCACATCGGAAAGGTCTCGCGCGACATCATTAGACATCCAGGATATACACACGAAATGACCATTTTAAACAATAAACTAAAACAAAACCATAAATATGTAATTCAACATACAATAAAATGTGAACGATAATCCTTCTCCATACTAGTAAACAATGGGGTGGTAAGTACTTTGACCTTTCCAATGTGATGGTGTAATGCCTGGCACATTGCAGACCAGCACAAGATGAACAATTGTGGTTAAAAAGTATATACATTTTAATTTTCTTAGAAAATGACAGATTGAGTCACTACATAAGACTCTATTCCTCAGCTGGGATTGAGGAGAGCCCTTTGAAGCACTTTGAAACAGCATTTATTTGGACTTCAACATTCTGATTGTCATTGAAGTCCATTGTGTGGAGAAAAATCCTGATATGTTTACCTTAAAACACTTAATTTCTTTTCCACTGAAGAAAGAAAGACATGAACATCTTGGATGGCATTGGGGTGAGTAAATTATCAGGACATTTTCATTTTGCGATGAACTAATCCTTTACCTGCATTCATATTCAGTGGTAAGAAAGTATCTGAACCCTTTGGAATTGTATGATTTTCTGCATTGTTCTTAACATTTCATGTGATCTTCATTAGTCACATAGACAAAACAAAGTGTTTAAGCTAGCTACACAAACAATTATAATCTTTCATGACTTTACTCAACACATCCCATTAGACACTCTCGGGGCTGTGTAATAAAAATGTTAATTTGGTAAGTGACTACCTTGTTGTTATCTCTATGAACCACAAATGTTGTTTTTGTGTTGTGATGGTTGTACATGAGCGCCTTGTTTGATCTGAGCAGTTAACCTGCTCAATGTTCTTCAGAAAAATCTACCATGTCCTGCACAGTTTTGGTTTTCCAGCATATTCTGCACAATTGAACCCTTTACAATAGTGACTGCATGATTTAAAGACCCATCTTTTCACAATGAGAACTACTGATGGACTCAACTATTATAAAGGGTGCCAGGGGGAGGATTTTATTCTGAAGAACAGTGGACAGTTTAACTGCTCAGAACAAACAAGTAAATCATGAACAATTATTACAAAAACAAAACAAAACTGGATTTTTAGGAAACAAATCCATCTCTGAGTCCATATAATGTTATTGATATGACCCCAGTGGATAAATCAATGCCTTTTAAAGCCAAATGATAGGTTTGTGCAATAAAATAAAGAAAACCTAAACATGCTAAATTAAATAACTCATTGCTTCCAGTCTACTGTCATATGAGCACTTATCAGAGGGACATTGTGACGTGATGTAAGTGCATTGTGAAAGCTTGTTCAAGAAGTAACACAGAAGCAAAGATGACCGACATTTCGCATGAGCTTCACAACTCACTTACTTATGACAGTAGATTGGAAGTAATGATTTATAGTTTAGTTAGCATTTCATTTTTTGTTTGTTTTTCTAACACAAAAATAAAGTGAGTTAAAAATATTAATATTTTTATTACACACCTACCGTTTGGTTTCAGAAGACATTGATTCATCCACTTGGGTCTTGTGAACTAATATCAAGATTGTTGTGTTTTTTAAGGGTCAAAAGAATGGCAGCCAATCAATGTGATTGTATGGGCTTAAAAGATTGTCATGTATATGTAGCATGGGGGTAAGATAAAGACAATGATAATTTTTGGGGTGAACTATCCCTCTAAGGAAATTGTGTTTGTCTATACTTTTGACTGGTAAAAATCAGATGAAATTTGATGATCAACTAATGCAGAGAACCAACCAATTCCCAAAGGTTGAGGGTTTACAGCTTTTTTCCCCCTGTACTCTCAAATGTACTTATTCTGCTGTAAACTTAACTTAACAGCTGTCTTTACATATACACAATTATAATATACTCCTAAATCTACTAAATAAATGTACTCCTATCCGGCCAACTGGAAAAAACACAATCACTTTCTTTTACACACAGCTAAACTTTCTGGTCTTGTCTTGACCCCATAATCTTTCTGTTAAGATTGTTTTTTATGTTTTTCCTCTATGCTGTAACAAACATTCAAAGCAAACTGCACACTCAATTGCTGTTTAAGATTAGTTTAGTTCATTAACATGATCATTTTATGTCTCTTTTAAAAGTTCACTAGTTCCCTTTCGGGGAACTCGAGCTGCGTCGAAACGCTGTGAGAACGCCTCTGCGTTAATGCGTCGTGAAGCGCCTGTAGAACCATTCCATGGGAAAAAAGATCGATCGTCGGCGTGATGACGTCATCGACCGGAAGCTATAAAACGTCCGTGCAAACAAACAGGAACTAGCTTCTGAGCCTTCAGCAAGCGATCTGTGTGAACCTGTCTGTCTATTTGGTGTTTTTGTCTGTCTATTGAAGAGTTTTTCCACCCTTTTTGTTAAATATTTCATATATATTAACAAAACAAAGAGAAAATAAAATAGATAGAGAATTATGGCGAGTGAAAGCAGTTTTAAGAGTTGTGTTCATCCCTGCCCACGTTACATCACGAGTGGGGATACACACTCTCTTTGTGTAGCCTGCTTGGGAGCGCAGCATGCCCAGGCAGCCCTCGAGGGGGCTGCTTGCGAGCACTGTGAGCGTATGCCACTGAGAACGCTGCGCTCCCGCCGGGCACTCTTCGAGGAGGGTGCCTCGGCTCGTGTTCCCCGCGGCTCTGGTCCCGCTGCCGCCGAGGCGGAGCGGAGGCTGCAGTCGTGGGGATCACAATTGGATGTTGCAGAGGGGTTAGAGACAGGCGCTGCCTTATCTCTGCCCTCACCTGCACCATCCAGCGGCTCTTCTCGGGGCATGGAAGCACGCATGGCGGTTTCTTCCCCCCTGAGAGAGTCGCCGGTGCTTCATCTGTCCAGCTCTGAGGAGGTGGACGTTGAAAGCATCGAGACTGAAGACTCGCCACTTCAGTCCCCTGCATTCGAGGAGCTCGTTGAGGTTCTGACGCGAGCGGTGGCCAGGCTTAACATCGACTGGCCAACCGAGAGATACGAGGCAGGTAGAAAACGTGCAAGTAAATTAGACGAGAGATTCCTGCCTTCTCGCGCTTCAGAGCCTCAGCGGCGGGGCTTGCCGTTCTTTCACGACTTGCACACTGATCGTGGAAGATCAGTGTGGTCTTGCAAGATCTTGCAAGGTCTTGGAAGAGACCGGCATCATACCGTGTTTTCAGCCCACAGACTTCGGTCTATAGTAACATCGCTGGGCTGAAACAGTATGGGTATGGGGCGATGCCAAAGGTTGAAGAGACGCTCGCGAGCCATCTCTCGCCTTCCTCGGCATCGTCCCTTAAAGCCCCGTCTTTGCCCACCAGACCTCTAAAAACAACGTCGGCGTTGGTGGGCAAAGCGTACTCGGCAGCGGGTCAGGCGGCTGCATGCCTGCACACTATGGCAATCGTGCAGGCATACCAGGCTGACCTGCTGAGGGATCTGGGCAGTCCATACTGTCACCGAGAGGTTCCAGACGAGCGCCTCGCACAGGGCAAAACAAAAACAGAGCGTCGCCACCCGAACTCCCCCTCAGCGCGGGGACGAGGGGCGGCGCTCTCAGGCGAGGCCTTCGAGGGGCAGGGCTGATCTGAGGACAGTCCTGATCGCCAAGAAGGCCTCGTCGAAGCGTTCCTGACGCTAGAAGCGCCAGGACGCTGAGGGTGGTTCCCCCCGTAGGGAAACGGTGTTTACCCCTGCCTACGGTACCCGTTTTCCCTGCGGCACCCTTTGGGGGCCGCGCTGCCAACCCCGCCGCAATGCCGGGGCGCAGTCGGTCTCCGCGGGCCACCTGAGGGTGGTCCGCCCCCTCCTCGGAGGGCAGGAGAAACAAAAGGACGCTGAGGGTAGTCCCCTCCGAAGGGAAACGGTGTTTACCTCTGCCTACGGTACCCGTTGTCCTGCAGCGCCCTCTGGGGGCCGCGCTGCCAACCCCGCCGCAATGACGGGGCGCAGACGGTCCCCGCGGGCCACTCGAGGGTGGTCCGCTCCCCCTTCGGGGGGCTCCCGAGCAGTCAAGTCAGTCGTTCCCTGCCGGTCCGCCGCTTCAGGGCACTGTGCTTGTTGCTCAAAGTACACCAGAGGCCAGCCTCGAGAGGCTGGTTCCCTTAGTAGATTTTCTAGACGAGTGGAAACGTCAATCAAATATATCTCATTGGGTCCTGCAGATAATCGAAAGGGGGTACGGCATTCAATTCAAAAGTCGGCCACCTCCTTTCAGCGGTGTCCTACCTACAGAGGTGGGCCCGGAGCAGGCTCTGGTAATGGTACAGGAAGTACAGACACTCCTGCAAAAAGGGGCTATAGAGAGGGTTTCCCCTCCCAGCAGGGAGTCTGGGTTTTACAGCCGTTACTTCATCGTGCCGAAGAAGGATGGGGCGTACGCCCGACATTAGCTTCCTTTCGGTCTAGCACTGTCACCCCGCACATTTACCAAGTGTGTGGATGCAGAACTGGCGCCGTTGCGTCTGCAGGGCATCCGCATACTGAGGTATATCGACGACTGGCTGATTCTAGCGAATACAGAGCAGATGGCGGTTCAGCATCGAGATGCTGTTCTCGCGCATATGTCGAAGTTGGGGTTGAGGCTGAACGCCAAGAAGAGTGTGCTTTCTCCGGCTTAGAGAACCACTTTTCTAGGTGTGAGCTGGGACTCGGTAATAATGCGGGCGCAATTATCGCCAACACGCATAGCATCGATCCTGGCAGCAGTCAAAGAACAGAAGCTAGGCCGGGCCGTCACTGTGAAACAGTTCCAGAAACTGTTAGGTCTCATGGCAGCAGCGTCCAATGTAATACCTCTTGGCCTACTGTACATGAGGCCACTGCAGTGGTGGCTCAAAACAAAGGGATTCTCCCCGAGGGAAAATCCGCTCCGCATGATCACAGTCACGCGGCGATGCCTACGTGCTCTGGTCATGTGGAAAAACCTGGGGTTTCTATCTCAGGGTCCCGTGTTAGGGGCTCATGTTCGTCGCGTAACGCTAACGACAGATGCCTCTCTCACGGGCTGGGGGGGCGACCACGAGTGGTCGCTCATCCCAGGGTCTATGGCAGGAACATCAGCGGTACTGGCACGTAAATCGGCTAGAGATGCTCGCAGTGTTTCTTGCATTGAAACAGTTCCTGCCCGACCTCAGGGGCCACCATGTGCTAGTCAGGTCAGACAACACATCGCTGGTCGCCTATATAAATCACCAGGGGGGTCTGAGGTCCCGTCCGTTGGACAAATTGGCACATCGGATCCTCCTGTGGGCTCAAGGGAAATTGCTGTCAGTCAGAGCAGTATATATCCCGGGGGTCCTGAATCAGGAAGCAGACAGCCTGTCGAGGCAGGGGCCGAGGCCCGGGGAATGGAGACTCCACCCAGAAGTGGTGGAGCTCCTATGGAAGGTATATGGGAGCTATTTGCTTCGGCGGAGAGTTCGCACTGCCCGCAGTGGTTTTCTCTGACCCATCCAGCCCCGCTGGGGTTGGATGCCATGGTACAGGAGTGGCCGAGGCTACCTCTGTACGCCTTCCCCCCGATTGTCTTGCTTCCAGGAGTTCTGGAGAGGGTACGCCGGGACGGGGCCCAGGTACTTCTAGTGGCTCCGTACTGGCCGACCCGAGTATGGCTTCGGACCTGATATCTCTCCTGGAAGGCTCTCCGATGGAGATTCCGACCAGGAGGGATCTACTCTCTCAGGCGGGCGGGAGATTCCTGCACCCACGCCTAGAGATGTGGAAACTGTGGGCCTGGCCTCTGAGGGGGCTAGGCTCATAGAGGAAGGTCTCTCGGCCGAGGTCGTAGAGACCATCCTTCACTCCAGAGCTCCGTCCGCGAGGAAACTGTACGCTCTGAAATGGAAACTTTTCTCAGCATGGTGCAGAGAACGCCAGTGGGACCCAGTTAACTGCCCGGTTGGTACAGTGCTGGAGTTTCTGCAGGCAAGGTTCTCGGCAGGGTTGACCCCCTCCACAATAAAGGCGTACGTGGCGGCCTGGGGTGCCTTCCACGTCCCTTTGGGTGGAGTGTCTTTGGGAAGACACCCTCTGATTACACGTTTCCTCTGTGGCACTTTAAGGTTGAGGCCTGTTATGCACTCGAGGGTCCCAGCATGGGACTTAGCCATTGTTTTGCGGGGCTTGTCCGAGCCTCCGTTTGAACCCTTGGAGGAGGTGTCGGATAAGTTCCTCACCCTCAAGACTATATTCCTTTTGGCTATTTCATCTCTCAAAAGAATAGGAGATATTCAGTCCCTGTCTGTAGGGCCCTCATGTCTAGAGTTTGCGCCAGGGATGGTGAAAGCATTTCTACATCCCAGGCCGGGTTATGTCCCCAAGGTTCCTACGAGCCCACGGGGCCCCATTACTCTTCAAGCATTCTGTCCTCCTCCTTTCACGACGTCAGACCAGGAAGGATTAAATCTGCTGTGCCCTGTTAGAGCACTAGATACTTATGTCCACAGAGCTGCCCTGTGGAGGAAAACTGATTAGCTGTTTGTCTGTTTCGGGCCCCCTAAGAAAGGGGCCCCAGTATCTAAGCAGAGAATGAGCAAGTGGGTGGTCGAGGCCATCTCACTTGCTTATGAGGCGGTCGGGCAGCCGTCTCCACTGGCTGCCCGGGCGCATTCTACCAGGGGTATGGCTGCTTCTAAAGCACTGTTGTCGGGGGCTTCCCTCCATGACATCTGTAACACGGCCGGTTGGTCATCTTCATTACCTTTTGTCAGGTTCTACGAACTAGACCTGGCATCTACTGTTGGGGCACAGGTACTCTCGTAACCGTGTGCGCTTCGGCTTCACACATACGAGACACTTGGTCCTATGGCGTTGTGGGTATAAGCGTTCTCACAGCGTTTCGACGCAGCTCGAGTTCCCCGAAAGGGAACGTCTCAGGTTACGTATGTAACCCTAGTTCCCTGAGGGAACGAGATGCTGCGTCGCTTTGCCATACTCCCGGCGTGTCCGTGATCACTTACTTCAGGCTTTATCAGAAGTTAGTTCCTGTTTGTTTGCACGGACGTTTTATAGCTTCCGGTCGATGACGTCATCACGCCGACGATCGATCTTTTTTCCGATGGAATGGTTCTACAGGCGCTTCACGACGCATTAACGCAGAGGCGTTCTCACAGCGTTTCGACGCAGCGTCTCGTTCCCTCAGGGAACTAGGGTTACATACGTAACCTGAGACGTTTTTGCCATGTGCTTTATTTTACCACTAAGATTTTCTTGATTTTCTTTCCTTTCAGACCTGGATTTCCTCTAAGACCAGATCTGTCAAAAGCTGATGGGGGACGTGTTGGCTGTTTTTTTGCCTCTTCCTACGTTTTTTCACCAATTGGTTCTCTTGATTATGTCCTCTCAGATCTGGACTTCCTCTCAGGCCAGCTCTTTTAAAACCAGGTTTGGGATGTTTTGACAGTATTTTTTGCCCTATCAAGGATTTTTGATCCATTGATTCTCAATGATTTCCTCTCAGACCCAGAATTCCTCTCTGGCCTGGTTGCTGATGTGACATGTTGGCTGTTTTTAATTTTAGTTTTTTGCCTCTTTGTAAGGTTTCTGTTTTTGCCTACTGGTTCCTCTAGAACAGTATTTAAGGAAAGAAAGTCAGAGAAAATACATTTTAAAATGCAATGAATGTATTGTTAAAACCTATTTTAAATAAATGGCAAACAATGTACACCATAATCTTTTTCTTTATTTTTTCCATTGAGTAAAAAGTCTGTTTGGAATGTCTGTAAACATTATGGTACATAGGGATGTTAATCGACATCAGACAATAGAGTAAATAGAAAACAGTATTTATATTAAATTTTATACAGTAGAATTGTAGTTGGAACCATTGCTGCCAGTACTTTGTGAAATTACAGAACAGCCATACAAATTAAAAACTGTTAGATTACGGTAAAGGGCTGGAACCACAGCTGCCTGTACTTTGCTGTGAAATTACAGCATTATTGAAACCGTAAAATTACGGTAAAGGGCTGGAACCACAGCTGCCAGTACTTTACTGTGAAATTACAGCATTATGGTAACCGTAAAATTACGGTAAATTACTGGAACTAGCTTGCCAGTACAGTACTGTGAAATTACAGCATTTTTGAAACCGTAAAATTGCGGTAAAGGGCTGGAACCAAGTACACCTGGCTGCAGCCTGCAGATCGAGGCGGGGTTGCATGTGGGGGCGGGGCTGCACGTGTCCCCCCGCCCACAACTCGTTTCATTGGTTAGTGCCAAAGTATGACGTCGATTGAGGCGGGGTTGCACCTGGAGCGGGACTGCACGACTCGTCCCGCCCGCAACTCTTCTCATTGGTTAGTGGCGTCAAGTCTGACGACGACGTTGCGGCAAACAGGAAATGCGATTAATAATATCGTTTCTTATACTTATGAAGTACTAGCATGCATAAAAAACAAAACGGTGAATCCGTTAATTACTTATACCTGGTGATAATATATAGTATCAAACACAACACATTGTAAATTGGTTAATTTTTGGAAAACGTTTTATGTATGTAGACTACTTTCCTAACAAGGTTAGGTTACAGCTTTTGACTTTTCACATCGCAATTGTAATGTTACAATGCAATAGTTTTAAATTATTTGTAAACTGTATATTATTTATTTATAACTTATTTGTAAGTTATATATCTATTTTGGTTGTTTATATTGTTATTTTAGTATATTCTTTATGGTTACACGCATGCATTAAGATATAAATAAAAGTTTAATGTTCTCAGCAAGAATGTAAGTCTTATGATGTTATTAAAATGAATAGATTATGGGTTTACTTGATAATGAAAAGGGTTAGGGTAAAAATACCAGCATGGTTTGTATATGAATAACATGCCAAGACAAATAGTTAAATGTTATTGAGATATAAAAACCGTTTAATTAATTCTAATAAAGAAGGTGGGATTTGTATATACAACTACACACACACACACACACACACACACACACACACACACACACACACACACACACACACACACACACACACACACACACACACACCTTCTCTATAATTCAATTCAAGAAGCTTTATTGGCATGACAAAAAAATACATTTTGTATTGCCAAGGCATTCAAACAATAGAAAAATGATTTGTAACATCTGAATATATTTAGAGATATTAGTAATAATAATAGAACTAAAATAAACAGACATACATAGTAGGCTATGTGCAGATGGCTAGATATAGCAAAATAATACATTTTAATAAAATATTAATGATAAAATAAATAAATAATAATAACAATAAATAAAACATGTAATACAGAAATCATGTAACAACTGAACATATACATTATATACGATGTATAATATCTCTCTATTTCTCTATATCTTTCAGATATAGATCAGATTCAGATTTGTTTTATTGCCATGAATGTAAATCATATAATATTGCCAAAGCTAGGAATTTATGAACATAATTAAAAATACATATATGAACATTAATCATAATAATAATATATAATATATACACATAGCCTACATACACACACACACACACACACACACACACACACACACACACACACACACACACACACACACACACACACACTGAGCTGAGGTTACTGTGGTGGACAGTAGAGAAACACACAGAGTTCAGACGCAATATATACATTACACACGTTTCAATGCCTTGGCAATACAAAATTTATTTTTTTGTCATGCCAAAAGCTTCTTGAATTGAATTATAGAGAAGCTGTGTGTGTGTGTGTGCAATGAACTATTTGTCTTGGCATGTTGTTATACAAACCATGCTGGTATTTTTTTTTTAACCCTTTTCATTATTAAGTAAATCCATAATCTATTCATTTTAATAACATCCTAAGACTTGCTGAGAATATTAAACTTTTATTTAAATGATGCGTGTACCATAAAAGATATATAACATATAATTATATTAACCAAATAAGATGGAAATAACAATAGAAATAACTTACAAATAAGTAATTAAGTTAATGTATATTGTTATAAACAATATACATTAACAAAAATAATTTTAAACTATTGCATTGTACAACCCCAAATCAGAAAAAGTTGGGACAGTTTGGAAAACGCAAATAAAAAAAGTAGTGATTTCTAAATTTACTTTGACTTGTATTTCATTGCAGACAATATGAACACAAAATATTTCATGTTTTGTTTGGTCAACTTCATGTCATTTGTAAATATGCATCCTTTCCTGTCATTCAGACCTGCAACACATTTCAAAAAAAGTTGGGACAGGAGCAATTTAGGGCTAGTAATGCGGTAAAAGGGTTAAATAATGATGTGATTTGAAACAGGTGATGTCAACAGGTGATTGAAATTATGATTTGGTACAAAAGCAGCATCCAAGAAAGATCTAATCCTTTAGGAGCAAAGATGGGCTGAGGATTGCCAGTTTGCCAACAAATACGTGAGAAAATTATTGAAATGTTTAAAAACAATGTTCCTCAAAGAAAGATAGGAAGAGATTTGGATATTTCACATTCAACAGTGCATAACAATTACAAGATTCAAGGAATCTGGAGGAATTTCAGTGCGTAAAGGACAAGGCCGCAAGCCAAGTTGAACAACCGTGATCTCCGATCCCTTAGGCGGCACTGCATCAAGAATATTCATTCATCTATAAGCGATATCACCACATGGGCTCAGGACTACTTTGGCAAACCTTTGTCAAGTACCACAATACGTGGTTACATCCACAAATGCCAGTTAAAACTGTACTGTGCCAAAAGGAAGCCTTATGTTAACAGTGTCCAGAAGCGCCGTCGACTTCTCTGGGCTCGGAGGCATCTGGGATGGACCATCATCACTTGGTGTCTTCAGTCCCTAAACGTCTTTTAAGTGTTGTGAAAAGGAAGGGCAACATTACAAAGTGGTAAATGCTTTACTGTCCCAACTTTTTTTGAAATGTGTTGCAGGTCTGAATGACAGGAAAGGATGCATATTTACAAATGACATGAAGTTGACCAGACAAAACATGAAATATTTTGTGTTCATATTGTCTGCAATGAAATACAAGTCAAAGTAATTTTAGAAATCACTTCTTTTTTATTTGCACATTCCATACTGTCCCAACTTTTTCTGATTTGGGGTTGTAACATTGCGATGTGAAAAGTCAAAAGCAGTAACCTAACCTTGTTAGGAAAGTAGTCTACATACATAAAACATTTTCCAAAAATTAACCAATTTACAATGTGTTGTGTTTGATACTATATTATCACCAGGTATAAGTAATTAACGGATGCACAGTTTTGTTTTATACATGATAGTACTTCATAAGTATAAGAAATTATAAACATTGTTATTAACATATGTTTTTTTTTATTGCGAGAACAAACATGTAATATACAACAAATAAAACATATTAATACATATATACAGCAAAATAAAATAAAAAAAGAACAATGAAACAAAAAAATGCCAGAGTGTACAAACCTTGATAAATTAATTTAAAAAAAGTATATTCATTAAGAATATTACAAGTCTTTCTTTCTTTTTTATTCACAATATTATTCAAACTGGTGCAATAGTCCTTAGTCTCCTGAAGAAAATGAATAAAATGTGGCTTGGATCTTGACCATTTCTTTTTGTGTTCCCAAAATAATAAAAGGTTGAACAATAAATGTGAAATTATTATTATTATTATTATTATTATTATTATTATTACATCCATTGGAATAATATACATATATCAAAATTATTTAATTTAAATATAACATTTGTTTTCTTTCTAATGAAATTTTCCACGTCCACCCAAAAAAATCTTTGTGTATATACAATAACAAAATAGATGAATAATATATAATTTTTCTATTGAACAAAAATCACATGAATAATCAATATCTAAATTAAACCTCTCTATCACACTTTTAGCTGGATATATACCATGTAAAAATTTAAATGTAACTTCTTTTACTTTATTATTTAAGCAGTATGCTTCAAAAATACACCAAGCTTTATTCCAGTTTATATTTCTAAATACACTGTTCCACAATAAACTTTTATGAGTAGCTGTTTCACCTGTTATAATATCCCTAATATGTTTATTAGTAGGCCTACAACTGTGTTTCAGAATATCAATGTCTCCTAAAAACATGCTGTCTTGAACATATACTGCCTCAGGACATTGTTATTAACCGCATTTCCTGATTGCCGTAACGTCGTCAGACTTGAACGCCACTAACCAATGAGAAGAGTTGCGGGCGGGACGAGTCGTGCAGTCCCGCTCCAGGTGCAACCCCGCCTCAATCGACGTCATACTTTGGCACTAACCAATGAGACGAGTTGTGGGCGGGGGGACACGTGCAACCCCGCCCCCACATGCAACCCCGCCTCGATCTGCAGGCTGCAGCCAGGTGCTTCTCACTGGAACCACAGCTGCCAGTATTTTACCGTAAAAATACGGGTGAATTTTTTACAGTGTACGTTGTTGATTTTGATGATATAAGAAGTTTAGCCAATTCTTCCCCTCCTATAGCAAGGAATGAGAGTATTTTTTATCAGTGACACTACAATGCTCTGTCTGAAGTGATACTGTAGTAGATGGCTGCATAGTTATAATTGTATTCCTAATGTTATCAATCTTACTAGTCAAGAAGTTCATAAAGTCATTACTGCTGTGTTGTTTACAAACGTCAACAGTTGAAGCTTTATTTTTTGTTTAGCCAATTCAGCCACTGTATCGAATAAATACCTAGGGTTGTGTTTGTTTTCTTCTAAAAGAGTTGAGAAATAGGCAGATCTAGCAGTTTTTATGGACTTTCTGTGTGCAATCATGCTCTCTTTCCACAAATTGCACAAATAGACAAAGCTCTTGGTACAACAGGTGTATCAGAGCTTCGGTTAGCATCAAGCTACATAACACAATTTAAAACATTACAATTACACCTTCACTCTTTATGTCCCTTTAGACCACAATCGAGTGTTTTTATTAGTTTCCTGTTGCGATATAATGGGATTTTCATTCAAATGGTGATGTTACAACATGTTATATTTATCATTTCATATGGAGCTAATCGCTACACCTGTTAGCAGTCATAATGTAAACATCCATTATTGATATAAATTAGCCGAAATCACATGAACAATCACACAAAAACCTTATTCCATAGTTATCGTGTGTTTATTAGCTTCTTAGTTCACGTGTAGAAATGTAGAATAGACTCATTCTTCACAGAGCCAGAAGGAGGAAGTTTCCACACAGGAGGACAGTTTTGAGCATATCATAAGTTTGGCAGCTCAGTGAGCAAATGAACGCCTGATGACTGATATATGACGCATATCATTAAGAAGAGAACCAGGGAGAGCCAAGTGCATGCTTTAACTTTTTTATATCGAATAATTCTTCTTAAATTTTTCACTCTGTTATATTGCAGCCATTTGGTAAAATTATTTTAGTATTTTTTTTTTTCATTAATGTACATACAGCACCCCATTTGGACCCACATATTAGGTGGCCTTAACTACTATGTACTAACATTGCAATTAATATTGTGTATATACATGTTTTAACATTGCACTTACATTTTAAAAATACCTGCATGTAATTACGTCTGTAATTAATTTCTGTAGTTACATTTGTAATTACACAGTTGGCACTTCCCTTACACCTAACCCTACCCTTAAACTGACCCATATCACCACATTTGTCCCTAACTCTACCCGTATCCCACCTCAATATCAGCAGAAGTGTTCTGCAATACAATTTGAACACAGTAAGTACATTGTGCTTATTTTTTGATGTAAGTACATAGTGTTAGGGGTTAACAGCTTATGACCCAGGACCAGTAGTGAAGAAATGAAGACAGAGTCAGGATTGCAATTAATTAAAAGAAAAATTTACTTTAGAATAGTTTGCAGTTTCAAACGCAGAAGCCAGCTTCAAGTCTCACAAGGAGTTCGTAGGCCGTGCTCCCGCTTTCACCGTCTCGTTGCCTCGCCCTATCGTACATACAATTGTCCCAACACTTATATCGTTTTCAAGGTCTTATCCATGTCATTACTGCAATGTGGATGCTTCTGATTGGCTCAGAGACAATGCACAGTCATGGTAAATTTCCACTCGAGTCAGTTAATCTGATGCACGTTTCCACTGACGTGTCACTTGTTGAATCAGGCCCGTAGTGACCTTCCTGATTTGGAGCAGGCGCCAGCTTGCCCAGAACAACAAGTCCACCCATCTCTTAGGGTGCCCATTGTACACTATTCTCAACACTCATCTGTAACATAGAATATTGTGCACATACACAGATACACAGTCTCTCCAAGGTTGGAGCTGATTAAGCTCCGGTTCTAACCAGTTCTTACCAAAACATACTGATAGCATGTGCTTTCTTTCAGTGAGAGGGACACACAATAGTACAGGCAATATTCATCTTGAGTCTTTAGTGTTTCAGTAAAAGGAAATATAAAAGGAATAAAACATAATAAATTAAATGAAAGACAAATCCATATTTCATCTCTGGAAGCCGGGCTAAGTGAGCAAACGCTGTTACTGCACTCCTGACATGTTAGGGGTGTGTGATACCTCAAATCCAAACACACGACCCTGTTGCCAGTGTTTATTGACACATCACACATCCCTAGGCCAGACCCTCAGTCACTCCTCAGAGACCAAATACACTCTAGAAAACAAAAAACAAAAACAAAATCATAACTGGATAGAACCATTATAATAATATAGGTAATATAGGAAGATAAATATTAATTAAGGTTTTGATTATGAAGTTAATTAGGATATAAATATACATTTACATTTAATCATTTAGCAGACGCTTTTATCCAAAGCGACTTACAAAAAAGGGTAGAGCAATAGAAGCAACGAAACAAACAAGGCCAACAACCTGTAAGAGCTGTAAGAAATCTCAATTAATTAGCACAGTACTGTCACGTTACACACAAAGGAAGGGGTGCGAGGACTCAAGTGCAGAAAATGATATATTTATTTATAAAATAAAACAAACTCAAAACAACAACCCACGAGGGGGAAAACGTAACTAGAAAACACATAAACTGAAACTGAACACATACCACAAGGAAGTCACAGGGGAACGGAAGACGCAGACATTACACAAGGATCCAACACAGACTGACAAACACAAGGAGCTTATAAAGGGAAGAAATCAAGAGGGAACAGGTGGGAGAAATCAACACTAATCAGATAACAAGGGGGAGGGATCAGACAATGACAGGAACACATGCAAGACATGACAAAACCCACATGTGCACACAAGACAGGACAGGCATGTGACATTACCCCCTCCTTAAGGAGCGGCTACCAGACGCTCCACTAGGGACGGGCGGGACAGACCAGGGCGGGACGGGAGGGACAGACCAGGGCGGGACGGGAGGGACAGACCAGGGCGGGACGGGAGGGACAGACCAGGGCGGGACGGGAGGGACAGACCAGGGCGGGACAGGGGAAACAAACAAGGAAGGAACAGACAAGGGAGGGGTCAACAAGGGAAACATGGGGAAAACAAAAAGTTGAGGAGGCCATGGTGGCACACAAAGTTCGAATGACCAGGGCGGCCCGCCGAAGTCGGGAGGCCCACCGAGTTCAGGTGGCCGGGGCGGCCCGCAGAGTTCAGGCGGCCAGGGCGGCATGGGTAGAGCAGGGCGCCAGGGAGGCGCGGTGAGAGCAGGACTCCTGGGTGGTGCGGTCAGTGCAGGGAGCGCCAGGGAGGTGCGGTGAGAGCAGGACGCCTCAGCGGCGCACGGAGAGCAGGACGCCTCAGCGGCGCACGGAGAGCAGGACGCCTCAGCGGCGCACGGAGAGCAGGACGCCTCAGCGGCGCACGGAGAGCAGGACGCCTCAGCGGCGCACGGAGAGCAGGACGCCTCAGCGGCGCACGGAGAGCAGGACGCCTCAGCGGCGCACGGAGAGCAGGACGCCTCAGCGGCGCACGGAGAGCAGGACGCCTCAGCGGCGCACGGAGAGCAGGACGCCTCAGCGGCGCACGGAGAGCAGGACGCCTCAGCGGCGCACGGAGAGCAGGACGCCTCAGCGGCGCACGGAGAGCAGGACGCCTCAGCGGCGCACGGAGAGCAGGACGCCGCAGCGGCGCACGGAGAGCAGGACGCCTCAGCGGCGCACGGAGAGCAGGACGCCTCAGCGGCGCACGGAGAGCAGGACGCCTCAGGGGCGCAAGGAGAGCAGGACGCCTCAGGGGCGCAAGGAGAGCAGGACGCCTCAGCGGCGCACGGAGAGCAGGACGCCTCAGGGGCGCACGGAGAGCAGGACGCCTCAGCGGCGCACGGAGAGCAGGACGCCTCAGCGGCGCACGGAGAGCAGGACGCCTCAGCGGCGCACGGAGAGCAGGACGCCTCAGCGGCGCACGGAGAGCAGGACTGCTCAGGGGCGCAGGGAGAGCTGGGCGCCTCAGGGGCGCAGGGAGAGCAGGGCGCCTCAGGGGCGCAGGGAGAGCAGGGCGCCTCAGCGGCGCAGGCAGGGCGTTGGGGAAACTTCTCCAGTCCAGCAGTATCCACCGGCACTGGGACCACCGGAATACGATCTGCTGGCATTGGGACCACCGGAACATGATCTGCCGGAACTGGGACCACCGGAACACGATCCACCGGCACAGGGACCACCGGAACACGATCCACCGGAACTGAGACCACCGGCACACGATCCACCGGAACTGGGACCACCGGAACTGCCTCCGGGGCTTCGGATAAAGCCCTGTGCTCCTTCCACGCATGCAGGACTGCCACCACAAAGCATCCCATCACAGCCCTCCAGGCCGTTTCCGGACTCGGGACCACCGGAACGGAGTCCACCGGCACAGGGACCACCGGAACACGATCCACCGGCACAGGGACCACCGGAACACGATCCACCGGCACAGGGACCACCGGAACACGATCCACCGGCACAGGGACCACCGGAACACGATCCACCGGCACAGGGACCACCGGAACACGATCCACCGGCACAGGGACCACCGGAACACGATCCACCGGCACAGGGACCACCGGAACACGATCCACCGGCACAGGGACCACCGGAGCACGATCCACCGGCACAGGGACCACCGGAGCACGATCCACCGGCACAGGGACCACCGGAACATGATCCACCGGCACAGGGACCACCGGCGCACGATCCACCGGAACTGGGACCACCGGAGTGGTGGATGACACCCTGTGCTTTTCCCAAGCATGCAGGACTGCCACCACAAACCCTCCCATTACGGCCCTCCAGGCCATGTCTGGACTCGGGATTCCCGGACTCGGGACCCCCGGAACTGGCACCGAGGGAGAACTTCTCTGCTGAGTCCTCATAGTATGGTTGGATCCTTCTGTCACGTTACACACAAAGGAAGGGGTGCGAGGACTCAAGTGCAGAAAATGATATATTTATTTATAAAATAAAACAAACTCAAAACAACAACCCACGAGGGGGAAAACGTAACTAGAAAACACATAAACTGAAACTGAACACATACCACAAGGAAGTCACAGGGGAACGGAAGACGCAGACATTACACAAGGATCCAACACAGACTGACAAACACAAGGAGCTTATAAAGGGAAGAAATCAAGAGGGAACAGGTGGGAGAAATCAACACTAATCAGATAACAAGGGGGAGGGATCAGACAATGACAGGAACACATGCAAGACATGACAAAACCCACATGTGCACACAAGACAGGACAGGCATGTGACAAGTACACAACATTTTTTTTTTTTTTTTTTTTTATAGCCAGCTACAACAAATACTCACGTACGGAAAATACAGAACACTGGATTTTGATAGCTATGATAACAACCCATTAGGACTAAGGCTGATGCCCCAACTGTTGTCGTTAATGCGGATTCAGTGGCCCAATGGGTTGGTTTTGTATGGCATTCTAGCTAAACGCGCAGCAATAGCCATCGACAGCAAAAACTCACGTACGCAAAATACAGAACACTGGATTTTGGTAGCTATGATAACTATGTAACATACCCGACTGAAGGCACAAATCCGGATGAGAGACGTAGATATGATCCAGGAGTGTGCGCTTTTTGGTCGTTGCTGTGGTGATCAGTAAGTGCTATTCTGTATTGGTCAAGTGCAATAGGAAAAGTGCAATTGGAAAAGATGTGTCTTAAGATGTTTTTTTAAAAATGGCTACAGACTCTGCAGCACGAATTGAGATCGGCAGGTCATTCCACCAGGTGGGAACGGTCCAGGAAAATGTCAGTGAGAGCGATTTCATGCCTCTTTGGGATGGAACCACGAGGCGCCGCTCATTCGCAGAACGCAAGCTTCTGGAGGGTGTGTAAGTCTGAACAAGTGAGTTTAGGTATATTGGTGCAGAGCCAGTGGTTGTTTTGTGGGCGAGAACTAGTGCCTTGAATTTGATGCGAGCAGCCATTGGCAACCAGTGCAGTTTGATGAAGAGAGGCGTAACATGCTGTCACATGCCTGTCCTGTCTTGTGTGCACATGTGGGTTTTGTCATGTCTCCGGTCTACTGTCAACCCCGCCCTTCTTGTTATCTGATTATTGGTTTATTTGCCCCACCTGTTCTCCCTCATTATCTGCCTTGTTTGTTCCCTTTATAATCTCCTTGTGTTTGTCAGTCTGTGTTGGATCCTTGTGTGTAATGTCTGCGTCTCCCGTTCTCCCTGTGATTCTGTTGGTTTGTTTAAGTTTATATTTTATTATTCTATTGTGTGTTTTTCCCCCTCGTGGGTTTTGTTTTGAGTTTATGTTTTATTTGTTATAAATAAATATATCCTTTTCTGCACATGAGTCTTCGCACCATTTCCTTTGTGTGTAACGTGACAGAAGGATCCAACCATACTATGAGGACTCAGCAGAGAAGTTCTCCCTCGATGCCAGTTCCGGGGGTCCCGAGTCCGGGAATCCCGAGTCCAGACATGGCCTGGAGGGCCGTAATGGGAGGGTTTGTGGTGGCAGTCCTGCATGCTTGGGAGAAGCACAGGGTGTCATCCACCACTCCGGTGGTCCCAGTTCCGGCGGATCGTGTTCCGGTGGTCCCTGTGCCGGCGGATCGTGTGCCGGTGGTCCCTGTGCCGGCGGATCGTGTTCCGGTGGTCCCTGTGCCGGCGGATCGTGTGCCGGTGGTCCCTGTGCCGGCGGATCGTGTGCCGGTGGTCCCTGTGCCGGCGGATCGTGTTCCGGTGGTCCCTGTGCCGGCGGATCGTGTTCCGGTGGTCCCTGTGCCGGTGGATCGTGTTCCGGTGGTCCCTGTGCCGGTGGACTCCTTTCCGGTGGTCCCGAGTCCGGAAACGGCCTGGAGGGCTGTGATAGGATGCTTTGTGGTGGCAGTCCTGCATGCGTGGAAGGAGCACAGGGTTTTATCCGAAGCCCCGGAGGCAGTTCCGGTGGTCCCAGTTCCGGTGGATCGTGTGCCGGTGGTTTCAGTTCCGGCGGATCGTGTTCCGGTGGTCCCTGTGCCGGTGGATCGTGTTCCGGTGGTCCCTGTGCCGGTGGATCGTGTTCCGGTGGTCCCAGTTCCGGCAGATCATGTTCCGGTGGTCCCAATGCCAGCAGATCGTATTCCGGTGGTCCCAGTGCCGGTGGATACTGCTGGACTGGAGAAGTTTCCCCAACGCCCTGCCTGCGCCGCTGAGGCGCCCTGCTCTCCCTGCGCCGCTGAGGCGCCCTGCTCTCCCTGCGCCCCTGAGCAGTCCTGCTCTCCCTGCGCCGCTGAGGCGTCCTGCTCTCCGTGCGCCGCTGAGGCGTCCTGCTCTCCGTGCGCCGCTGAGGCGTCCTGCTCTCCGTGCGCCGCTGAGGCGTCCTGCTCTCCGTGCGTCGCTGAGGCGTCCTGCTCTCCGTGCGCCGCTGAGGCGTCCTGCTCTCCGTGCGCCGCTGAGGCGTCCTGCTCTCCGTGCGCCGCTGAGGCGTTCTGCTCTCCGTGCGCCGCTGAGGCGTCCTGCTCTCCGTGCGCCGCTGAGGCGTCCTGCTCTCCGTGCGCCGCTGAGGCGTCCTGCTCTCCGTGCGCCGCTGAGGCGTCCTGCTCTCACCGCGCCGCTGAGGCGTCCTGCTCTCACCGCGCCGCTGAGGCGTCCTGCTCTCACCGCGCCGCTGAGGCGTCCTGCTCTCACCGCGCCGCTGAGGCGTCCTGCTCTCACCGCCCCTCCTTGTCGCCCCCTGCACTGACCGCACCACCCAGGAGTTCTGCTCTCACCGCACCTCCTTGGCGCCCCCTGCACTGACCGCACCACCCAGGAGTTCTGCTCTCACCGCGCCGCCCTGGCCGCCTGAACTCTGCGGGCCGCCTGAACTCGGTGGGCCTCCCGACCTCGGCAGGCTGTCCTGGCCATTCGAACTTTGTGTGCCACTATGGCCACCTGAACTTTTTGTTTTCCCCATGTTTCCCTTGTTGACCCCTCCCTTGTCTGTTCCTTCCTTGTTTGTTTCCCCTGTCCCGCCCTGGTCTGTCCCTCCCGTGCCCCCCTGGTCTGTCCCTCCCGTGCCCCCCTGGTCTGTCCCTCCCGTGCCCCCCTGGTCTGTCCCTCCCGTGCCCCCCTGGTCTGTCCCTCCCGTGCCGCCCTGGTCTGTCCCTCCCGTCCCGCCCTGGTCTGTCCCGCCCGTCCCTAGTGGAGCGTCTGGTAGCCGCTCCTTAAGGAGGGGGTAATGTCACATGCCTGTCCTGTCTTGTGTGCACATGTGGGTTTTGTCATGTCTCCGGTCTACTGTCAACCCCGCCCTTCTTGTTATCTGATTATTGGTTTATTTGCCCCACCTGTTCTCCCTCATTATCTGCCTTGTTTGTTCCCTTTATAATCTCCTTGTGTTTGTCAGTCTGTGTTGGATCCTTGTCTGTAATGTCTGCGTCTCCCGTTCTCCCTGTGATTCTGTTGGTTTGTTTAAGTTTATATTTTATTATTCTATTGTGTGTTTTTCCCCCTCGTGGGTTTTGTTTTGAGTTTATGTTTTATTTGTTATAAATAAATATATCCTTTTCTGCACATGAGTCTTCGCACCATTTCCTTTGTGTGTAACGTGACACATGCGTTCTCTTCGGCTCATTAAAGACCACTCTCGCCGCTGCATTCTGGATCAGCTGCAAGGGTTTGATAGTGCATGCTGGAAGCCCAGCCAGAAGAGCATTACAATAGTCCAGTCTGGAGAGAACAAGAGCTTGAACCAGGAGTTGTGCAGCCTGTTCTGATAGGAAGGGTCTAATCTTTCTAATGTTGTATAAAGCAAATCTGCACGACCGGGCTGTTGCAGTAATGTGGTCAGTGAAGTTTAACTGGTCATCAATCACAACTCCAAGGTTCCTGGCTGTCCTTGATGGAGTTATGGTCGATGAACCAAGCTGAATGGAGAAATTTTGATGAAGTGCTGGGTTGGTTGAGAAAACAAGTAATTCTGTCTTTGCAAGATTGAGTTTAAGATGATGCTCTTTCATCCAGTCAGAAATGTCTGTCAGACAGGCAGCGATACGAACACTGACTGTAGGATCATCTGGTTGAAATGAGAAGTAGAGTTGTGTCATCAGCATAGCAGTGATAGGAAAAGCAATTTTTCTAAATGACGGAACCTAATGATGACATGTAGATGGAGAAAAGAAGTGGTCCAAGGACTGAGCCCTGGGGAACCCCAGTAGCTAGATGATGTGACTTAGACACTACACCTCTCCATGACACCCTGTAGGACCTACCAGAGAGGTAAGACCTGAACCACTGGAGGGCAGTTCCTGAGATACCCATCTTCTTAAGTGTTGACAGGAGGATCTGGTGGTTAACTGTGTCAAAAGCAGCAGACAGATCCAGCAGAATGAGCACCGAGGATTTGGAAGCTGCTTTTGCCAGTCTCAGTGCCTCAGTTACCGAGAGCAAGGCAGTCTCAGTCGAATGGCCGCTTTTGAAGCCGGATTGGTTGTTGTCTAGGAGGTTGTCCCTTTCAAGAAACATAGAGAGTTGATTGAACACAACTCGCTCAAGGGTCTTTGCAATGAAAGGCAGAAGGGATATCGGTCGGTAGTTTTCTAAAAGTGCTGGATTCAGAGAGGGTTTCTTAAGCAGTGGGGTTACCCGAGCCTGCTTAAATGCTGTGGGAAAGGTTCCCGTGTGAAGAGAAGTGTTGACAATGTGAGTGAGTGCAGGAGTGATTGTAGAAGAAATGGCCTGAAGGAGGTGAGTGGGTATAGGATCAAGTGGACAGGTAGTAGGGTGATTTGAAAGGATGAGTTTAGAAATATCTGCCTCGGAGAGCGGAGAGAAGGTTGGAAGCGTGTTCGTGTTAGTTGTTGAGATGTGCTTGTCCGTTTGTGATGAGGAGAACTGTTTGCTGATGAGGGATGTTTTGTTTGTGAAAAATGATGCAAAGTCATCAGCTGTAAGAGTTGATGAAGGAGGGGGAGGAGGAGGACAAAGGAGAGAGGAGAATGTTTTAAAGAGTTTGCGAGAGAATATATATATAGAAATATATACAGGTATATTGAAGCGGCAGTGGATTTCAGAATCCCCCCCCTTCAATAGTATTTAAGACCACCTAATATAAAGTGGGGCCACCCATTTTGACAGAGAAACACAGAATTGTTGACATTTGTACAGATTTATTAAAAAAGAAAAACTGAAATTTCACAGGACCCTAAGGGTAACACTTTACTTGAAGGGGTGTGCATAAGACTGACATGACACCTTCATAATCATGACATGACACGTGTCATGAATATGAAGGAGTTTTTATGCATCTTTATGACAACTGTCATTAAGTGTCATTCGCTTAATTATGTCATTTTTAATGCAATGATGACATTTCGGAGTTGTCTTTGTTATGACAACTTGACATAAACCAATACATCATAACCTGTCAGTGTCTTTGTCATGACAACTTGACATTACCAAGACAACATAACCTGTCATAAACATGACATAACAGATTATCAAATTTAAGAAACTTACTTAGCTTATAGGGTTAACCTTAAACTGTTATGTGGTTGGTTTTGATGTTGACTGAGGCCATTATAATGTCATACATTTTTTTCAGTGGCACAAGTTTAATTTGTCATTAAAATGCAATTAGGTGTTAATACGCTGTCAAATTATTTTTTAATAACAGCATCATTAATATTTTTCAGTTCACAATGTTTTATTTTATTTTTTAAGTTTCCTCCACCAGCTTCAACAGAAGGTTAGTTAAAAGACAATTTCAAATGTCTTAAAAATATAAAAAGGAGTTTGAGAAATAAAATCAATCATTTAATTTTTAAGACCTGCCCTCTCACAGAACTGACTCTTAAAAACACAAGGCATGAATTTATACACAGGTGACCAGCCCCAATTAACGCAAAAAGGGGAAAACACGTACACAAATAATGGCCATTACACAAAATAAACATATATATATCAACATCATATACACACATAAACAAACACAGAAAAATAACACTTTGTCAAATGACTTCACTTTATAAATTATCTTCCAGTGTATAAAAATAAGAGAAATAGTCTTTAGAGCCCCACCCCGGGCTGAACAAGGAATGGTTGTGGCTAGAGCCTAGGCCGGAACATTATAGGGCCAACGTTTCCGCCCGAACCCCTTTTGACGGTGCACCAGCACACGAGACTCCACTATAACAAACGGAATGGTAAGAATAAACTCAAACTATTCGTTAAAGAGTGAGCGAAAGTTTAAATAAAGTATATTAAACCCAAAATAACGTTGTTGTGAATTGTTTTTACTTACTGCAAACTAAATTGACATTAAACACCTAAACAAACTAACCTGACTGAGGCTCTGTCAACAACTGTTACAGCGTACACATTACCAGTGGTGCCACCATAGACATCATAGGTGTATATGTCTATGCCACTCTATCATTTTGAGTTATAATAATAGTTTTTAATGACTCTGTACGATTTCCTCTTTGATGCCATATTTCAGGTCAAGCTAAATATTCATGACACTGTTATAAAATAATTTGACAGAGTATTGACACTTAATGACATGTTAATGACAAATTCAACTTGTACCACTGTAGTTTAGGTCAAGAAATATATTCATGACAATGTTATGAAATAATTTGACATAGTATTGACACTTAATGACATGTTAATGACAAATTCAACTTTTACCACTGTAGTTTAGGTCAAGAAATATATTCATGACAATGTTATAAAATATTTTGACAGAGTATTGACACTTAATGACATGTAAATGACAAATTAAATTTATAAAAAAATCATGACATTACAATAGCCTAATGACAGCCAACGTCAAAACCAACCACATGACAGTTTAATAATAATAATAATAATAGTAATAGATTTTATTTATAACGCACTTTTCATTCCGAAGAATCTCAAAGTGCAACAAAGGGAAAAAATAACAATACATGAATAACAAGTAAACAATTACATCTCAACATCATGCCGGACGCTGATGACGCTAGCCTGGTGCAAACTTCAGCCACCATGCAGTTCAAGCCCGTGGGAGACCACCAGTGAGCAGCCGACACCCAGAAGAGAGAGCAGCCGCAGCGAGCAACATCAAATGTCCTTCAAACCAAAACCAACCACAAATTCAAACAAAAACAGAAGAGAAGCGGTGAAAAAACGGCAAACAACGTCCTCTCAGTGGCTGCCAGCAATCAGCAACAGTCCCAATAGTAGCTCTGTTAGACTAGTCACAAACATAAGAAAATATAATAAAATCTAAATTTAATAGTAAAGTTAACATGATTTGTGGGTGGAGAAGCGGCGAACAGACAACGCCAGCATCCTCTCCCCCACGTTGCCTAGCAACTAATGTAATGTAAACCCAAAAAGCAAAGTAGTTTCTTAAATTTGATAATTAATCTGCTATGTCATTTCATGTCTGTTTATGACAGGTTATGTTGTCTTGGTAATGTCAAGTTGTCATGACAAAGACACTGACAGGTTATGATGTATTGGTTTATGTCAAGTTGTCATAACAAAGACAACTCCGAAATGTCATCATTGTATTAAAAATGACATAATTAAGCGAATGACACTTAATGACAGTTGTCATAAACATGCATAAAACCTCCTTCATATTCATGACAAGTGTAATGTCATGATTATGAAGGTGTCATGTCAGTCTTATGCACACCCCTTCAAGTAAAGTGTTACCGTCCTAAGTTTTCAGACCATTTGCTCAGTATTTAGTAGAAGCACCCATTTGATCTAATACAGCCATGAGTCTTTTTGGGAAAGATGCAATACGTTTTTTACACCTGGATTTGGGGATCCTCTGTCATTCCTCCTTGCAGATCCTCTTCGGTTATATGAGGTTTTAAGGTAAATGTTGGTGGACAGCCATTTTCAGGTCTCTCCAGAGATGCTCAATTAGGTTTAAGTAAACAGGGCTCTGGCTGGGCCATTCAAGAACAGCCACGGAGCTGTTGTGAAGCCACTACTTCATTATTTTAGCTGTGTGCTTATTGTCTTGTTAAAAGGTCTGAGGTCTTGAGCACTCTGGAGAAGGTTTTCGTCCATGATATCCCTGTACTTGCCCGCATTCATCTATCCCTCGAATGCAACCAGTCATCCTGTCCCTGCAGCTGAAAAACACCCCCACAGCATGATGCTTCTCTGGAGCTAAGCCACAGTGATCTTTGGTTCTTCTTTACCTCTCTCACCAAGACTCTTCTCCCCCAATAGCTCAGATGGCCAGCTCTAGGAAGGGTCCTGGTCATCCCAAACGTCTTCTATTTAAGGATTATGGAGGCTACTGTGCTCTTAGGAACCTTAAGTGCTGCATACATTTTTTTTTTGGAACCGTGGCCAGATCTGTGCCTTGCCACAATTCTGTCTGAATACTTAGGACCATGTGATATTTCAGTTTTTCTATTTTAATAAATGTGCAAAAATGTCAAAAATGATGTTTTTCGGTCAATATGAGGTGCTGTGTGTACATTAATGGGGGGAAATAAACTTAAATAATTTTAGCAAATGGCTTCAATATAACAAAGAGTGAAATATTTAAGGGGGTCTGAATACTTTTCGTACTAAGTAAAATGTTTCACTCTTTGTCATATTGCTGCCATTTGCGAGCCATTTTGCCTGAAGACAAAAAGATGAATGCCATGTTTTCAATATGACATGCATCTTTTTTTCTTCAGGGACTGTTCTGTTTGAAGCGCTATGAATTATTTGTAATGCAACAGAGAATGAAATCCACAGAGAAACAAAGTGTTTTCAAAAGTGTGCTGACCTGTGTCCTAGATGTTTGACACATGAGCTGTGCGTTTACTGCCTGAGAGAAGAGCATGCACAGTCAGTTCTTAAGGGAGCTGCCTGTGCGAATTGTGAGTGCTTTGCCTTAAGAATGTTCTGTTCTCGTGCCATTCACCATGTAGAAAATAGTAATTGTGTAAATGTGCAATTTGTCTATTGTAGCGTCTGGAGTCTCTCTCATCAGGATCAAAGATGAGTCAATTCTGATGTTTAGGGTGGATAGCTTTTAGTCACATATAAATTAGGGGCCCGATGCCAACGAGTCTGTTGAAGCTGACACCTCAGACAGTTTTTATGACCCAGTCGAAATGAGAAAGGCAGCATCTTTGGAAAACTGTGACAACTTCAATCAGATTGTGATGTTTGATTGTTATCTGGTCACATGACTTGAACCCTGTTCCCCCCTTCACATTCTCTCAGACAGAGAGACGCAGAGACTCTTCCCAATACACACACACTGACTTTCCTTATGAAGCTTTAATTAAAACTATTCCAGACTGTATATGAGGTATCATTGTGTGTATGTATGCTCCATATGTCATACCAACATAGTCATGATGTATAAACAATGTAAGTTCATTTTAAATGCTTGTATTCCTGTGTAAGAATGTATCTCTGCTTTAATATCTCCCAGCCATAATGTGTTTGATATCTAAATATTCCTTTCCCTTTCGAAAGGGAACTCGAGCTGCGTCAGCTGACGCTATGGGGAACGCCTCCAGCGTGACCGGTGTCTGAGCTACTATCAAATCACAGCAATCCTATTGACCGGCGACAGCCTATGATGTCATCAAGGTGCGACCAGGAAGTATATAAGGGCGCCTTGCAAACATGACACCAGCTTCTTCGTCTTCAGAGACTGTTTTTGTCTGAATGCTTCAAGTCAAAGGTAATCCAGATTCATTTATTTTCTGCCTGGGATTAAGAGCATGCACAATCAAGCTATTGTGGAGTCATTTGTTCGATTGTGTGTAATGTGAGCGAAGTTTTCAATCCGAGATCGCTCCGTTCTCGTCTAGACTTCTCGTTTTTGTATCTGAGATTAGTGATGTGATCCCTTCTCAAGCTGAGGCTGAGCGCGGATGCACATCGCAGTCCCTCGGATGGGGTCGCCGATCGCCGCGAGGGGATGTTTCTCTCCGGCGATCTAGCGACTGACAAGATTAATCACGAATGTTCGTAGGGATGGCTGGTGAGAAGGGAAATTAATTTCTCAGCCATCCTGACCGTGTATGCTGAGCCGATGGCTGTTATGAGCGCGCTGCATGCAGGCTGCGGCCGTCATGCGGGCGCATTAAAGGAGAGATCGCTCGTTTAAACGGAACGATCGATTTCTCCCCGGGCCATAAAACCGTCGGCTCAGTTGAGCTTTTCCATTCCTTCCTGGTCTCCTGACTGAGATCGTGAGGGTATGGAAGAACCCATATTCAGTGTATTCACGGACATCAGCGGGTGGACGCTGATGTTTGGAGGATGGGTGGATATGGGTATGTGTTCTCGCCCCGGATTGCTGTTAAGAATAATCTAGAAAGATCCGGGTAGGCGGGGACACTAAGAGCTCCAACCCTGCCATCTGAGCTTCTTTCAACTATGTTTCAAGAAGTTTAGATGGCGGGGCATACACGGCAGCGGGTCAGCCTGGTGCTACTTTTACGCCGTGTCGGTGTGTTGCAAGTATACTGGGAAGACCTGCTGAGGGATCTCATCAGCGATAGCAGGGCCTGAGGGCCAGTGTCGCAGAAGCGCGGGTGGTGGTGTCCGAGGACCCGCACACCGCTGAGATCCGGGTCTCAGGCAGGCGGGAGGCGTTACGGTATACGGTCCAGTGACGGGGCCTGAGTGCCAACATCGCCTCTCATGCTCCCCACGGTTAAGGGCGAGGCGCAAAGAGGAAACGGACTCCCACAGAAGAGGAATAGTATCACAACGCTGTTGGCGTGAATGAAATATCCCTCCCTTAGGTGGGTGAGTTAAGAATTACATCTCATTTACTGCTCTTCTTCATTATCTCCCCAGGCGCTTCTTACATCCGGCCCTGAGAGGGGCCATGACGATGATACTCTAGACCCCGCCTGGCTGGGCTGTGAGAAGCGCACCCTCAGGCGGTTGCACTCCTAAGCATGAATACTAAATGCATGAGTAAAACTTATGCATGGATATCGTCGCGCAGGAGGCGAGCTGGTAAGTCCCCCTTGTGAGGGAAACATTTATTATTTATGTTGTATGAGACTTCATGCTCCCCGCCGAGGGTTTGGGGATCACGGTATCGATGGAGGACACCATAGGGCCCTGTAGTTCCCCTGTCCGGTGGCTAGAACGATTTTTTAGATGCCATTATGTGGTATGTTTAGAGCTAGCTTTGCTAGGAGAGAATAGCCGCCGTTGTATGTACAGCTGTGCGAACAGTTTTTTGCCTTCTCTCTGTGTGATGAAGCAGTATTGAGGCAACGGCTCATTCTTGTGGGAATGTGCTGTTGTTTTAGGCGAGTGTACTCTCCTAGTCAAACAGGAAGCTCTTAGCCACCCCAGGGTAAAGCGGTCAACGTTGCCCCTTGTGGAATTTCATAGACGGGAGGGTGAGTTTAGGCTGACGCACGAACTACAGATTTATGTCTAGCCTCACAGGGCTTGGACGGAGTATTATTGAGGTTTTTTCGCTTCCCCGAGCCGCGTATAATACTCTTATGTAGGCTGGCCCTCTCCGGGCCGCTGCATCTGTTGGCCTAGGCTTTTTCGGGATGGGGAGCATTTCTTTCCAAAGAAGGAAAGTAATTATCGCCCGAGGCCCTCGGTTTGAATATTGTAGGGCATTTTCTTTCGCATCCCTAGTCAGCCTCCTCTTACATTAGAGTTGTCCGGCCAAGGCCCTCCCCCTTCTCTGCGTTTTGGGGTTTTTAGTAATGCAGGTTGGTGTGAAGCAGAATGAACAGTGACTTAGCCAGTGGTCGTGGGGCGGGGTTTGGCGTCCCACGCTTGTACGCGGATAGGCTAGTTTTGCGAAAACCCCGCTTTCCAGAGCTTGTTGTGGCCGCCACCTTCTGGCGGCCCCTGGCCCCATCCTGGAGGATGTTGGGCCGGTGGGTAGCATATTTGTGAATATTTTTTGCCCTCTGCTCTGTGTCTTCTGCTCCACCTTTTAGGGCTCGGGTTGAGCTGCACTCGCAACCTGCGTGCTTCGTGATGGTTCGGTCGGATGCTCCCCTGGAAGCCGAAGCATTGCCATGGCTGACGCCCTAGCGTGAACGGTAGGCCGCTGCATGAAGGAAGAGCGGCCGCCCCGACGCAGGTTACGTAAGTTGTACTCCCCTCGCTTTGAGGGTCTAGGTACTTTCTGCTGAGTACACTGCTTTTGGCAATGTGTTTAGGCTATGTCTGTAGGCACTGCCGGATGGGACTGCGTCATCGCATGGAGGACCCCGTGAGCCTCTGGGATGAAGCCAGCCCCGGGAGGGGCATGGGCTACCAGCTGGCTGTGTGCAGCCAGCTTGGGCAGTCCTGGCAGTGGACTCTGAGCAGGAGGCCTCAGCAGGCCTCCTTGCGGGAGAGTCGCGACATCGGGCCAATGTGCACCTGGGAGGAATATCCCAGACGATGTCGGCTTCAGCAGTACCTCATCGACAAGCAGGCCTTTCATGGCCTCCCTGGGGATGAGTCCCCAGGTGGTAACGGGATGTCTAGTTCTTCGTCAGCCAAGCAGACAGCCACAGTCAGCCCGACTTGGAGCGGCCAGCATTCATCCAACCTGCCAGCGAGCATTCGTCGCTGGCATGGCTACAAGCCCAGTTAGTAGGCCTCCCTAGACCTCCCTGAGGGGCCTTGCCGGGCTTCCCTTGAGGGGGTATTCCCGTGCTTCAGGTGTTAGACGGCAGGTAGTAGGCCTCACCAGGCCTCCCTGAGGGCCTGCTGTGGTAGCAGTAAGCCTTGTCTGGCTTCCCCCAAGGGGTTGTTCCTGGGCTTCAGTCACTGGATGACAGGTAGTAGGCCTCGCGGGGCCTCCCTGAGGGCCTGCTGGGATGCAGCAGGCCTCATCTGGCTTCCCCTGAGGGGGTACTCCAGGGAACTAGCGCTGGATAACAGGTAGTAGGCCTCTTCAGGCCTCCCTGAGGGCCTGCTGAGGTACAGCAGGCCTCCTCTGGGCTCCCCTGAGGGGGTGTTCCTGGGCTCCAGTTACCAGATGGCAGGTAGCAGGCCTCACCAGGCCTCCCGGAGGGCCTGCTGGGTTGCAGGGGGTGGTCCAGGGTGAGCCCCAGTTCCCGGTTACCGGTTCCCGGTTCCTATGATAGAGAGCATGGTTGCTAGCCAGGGCGGCTAGCATGGTCTGCTATCAGGTAGCAGGCCTCACCAGGCCTCCCTGAGGTCGTTCCCTGGTCTCAGTGCCGGCTACGAGTAGCCTGGCAAGTAGTAGGCCCTGCGGGGCCTCCCTGGGGGAATGAGTTCCTTGGACGGAGACACATAACTGGCTCAAGCTGACAGCTAGTGGTTCCTGCCATCAGGCTTCGGTCCTAGCTGGCAGCACCTGATGGCGGGCGCATACTCTAGCACGACGAGTTTACACTGCTGCTATGCGGTCCCTACAGGACAGGGACCTGCGTAGGTTGCCTACAGCATGGTACCTACCAGGCAGGCTTAAGAGCTCCCCTCTTATGAGGGTTGTCTGTGAGCTTACGGCCGCCTGGGCCTGGTCAGTTGGTCATAGGCCCCTCGGGGCCTCCCTGTTAGATCAGCCCGTAGGCCTTCTCAGGCCTCCTGAGCACCCCTGTGATGAATGTGCTCGGTAGATCCTAGGATCGAGCAGCTGACTCCCCTCGCTAGCAAAGGTCGGAAAGCACTACGCTGAGCGCTGTTCTCCAGGATAGCCCGTCTCTGAGTTCCGGCCTGAGGCGGACACTGCAAGTTCGCAGTCCCTCAGCTGGATGCCTCTCCAGAGGCGAGTTTCCAGAGGCTCTGTTGTTAACAGACTGGGCTGGCAGACGGAAGCGTCCCGCATAGTGACGCCACGTCAAGCCTCCCTGGTGGCATTCGGTGAAGTTCTTCCCGAATAGTGACTGGCTGGGGCGCCCTCGGGTCCCCTAGCCACATTCCCTTAAAGGAACCCCTTCTGTCGAACAGGTTGGTTCCAGGCCTTTGAGCAGCCGGGGTAGGGTACATGAAGGTGCCCCAAGGCCATGGCTCAGGCTATGACCGTAGGGAATGCTGTCACTGACAGCCTAATGTGACCAGAGGGGGAGTGGTTCAGGCATTTCAGTTGAATTTGCTTGTCCTGACAGTTGTCACCGCCAGTAGGCATGCACTCCCCTCGGCATGGCGGTGTGGGTATATCGTTCCCCATAGCGTCAGCTGACGCAGCTCGAGTTCCCTTTCGAAAGGGAACGTCCCCGGTTACGACTGTAACCTTAGTTCCCTGAGAACAGGGAACGAGACGCTGCGTCACTTTTGCCATGCCTCGGGGCCTGCCTGCAAACAGTCCCTTCAGACGAAGAAGCTGGTGTCATGTTTGCAAGGCTCCCTTATATACTTCCTGGTCGCACCTTGATGACATCATAGGCTGTCACCGGTCAATAGGATTGCTGTGATTTGATAGTAGCTTAGACACCGGTCACGCTGGAGGCGTTCCCCATAGCGTCAGCTGACGCAGCGTCTCGTTCCCTGTTCTCAGGGAACTAAGGTTACAGTCGTAACCGGGGACGTTCTCTTTGTCTTAATCAACGATGCACAGAATTGGATTATGAAATGTATCATTAATACGTTTAGCAAACTTGGGAGTAAAACTGTATAAAATCGACATTCTTTACGACACCTGATAAAACATGCAAAGTAGGTCGTAAACAGAGACAAAGAGAATTTTTCCCGCTCAGAATTCGCCCTCTGGATTGGGTAAACTAACCCAGAAGGGGTGTGGATTAATTGTCTTAAAAGACAAGTGGAAACATTTCTTTGGGCTCTTCTCTACTCATCCTCGGACCTTTCCTCCCATCCTCTGAAGCCGCCTCACCTCTTGCCGTGAGGCTTCGGCCCCGGCTCGGAGGTGAGGTCAGAATGGTTGTTTCCTTTGAAGTCAGCGCGCTCCGCTACTCAGTCCTTGGACAAAGGCGGACAGGCACTGAACACCATCTCAACGGTCAAGGAGCAAGCAACTTTGAAGGAAACCTTCCTCTCCTTTTGGCAACATTCATTTTCAAACTACCTTCAAACTTCCCGCAGATCGGAGACCCGATTACTTGGAAGAACTGAGAGAGAGCGCTCCAGCTCACAGAACACTCTTGAGAGGACTCACACGCATTCTTTTATACTCAACACAAAGCAACCCGTGCAAGTATAAATTCCATCAAAATTTAGATGCGTTTAAGACTAGTAACCCTGTTTAAGGTGATATTGTTTTTTGCTGGCTCTCTTTAGTAATGTTTGTGAAATGCCATTCTGAACCCTTCCTCTTCTTTCTCCTTTCCTATTTCGTTACCTGTCGTTATTTTGTATATACATGTATTCTTTATCTAGTCATATGTATTCGTAGTATCAATTATTAAAACCATTGTATCCATGTTTAATTGTCATTGTTACTGCTCACAAGACATAAGTCACTTTAATGTTCAGATCTAACTACAGCTCTCATGAGTATCTTTGAATACTTTAACTAATATCCCAATAGCTCGGAAAGTTTATTCTTTGTGGTCAGAAGAGTAACCTTCCTAGATATTTGGTAGAAGGAATAAAAGCTTTGAGAGTTGATAAGACTTGTACTGATCGTTCGTTAAAAGAACGGATCAGATGAGTTTTGAATTAATTCTTTAAAGGTTATTCTGTAATGATTTAATATATATTCGTTAATTGCAATCCATTGTTGTTAACCAAATTTATATTCCTTAAATACCTAGGTTAGGTATGTCCTATTGGGTGATTTGAAGATTTATTGTTTGATCATAACCAGTTATGATTAATAATAAATAATTAAATATTAATCCCCATAATTCCCTATTGAGCTAATTTAATTTATTAATGTATGTAGCCCAGTCACTACACTATTTACAATGTAGGGGGTGGAACGCTTTAGATTCTCGATAGCTATTAATTCGACAGTGTGGCAAGCAGTGAGGCAAGGGACCATGAGAGCGGGCCGGTGGCGATTGATAAAGAGCGCCAGCTGCACATCACACCAGAGTCATCTCACGGAGGAGTGAAGGGAGCATAAAAGGAGGAGTGAGCATAAAAGCAAGACGAGAGAGGACCAGGTCTGGAATTTGAGTTATATTTTGTTTAGGCTTTATTAGCTGTGTGTGCGGCAGTCGTCCATGAGTTTTGTGTTTATTTATTTATTAAAGTCGTTGAATGTTCGCTGGTCTTCGCCTTCTTTCTTCCCTTATCTATGAACTTCATTACACTGGTGCTGAAGGAAGGAGTGACATGCTGTTGAAGAGCCCTCGCTGCTGAGGGGGATCGCGGTGCTGAGGAGGTCGGGCAGTGCGGATGGATGAAGACCGTGAGGGGCTGACGGAGGCGGTGGTGCTGGAGCGAGTGAAGATCTGGTGGGACGGAGAGCTTGCTGCTGTGCCCCTGGGTCGAGGTGGGGTGGCTGCCGTCTGAGAGGGACCAGAGGAGTCGCTTGCGGTGAGCCGGAGTCTGCTGCCGATTTTCTAAATGCGAATTTGTCATTGTTTTGAAGCACACTAGCTTATAGGTAACAGTAAGGTTAACATATTCTCTAGTGGCCTCAACACATTAATAGTCTAAGTTATGTTTTACATTAAAAAGAGAATATTAAAGTGGCATCAAATAATGCTAATGAAGCTTTTGTCAGTACTAACTTCACTTTAAGAGCATTTTTACAATGAAAAATTTATATTCTGAGTAACATTCATCTTTATTTTGTTTCAAACCTGTAAGGCAACTCAAAATAAGATACTTTGAAAAATTGTATAGGAAAGTATGATGACAATTTTCAGTTAAGGTTGAACTAACCCCTTTAGTGATACTTATTTTTAAGTTTTGTTTCCACTGGTCAGTACGTCAGTGTTCATAGATGTGGATATAGTAAAGTAAAACTAATCTCTCTATTTTTGGCTGTAGTTCACAGTAATGTGAGTAACAAGTTTGGAAGTATTAAAATAAAATAATTATGTACTTGCATCATAAGAGTGGGCGGTAGATGGGTTGGTTAGTCTGATCCAGATGTATAAATGAAAGCAGTAAGGAGAGCAGAACAAACTCCTAAAAGGAGGAGACTCATTCATGGCCTATGAGACAGAGAATCATGAGACTCAATACTGCTTTCCTGCCATCAACTCATCATGTATCAAGGGAAAACGGTCCATCCATGAATACAATATCATGTATGTGTTTTTTTCATTGTTGTCAGCATGGACTGTGTTCCTGAACCTGCTGGTGATCATCTCCATCTCTCACTTCAAGAAGCTTCACACTCCAACCAACCTGATTATTCTCTCTCTGGCTGTGGCCGACATGCTTGTTGGACTTATGATGCCTGTGGATGCCATCAAGTTGATTGAGACATGTTGGTACTTTGGAGAAACTTTATGTGACCTGTTTATGATAATCATGGGACTGCTTATCTCAACATCTATTTGTAATTTAGTTTTAGTTGCTGTTGATCGATATGTGGCTGTGTGTCACCCTTTACTGTACCCACAGACAATAACCACAACTAAAACTGTAATAAGCATCTGTCTCAGCTGGTTTTGCTCCTCTACCTACAATATCGGCTATTTAATTAGTGGCAGATATTTTGAAAGTTCCCAAAGACCAGATGTGTGCTATGGAACATGCTATTTAGTAATAAGTTTTCCATGGACATACATAGACCTGTTCTTTTCATTTCTTTTACCTTGTACCCTTATTATAATTTTATATGTGAGGATATTTTATGTTGCACATCAGCAAGTGAATCTTTTAAACTCTCTGATAAAGAGTGGTAAATGTGTAATGGAAGGTTCAGGGAGGAGGAAATCAGAAAGAAAGGCTGCAATGACATTAGGAATCATTGTGACAGCTTATCTGCTTTGCTATATTCCATACTATATATTGTCTGTAACAGGGACGACAGTAATTTCTTCTACCACAATGACATTTCTAATTTGGACTTTGTATGTTAACTCAAGTCTAAATCCTCTTATCTATGCTTTATTTTACCGCTGGTTTAAAATATCAGTTAAACACATATTAACTCTTAAAATATTGGAGCCATCTTCTTCTCTTATGGACATTTTTACAAATTATGAATAATTTAATGTGGGGGTTGATTTTATTATTATTTTGTCCCCAATCACAATTTAAAGATACATCAATAAATGATATACTGATTAATTACTAATGGTTGTTCATCTTTTGTTCATGATTAAGCATTATTTATTGAGATAATGATACTAAAACAACTTTGAAATACATAATTCCATGATTTATGAGTGATAAATAATGTATAAACTAATATCTTATAAACCATCTACAATTGTTCTGTTTGATTTATTTCATGATTCACAATTTTTTTAAAGATAATTTACGACACACTTAGAAATGTTAGCATATCACTTATTAAATCCAGGTTTCTCAACTCTGGACCTCAAGGTCCACTTTCCTGCACAGTTTAGCTCCAACCTTGATCAAACTCACCTGTCTACTCACCTTATTTTGCAAGGTGGAATTATTTTCTGTAAACGTTTAAGACTTACAGATTCATAAGACATTGAATGACAGAGTGCCCCAGTGAAGGAAAAAAAAAGCATGCTAAGTATATTTGCGGCCAGACTAATTTTCAGTATACTTGAAGTGTGTTAATGACTAGTTAACTTGAAGTGTGCTATTTTGAAACAACTAATTATATTTTAAGTAGCCTAAGTATATTTTAGTTGTAAATAAGTTGTGTTAAAGCATAGCTTTAAGTGTACTTAGTGTACTTTTTTGTGCTAAATTGGAACAACTTTCAGTATACTTAGTACACTTTAAGTATAGGGACTAATTACATGCTTAATTAATGATATTAAATGTGCTTTATTTGTATTATAAGTATATTTTATTTATATTATAAGTATACTTTATTCGATCCTCGATTCAATCCTGTGTCCAGCGTGTGTGTGTTCAGTGTTCCCATTTCAAGGGAACTCGAGCTGCATCACCGCTGCGGGAACGCCTCTGTGTGATTGCGTCCTGAAGCACATATGTAAAACAACCAATGAGATGATGGAACGTCATAGGCGGGTGACGTCATTGACCGGAAACTATAAAGGATCCGTGAACACAAACAGGAACCAGCTTCTGTGCCTTCAGTAGCGCTCTGTGTAACCATTGTCTGTCAGTTCGGTATTTTTGTCTTGTAAAAAGAGTTTTTCACCTGCATTTCTCAAAAAACAATATACTGACTGCACACGCATTTAAGTTAAATATGGCAAGCGAACAATCACTGCATGAGAGTTTCCATAAGTGTGTTCATCCCTGCACACGCTACATCACGGGTGGGGATAAACACAACATGTGTGTTGTTTGCCTGGGAGCACAGCACGCTCAGGCAGCCCTCGAGGGGGCTGGTTGCGAGCACTGCAAGTGTTTACCATTAAGAACGCTGCGCTCCCGCCGGGCGCTCTTTGAGGAGGGCGCTTCGGCTCGTATTCCCCGCGGCTCTGGCGGCTGCAGTCGTGGGGTTCGCAATTCGATCTGGCAGCGGGGTTAGAGACGGGCTCTGCCTTATCTCTGCCTTTACCTGCCAGATCCATTGCCTCTACTCAGGGTTTGGAAGCACGCGCTGCGGTTTCTTCCGCCCCGAGTGAGGCATCGATGCTGCAATTATCCATCTCCGAGGAGGTGGATATTGTCAGTATCGATGCAGGTGGAAACGAGGATTCGCCACTTCGTTCCCCTGCTAGTGAGGAGTTGGTGGATGTGTTGAGCAGAGCAGTGGCCAGGCTCAGTCTGGACTGGCCACAAGAAAGAGATCTGGAACGTCCATCTGTTAGAAGCAGATTAGATGAGCATTTCCTTCTCGCGCACTCTGCTCAACCACCACTACATGTGCTTGCCGTTTTTACCCGACCTCCACACTGAGGTGTCGAGGTCGTGGAATCATCCGGTTTCATCCAGAATTTTCAGCCCACAAACATCGACCTATAGTAATATAGTTGGGCTGAAAAGACATGGATATGGGTCGATGCCGAGGGTGGAGGAGACGCTTGCGAGCAATCTCTCTCCCGAGTCGGCATCATCCATTAAAGCCCCGACATTGCCCACCAAGCCATTAAGAGCTACATCGGCTTTGGTGGGCAAAGTGTACTTGGCAGCAGGTCAGGCTGCGGCATGCTTGCACACTATGGCTAGAGTGCAAGCATACCAAGTGAGGAGATCGAAGCTGATGTCATCAGAGAGCTCCGGTCTTCAGCCGATCTTGCTCTCCATGCCACCAAGGAGACGACCAGATCTGTTGGCCGTTCTATGGCAGCCCTGGTGGCCACAGAGAGACACTTGTGGCTGAACCTCACTGACATAAAGGAGAAAGATAAGAGCTTTCTGCTGGATGCGCCGCTGTCTCCTGATGGTCTGTTCGGTGAATCCGTCACTACGGTCAAGGACAAATTTCAGGAGGCCAAGAAACAGTCTGCGGCGCTCCAGCAGTTCCTTCCCCGAAAACCCCAGACTTCTGCTGCTGCTGGGGGGGAGCAGCAGAAACCGAGTACTAGCTCCTCACACCAAGCGCAACAAAAACAGAGCGTTGCCACCCGTACCCCTCCACAAAAGGGGTGGGGCAGGGGACGACACGCTCAGGCGCAGCCTTTGAAGGGTAAGGCGGATCTGAGGACCATCATTATCTCTAAGAAGGCTGCGTCAAAAAGATCCTGATGCCATGGGAGTCAGGGTGGTGAGGGTGGTCCCCTCCGGAGGTAGGCGGTGTTCACCTCAGCATACGGTGCCTGCCTCCCTTCGGTGCCCTCACAGGGTCGATCTGCTAACCCCGCCGCAATGCTGGGGCGCAGAGAGCCCTCGCGAGTCATTCGAGGATGGCTCACACTCTCCCACGAGGGTCTTATTACAGTTGGGCCAGTCGTTCCCTGCCAGTTCGCCGCTTCAGGGCGCTGCGCTCGCTGTGCAGAGTACATCAGAGGCCAGCCTCGAGAGGCTGGTACCCTTAGTAGATTCTTTGGCAGAGTGGGTGAATCTTCCAAATGTATCTCGTTGGGTCCTGCGTATTATAAGAAAGGGGTATGCCATCCAGTTCAGGTGTTGTCCACCCAGTTTCAACGGGGTTCTGCCCACAGTGGTGGGCCCCGAGCAGGCTCTGGCTATGTCTCTAGATGTACAGACTCTTTTGCAAAAGGGGGCTATAGAAAGGGTTGCTCCTCCCAGCGAGATGTTGTTTTTGCTCACATGAGAAAGCTGGGGCGGAGATTGAACCCCAAGAAGAGTGTTCTTTTGCCATCTCAGAGAACTACTTATCTGGGGGTCGTGTGGGATTCGACCACCATGCAGGCTCGCCTATCAGAGCCTCATGTGGGATCGATTCTCTCAGCGTTCAAAGGGGTGAAATTAGGTCAACCACTCACTGTCAAACAGTATCAGAGACTGTTGGGTCTGATGGCAGCAGCGTCCAACGTGATTCCTTGCGGACTGCTGTACATGAGACCGCTGCAGTGGTGGCTCAAGACCAACGGGTTTTCTCTGAGGGGAAATAAGCCTCAGAGAAATAATAAGACCTCTTCACTTTGAGACTTAGGCCTCCGGTTCGCACCAGGGTGCCAGCATGGGACTTAGCCATTGTTTTACAAGGTCTTTCTTTGGCACCTTTTGAGCCAAGTGAAGAAGTTCCTGAAAAGTTTCTCACTCTTAAAGCCATATTTTTGCTGGCTATTTCATCTCTAAAAAGAACTGGAGACATTCAAGCACTTTCTGTGGCTCCCTCGTGCTTGGAATTTGTACCCGGTATGGTTAAGGCTTTCTTATTTCCCAGACCGGGTTATATTCCTAAAGTCCCTACTAATGTTGTGGGGCCGGTAATACTGCAGGTTCTGCCACCCGGAAGTATCCTGGTGCCGATTGTTTACAAACATTCTAAAATGGTCTATTAAACCAACAGCACACTTAAAATACAACGCAAGAAAATATGAGTTAAATAGTTGTTTCTTAGTTGCTCAATGCCTGCAGCCAATCAGAGGCAGAGCTGCTGACGGTACTCGTCTGTATGATGCTCACTCGCGGGAGGTTTCCAGCCTTGCAGGTGAAGTACAATGTTGCGTTACATTATTAATTTAATAAAACACTGACAGGGGAAAGTACATTGCTCATTTTTCGGACCAGTTCAATTACGTCATATCGCTGCGTTGATGGTGACGATAAACTGTTTTGGAATAAAATGGCCTAACGTTACGTGATCCCGAAAAGAACCGGGAAAAGTCCTGCTGTTTGGAGGTAACGTTAAGTAATAAGTAATGTCACTAAACGTGAATAAAAAGTTGAATGAACATGCACCTGACCTTATCTCGTATATTCTGTTAACAGATTGCGTTCTTCACGAGTGTTTGCTGTCAACTGTCCCTGATGATGTGTAAGCGGCCATCAGACACAAGTGTAATGAGCAGCTCATAAAATTGAATATAATGTGTAATTTATATTTATGTATAGAGATGGTCAGTGGAAGTAGTTCAATTGTATGTTTTCCAACATCTTCCAGTGTTCATTTAATGAAAAACATAATTAATGGGGGGGTCACCAAATCGAACTCGAACAGGTCACCAAATCGAACTGAATCGTTCTAAACAGTTCGAACAGGTCACCTGTTCGCACCAAATCGAACAGGTCACCAAATCGAACTGAATCGTTCTAAACGGTTCGAACAGGTCACCTGTTCGCACCAAATAGAACAGGTCACCAAATCGAACTGAATCGTTCTAAACGGTTCGCGTCTCAAATCAGGGCTGATCGCACAAGTTACTGTAGTTATTAACTTTATGACATGAGTGACAGTCTCTCCGACTAGAAATAAACTAATATCTTGAAGTAGATGTTGTAACTCCAATCGTTAGCTGAAGTGAGACATGTTTTGCTGAGAGATCTGATGAACTCACGAGCAGCTGATACTGAACATGCACGTGTAACCGAACGTAGTGGTTCTCGGATCCTCGGATCAGCAGTACAGAATCGAAAACCGTTTCTTTCGGACACGTTCGATACTGAAAACCGATGAGCCGATGAGCTGCGCATGCGTGTTATTGTTTCAGAGGAACGAAATACAGGTTAAGTGTATAAAACTAATCACGTTTGGAAACATCATAACACAGCTGTCTTATCACTGTATTATTTTAAATTTTGGAAACAATGGATTGTAAAACGGTCAAATTAAACATTTATTTGTTTTATCAACAATGCATGATATATTCAGGAACAGCTTTTATCTTATTTAATTTCTAAGTCGATACACATTTTAAAATGTAATCAAAACAGTAGGTTTGATATAGACTATTCAGCTTGCAGCAGTTCGCAGCTCAGCACACACACTGATACAGCGGTTCTCGAGTCAGATCGACCGGGTTGCAATAGTTCTCGGATCACCAGTACAGAATCGAGAACCGTTTCTATCGGACACGTTCGATCTATCAGACATGTTTAATTCTGAGAACCGGTGAGTGGAGATACTGAGCATGCGTGATAGTGTCGTAACCGAACTGTTTCTCTCGGACTGGGACAGCTGATGCTGATAATACATGAGCATGGGTGAACTTAGGATTTGTGTAAGTATTATGTCAATGTAAGTTTATTTAATCCGTGTAAAACACGTTTAATCAGTGTTTGCACGACAGTGGCTGTATTGAGTGCTGTTGCAAAACATAAATGAAAAAATATATCCAAGATGATGATGATGTCAATAATAATTATTACTATACTAAGTTTTGATTACAAATACTTTATATGGATGTGTTTGAATGTATTTTCATCTGCCGGGATGATAGAAATGACGTCATTACGTAAAGACGTAAAAGAACCGGTGATCCGTTTTTTTTTAAAACCGGATCATTGAAACAAACTGTCCGAAAGAACCGGTTCGCGAAAAAGTACCGAACTTCCCATCACTACTGAGCTTTTTACACTGTTAAAGACTTGGATTCCTATCCTAACCTTACCATCGTTGGATGGAGAAAAAGGCAGGTCAAGCAGAGAGGGAAAGGGCAAAGAAAAAGAAAGCGCTCAAAGAAGAAGCAGCAAAACGTTGTAAACTTACTCAGATGTTCAGGGCTTCAAGTGTAGGTCAGTTTTATCTGTAAATACTGTACTTTTTTTCTTTGTTAAATTAGTATTGAACTGCTAGCGAACGTAAGCAGTAGTTATTGTATCTTAAAATACTGTATGCTAAAGGAGATTAATATTATTTAGTGTAAAGTTACTTTAGTAATTTAGCAGATAAATATTCACTTTATGATACTGATAAGTTAGGTACTGGGAACAGGGAGGAGCAGTCCAGACAACAACACAAAACAATGCTTTTCCCATCACATATCACATTGGAAAGGCATTTAGTTTGAATAAAAATGAAGAAAATGGAAATAAAGTGTCTAACGAAATGTTTAATAATAATAAAAGCATTTATTGGGTAGTGTTTGCATAAGTTTCAAGTCAACTGGCTCCGTGTCCAATAAAAACAATACAAATAATCTGTCTTCTTTATTAAAAATCTTCCTTTAATCTTGATTTGTTAATAAATTAAGCGAATACAATAAAATTAATAAATATTACATTAAATCCTAAATATCACGGATGCAGTAAAGAAAACGTGCAACTCCACTCTCTTTCTCATTACTTACAGTCACAGTTCTTATAGGGCCAATTATGTACAATTTTAACATGAACCATATTTCAATGTAAAATTAGATAGTGCACACAAATAAATAAAGTGTACAACCTAAACACAAATACTTAAAGACTGAAATGCACCACATAATTTGCAATATTTGTAATTATAATTAGGGATAGGTGTCCCATTAAGTCTGCATGGTGTAAAAATAATCTATTTTCACTTACTAAAGCTATTTCACTTTGTAAATAGTATCTACAGCTATTTTATTTTGGGAACATATGGACTCATCAGGACTGCCAGTACATAGAGCCTGGGATCTTGTGATCTTGTTAATAATGGCAAGACTTAAAACCCATTTAGATAATTTAACTTAAAACTAATTTAAATGTGAACATTTACCTTGGTTTAAAATGTCTTCAATGTATACTTTACAAAAATGTTTTCTGTTAATAAGCTTATGACACATAAAATACATCTGGTGTCTAGTATGTGAACAGTCAGTTTACAAACTGAGATAAAATAACTATACATTGCTTTTATGAAGTATTTTATGAATTGAAAAAAAAAATATGGATAATCTGTAAATATGTTTAAGAGAGCGGATCCTGGCTTCAGTATTTTAAGAGTTAAGATGTGTTTAACTGATATTTTAAACCAAAAAATAAAATAAAGCATAGACAACAGGATTCATGCATGAATTAGCATAAATAGTCCATATTAGAAATGTCACCGTAGCAGAAGAGATTATTGTAGTACTCATTATAGACAAGATATAGTATGGAATAAAGCAGAGCAGATAAGCTGTCACAATGATTCCTAATGTCAGAGCAGCTTTGCTCTCAGATTTCCTCCTCACTGAACCTTCAGATACATGTTTTCCACCCTTCATCAGAGCATTTATAACTTTCACCTGCTGATGTGCAACATAAAATGTCCTCAAATATAAAGTTATGATCACAGTCAAAGGATATAAGAAATAAAAGACCAGTTCAACAACTGTCCTTGTAAAACCTATTATTAAATAGCACTTTCCATAGCACATGTATGTTCCTTGTGAACTTTCAAAATATTTGCCACTAACCACATATACAATATAAGCAGAGGAGAAAAACAGCATAGACAGATACATTTTATGATTCTAGTTGTGGTTATTTTATGTGGATACAGTAAAGGGTGATGGCATCCACAGGCATCACCTTAAGTCCAATAAGCATGTCGGCCACAGCCAAAGAGAGAATAATCAGGTTGGTTGGAGCATGAAGCTTCCTGAAGTGAGAGATGGAGATGATCACCAGCAGGTTTAGAAACACAGTCCATGTTGACAGCAATAAAAAAAACACATACATGATATTGTATTCATATCTAGAGCGTTTTCCCTTGATGCATGATGAGTTGATGGCAGGAAAGCAGTATTGAGTCTCGTGATCCTCTGTCTTATAGGCCATGAGTGTGTCTCCTATTAGAAGTTTGTTCTGCTTGCTGTGCTTTTATTTATACAGTGTCTGGATAAGACCACCCACACTGATGATGACTAATAAAAATGATTTTCTTCTAATAGTTCCAATACTGGCAGTAAAATGACTTTGCATACTGTACAAAAACAAAAAACAAAAGTAACAAAAACTGTGATGCAGTTGCTGTGGCCCTCTCCATACCAATATATGTTAGTACATGAATATAACAACAGTGATTTATAATCTTGCACAAACATCATAAAAACATATTTAGTGCAACTTTTCTTTTATATGCTGACTTGCTTTATTATAAACTGCAGCTGATGGCCACTAATCAGGGTTTTTCCTGGGTAAAAATTGTCTTTTGGGATGGAAGACAAACACGATCATCCCTTGTACACACAGTACAAAGTACCCCATCAGCTGTAAGCCTAGCAATTAAAATAAATTCAAAGAAACAGTTCACTTTCAGTCAGTACACTACATATTACGTCAGTATTGACGAAATGGGGGTTTCGCCTCTGCTTTATGGACTGTTAACCCTGTCACATGGGGTTGGATTATGAAGGCCAGTATCTCAATGGAGTGGAATGTGCTGATATGGACTGTATGCGCTGTCAAGGGTAGTTGCTGCAGAGACTTTTCTTGTAAATTAATAGAACTGTCATCAAACATCTTTTCTTCAATAGCATTAATTTCTTTTTCACTCCACTCTATAGTCATTTGCATACACATTGTGGAATGAGAAACATATTCTTGACAAAACCCTTTAATATGTATCTTCCTAATCTCCCACCACTGGATAATATCTTCAAATCTGTCTTTTTCTTTTTTCCATGTTTCCCAACAATTTTGAAAAAAATCACAAAAACTTGTATCATTTAAGAGTTTCACATTGAAACGCCAATAGCAGCTCTTATAAGCTTTTTTTTTCTACAGTGATATCAACTATAATTAACTTGTGATCAGAGAAAGCTGAAGGAATGATCGTACTAGACAAAATTCGATTTTTCATATTATTTGATACATAAAAACTATCTAAACGTGCAGCAGAGACTATATTATTGCTGAATTTCACCCAAGTATATTGTTGTATCCCTGGGTTTTCCACTCTCCACACATCAGAAAAATTATATGACTGAATAATGTTTGCTAAAACAGATGCAGCTTTTGGATAAGACTCTTCTCCATTTCTATCCATTGTAAAATCGAGTGTACAATTCCAATCTCCTCCTAAAATAATGTAATCACTATCTTGTTGTTGAGTTAGAAACTGTTTTAATTTGTTAAAAACATTAATTCTATCATTCCCTTTATTAGGAGCATAAACGTTCACAAATACAAAAACAAGGTTACTAATTTCTACTCTCACTACAAGTAATCTTCCTGGTTCCACTTCAATTTTTGATAAAAGTTTTGCCTTTATAGTAGTTAAAAAAAGTATTGCAACTCCTGCACTAGTATTAGACCCATGGCTTAAGCAGCTTTCCCCCTCCCTCCATAAACCCCAATCTACCTCATTCCTATAATCACTATGAGTCTCTTGCAACATGACTACATTAATATTTTTTTAACTTAATAAGTTCTAACAATACATCATTCTTTGCCTTATTTCTCAAACCATTAACATTAAGAGATCCTACCCTTAAGACCCCCATGAGAAGAGATAAGAAAGGAAACCAGTAAAGAAAAAATGAAAAGATACAAGCCATAGTGATTTATTTACTTTTCCCCCTCGTTAGCCTTGCTTTGCTTGACTTTTGTCTTATTGCAGTTATATGCTTTTTGAGGCGGAAACGTTTCTGCTGTGATATTTCTTTGTAAGTGCAGCTTTTTCTTAGCCAGGTCACGGAAGCTACAAACTTTTCTAAGTCTGGAAAAAACGTCCCTACTTCAACTCCCACTTTCCCTTTTGTGCCATCCAGAAATCTATTAATTGCATCAACAGTATACAAGTCCTTTGTCACATCCAAGCCATCTAACCATTGCTCATCATCTCTTGAGCCCTCATCCGTGCATTGAGAAAGTACTTCCAAATCATCACCTTTATCTTCTCCCAACTCCTCCTCTGCCTGATCCATACACTTTGCATCCTGTCCAACAATCTCAGCAGCGTTTAGAGCCTTATCTAATTCACCACTCAGGTCTACATCAGCATTCCCAACATAACTACAACTCGGCTTTTCACTTCTGATATTATTAAAATTTACACTCACCTCATCTGTAGTCTTCACACTCTTTGCTTCAGGTTGCTTTGAACTTTGATTATTCTCCGTATCTCCACTTTCGTTTGTTTGTTCTGATGGCGGCAACAGCTGATCGTTAATTTGTTTATGCGGACAAGAAAGACGTTTATGCCCCAAATCTCCACAATCAAAGCACCTTATATAATCAGTGCTTGCATAAACCATATACGAACTCTCACCATGACTAACACGGAAAGAGATTTCCAATGATTTATCTGGTGTGGTCAAGAACATATAGATCTGTCTTCTAAAAGACAAAACATGCTTCAGCATACTGTTCTTACATCCTAAAGGAATTTATCTAATCGGGCTCGTGATTTTTCCAAATCTTACGAGTTCTTTCATGATCAATTAATTAGGCACGAAAGGCGGTACATTAGAGATAGTGATCTTTGTCGCAGGAGCCGATAACGGAGTCACAGAAACAAAAGTTTCTTTCACCCAAATGCCATTCACGGTTAGTTCGTTAACCAACACTTCTCTGCTCTGTTCATGCGTGACGCGGAGACGATATTATCGAACCCCACCTGTTTGCCCACCACTAAAAGCACATCCTCAACAGTTATACAAGGTTCAGGCACACACCTGCACCCATTACGCAGCGATATTGGTGGCGTTCCCTGAATTGGAGGAGACGCCATACCAGCAAACCATGCCAAACGGCAGGTTTACACTAACAAAAGAACTCTCTCCTTAAATGTAAAACCTACCAGCTAACAAAGGTGAAAAATAAATAAAAGGTAAATTATAGACATAAACAAACAAACCCGAAAAGGGGGGACAGTCGCTCTCACACGTGCAATCTCACGCAACAACCCACTCCCGCGAGAGAGAGAGAGCGAGAGAGAGAGAGAGAGAGAGAGAGAGAGAGAGAGAGAGAGAGAGAGAGAGAGAGAGAGAGAGAGAGAGAGAGAGAAAACAGTATGTTGGAGATATTTTAATGTTATTTGCACTGTGAAATGTTTATACATTTTTCTGTTGTTGTTTAAGGGGCCACTGGATTGGTATTATAGACAATTACCATCCAGAGTAAGGGTAGTGTTGTGGGAGAAAGGGGGATTCATTTAACCTTTATGTGTGGACATGAAATTGTAGTCAGAGCACAAGGTAATTATGGGTAGTGTAGTCTGGAACGCGCATGGTTGCGTGCAGTCGTGCAGCGCTGGATTGTGTGCCGATATGTTCATTGTTTTTGTTACATTCTGTTGAAATGAGTGTTTATGTTCACTTAGAGCCGAACAGCCATATACGCTCACTACTCAAGCTGCGTAGGGCCCCGCAATTTACTCAAGGCCCCGCCTCCCCCTCGTGTCAAAGCACGTCAATCAATGTTGTAAACACTGATGATAAAATTAAGCGGAAATATCCTTCTGGCCACGAAAAGAGGGAAAAAACACAACAAGAGTGAATTGCAGCAACAGCAATCAGGTAAACTTGTGTTCTCTCCTCTCCAAGTTTGATGTCAGCAAATAGGCTAACAGTAGAGTTAAGTTGATGTGCATCTCTCTTCTGTTGTCTTGCTAAGCTGGACAGGCAGGCTATGCATCTCTTGGTCTGTCTAGCTAGCTAATGCCAGTCGCTTTCAGGGCTGTGTTCTGTGTCTTCGTGCCTCAGAAATAAAGTTACGTTTTTTTTTTTTTTTTGATAAACGGCAACGGTGTTTGTTTACTGCAGCTCGGAAAAGATCCGCGTCGCGCATGAACATGCGTTCACATGCGCGTGCACGAAACGAAACGTGTATTTTCCAGCAGAAATATCTGTGTGGATATGTGACGCCCCAACTGTATGTGAAAATGCATTGACGGAAACAATAGTACTTCCATGCCGCTAGAGGGCGCTATGTGAGTGCGGTGGATCGCTATAAAGTCTGCTGCGTGGCACATTAAAACACAGCAAGACCTGATCATACGCACAACTTTTGTCTGTCTTTCTTTCACCTTTGCACAGCTCTGGGCGCTAAACATTTTAACTGATAGCAGATGCAGAGGTCCTGTACCCGTTACAGTTCTTGGGGACTCATCTGGGATCAGCGCCACCTGCTGGAGGGATGGAGCTGATCCAAAAGAATCCAAAGACCAGTTTGCAGTGAATGGGATCCGTGCGGTTGTTTGACTGTTTTAATGGTGATTTCAGAGGTCAGTACGATGGCAAACGAGAGCAGAAGTCTGGTGAGGGAAATCAGGAAAGCTCTCTGCGAACTGTCTGCTGATGAACTCTTCTTTATCGCTAAAAACATCGAACAAAGCCATGAGGGTGAGAAATTGCAAGTAGAACTGGGGAATGAAGAGGGATGTTTTGAGTTTGTAAATGGGTTTTTGTGTAGTAAGAACCTGTTGTGTAGTAGAGAGGATGAGGGAATGGCTGTGTTACTTGATCTGAGAGAAAAAAAATCACAGATTACTCAATCCCAACAAGTGGCAGTACACGAATACAAAGCACATGTCACAAATACAGCTAAAACTCAGTCTCATTATGATCACATAACACCTGACACAAACACAATGACCAGTCACACTGGCTCAGACACTACAGACACTGAATATCAGAAGATGCTGAAGATGTATGACGAGCTAGGCCGGAAAATTCAAGCTACAAGGCCGTATGCTGCACCACCACAGCCCAGCTCTCTCCCACATTCTTCTCAAACTTATCATACCTTGCATAATACTCATGATCATATGTTTAGAAAAGACCTTCCATACCTCTCACGGAGAGAGTTTAAAATTCATGGAGGTCAGATTGGCGACTCTTCTTCTGAAATTAGCTTTAATAGCATATGTTGACAGATTGAAGAGGGTGGACAAGAGCATTTCAGTGAGAGTGAAATTATTAGAGGAGTTTTGAAAATCACTAAGTCTGGTAATTTTAAGGAAATGTTAATGGAGAAAGAGGATAATGCAATGCAAGAGTTGAAAGGACTGCTACAGTCTCATTTTGGGTGATAAGAGTAGCACAGAGCTGTTTCAGAGTCTGATGTGTGCACGTCAAGGAGAAAATGAGAATCCACAGCAGTTTCTGTATCGTGTCATTGGTCTAAAACAGAAAATCCAGTTTTCGTCAAAACAAAGCACAGTTGATATCAGATACGATGCGAAGACCATTCAATAAGTGTTTCTTCACACAGTTTGTCAGGGTCTGGGACCAAAGTATAATGAGATTCGTCGTGAGTTTAAGCAACTTATCGCTGCAGGTGATGTAACTGACGACGTGCTTCTAAGACAGCTTGTAAAAGTTACAAGTGAAGAGGAAGAAAGACAACGTCGGCTACAGTCACTGGCGTAGCCGACAATGAGTAAAATTTACAATGAGTAAAATTACTCATGCTCGTAGTGCTCAGATTGAAAGGGATCCATAAATTAAAGCTGCTGCTACAAATGATCAGACTGCTAGAGAGATTCGCAAACTGATAACTCAAGTAGAGACGCTGACAAATGTTGTTAATTCCTTACAACAAACTAAAACGACAAAACAGCAGTGTCAGTGTATATCAAAAGTTCCTGAGAAAAGAAGACGAGGTTGTTTCAACTGTACTGAACGAGGGAAAGAAGAGACCTGCATTCATTGTTTCGTGTGTGGTGAAGAGGGCCATAGAGCTTTTGGCTGCCTGAAGAGACAAAACAGGTCAATGCTGAACATCAGATCAAAGAGCACCCCACAGACTGCAGTTTTCAAGCCAGGGTCAAACAGCCGTAATTTTACAGTTAATGCTGAATTGTGGAATCACACAGGTTGTACATCAAGGAAACCAAGTGGACGACAAACACAGAACTCTGAGGAGAAGGTTGTTCAGTTTGTTGGAAAGAAGTGCCTACTGGAAGGGGAAATTGGAGGCCATAAAGTGAGCATGCTTCTCGACACCGGGGCACAGGTGAGCATCATTGATCAGAGCTGGAGAGAAAAATACTTACCAACATGTGATGTTCGGCCCTTGTGTGAAATAGTGGGACCTAATGCTGGTCTGGAGGTTTTTGCCATCAATGGTGATGCAATTCCATTCAGTGGATGGGTTGAAGCAGCCGTAAGCTTATCTGGACAGGATGGAAGTCGCTATTCTGTTCAGGTTCCATTTCTGGTGAGTCAGATGAAGTTGGAGAGGCCACTTTTAGGATTTAATGTAATTTCAGAGTTGGTTACAGAACCAGGGGATAGCACAAGCATTCTTACCACTCTGCATTCACTGATGAGTAGTACTGGAAACACTCCAGATGAGTTTGTTGAGGTGTCTGTTGGGTTCATCCGTGCAGATAAAGTATCTGCAGACACTGCTTGAGTGACGGTAGGACCACAGAGCTACACTATTCGGCCTGGGCAAGTGGCTAATGTGAAATGTAGAGTACCTGCTAACTTCAATGTTACAGATTCCACAGTACTGTTTGAACCAAGTGATGAGGTTTCACCTATGGGGAGGCTTGACTTTGGAGAGGGATTGATGGAGATTCAGAAAGCAGGTCAGTCCTACATAAGAGTTCCAGTTGGAAATCATACAAAGCACAATGTGACCATTCCAAAAAGAGCTATACTGGGAGAAATAGCAGCTATTGCTAAGATCATTCAAACTGACTAAGTTGAAACAGGCAGTTCAAACAGTTCAAAGGGAGTGACTTCATTGCAATCAGGGCAATTGGATGACAGAGGTATGCTGTGGAATCCTCCTGTAGATCTGAGTCATCTGAAATCAAGTCATCAAGCAGTTGTGAAACAACTACTTTACGAAGAGTCTGTTGTATTTGCACGTGAGGAGAACGACATTGGGAGCATCCCCAGTCTTCAGATGACGTTGAATTTGAAAGATGACATTCCTGTTCAGAAAGCTTACACTTCAATACCCAAGCCACTCTTGAAAGAAGTGAAGGAGTATGTGCAGGATTTGCTAGCTAAGGGTTGGATAGTAAAATCAAAATCACCTTATGCTGCACCAGTAGTGTGTGTTAGAAAAAAAGATGGTGCACTACGATTGTGTATCGATTACCGACAGCTTAACAAGAAAACTGTAGCTGATCGCCATCCTTTGCCACGAATTCAAGACCTCATGAACACCTTGGGTGGGTACCGTTGGTTCTCCATACTGGACCAAGGAAAGGCCTACCATTAGGGGTTCATGGCTGAAGGATCAAGACACATGACTGCGTTCGTGACGCCTTGGGGATTATTTGAATGGTTACGGATACCATTTGGACTTTCCAATGGCCCAGCCGCATTCCAGCGAAGCATGGAAGAGATGTTAGATTCCATCCGTGATGAGTGTTGTCTACCTTACTTGGATGATGCCCAGCTGGCATTTTAACATTGAGCCACTGTTGAATCAACGTCAGGTGCCAGTGTTGGATAACCGTTGAATTTTGTTTAGATTTTGCAAATCTAATCAACGTTGAAATGGCAACGTCTTTCCAATGTCATGTTTGTCAACATAGGTGAATTTGCCAACATTGAAACAATATTGATTTTAGTTTAGATTTTGCAAATCTAATCAACGTTGAAATGGCAACATCATTCCAACGTCATGTTTGTCAACATAGGTGAATTTGCCAACATTGAAACAATATTGATTTTAGTTTAGATTTTGCAAATCTAATCAACGTTGAAATGGCAACGTCTTTCCAATGTCATGTTTCTCAACATAGGTGAATTTGCCAACATTGAAACAATATTGATTTTAGTTTAGATTTTGCAAATCTAATCAACGTTGAAATGGCAACGTCTTTCCAATGTCATGTTTCTCAACATAGGTGAATTTGCCAACATTGAAACAATATTGATTTTAGTTTAGATTTTGCAAATCTAATCAACGTTGAAATGGCAACATCATTCCAACGTCATGTTTCTCAACATAGGTGAATTTGCCAACATTGATTTAAGTTTAGATTTTGCAAATCCAATCAACGTTGAAATTTCAACGTCACTATAAAGTCCTGCTTTTCAACATAGTTTTTGTTAAACTGTTTTCACTGAAGTATTGATGTGTTCAACAGTTACACCAAACACCTTGAAATGGATACATAAACACTAAGTTTGCAAACACGCACAGTCAGCTTGGAAGAAGCCAATTGGTCAAAGGAAGACCAGGAAGAAGATTAATAAAGACATTTCACTGACGTAGGAAACATGCTTTATTACATAGCTGCAATTGTTCCAACCTTTCACATCAATTGTACACATGTCAAACTTTTACTTTACCCAAAAATTCTGTCATTAAAGGGTTAGTTCACCCAAAAGTGAAATTGAGGTCATTAATGACTCACCCCAATGTCATTCCACACCCGTAGGACCTCCATTCCTCTTCAGAACACAGTTTAAGATATTTTATATTTTAGTCCCAGAGCATTGTGGCGATCCGAATCATTGATTCATGGCTGTTTGAATCTTTATTTGAGGTTTGAAAACAAACGCAGAAGAGAAGCCAATGCTGAATAAAATCGTAGTTTTTGTTATTTTTGGACCAAAATGTATTTTGGATGCTTCAAGAGATTCTAATTAATCCACTGATGTCACATATGGACTACTTTGATGATGTTTTGTCACGTCACAGACAAGGGAAAATGGTGCGAGGACTCAAGTGCAGAAAATAATATATTTATTTATAACAAATAAAACAAACTCAAAACAAAACCCACGAGGGGGAAAAACACACAATAGAATAATAAAATATAAACTTAAACAAACCAACAGAATCACAGGGAGAATGGGAGACGCAGACATTACACAAGGATCCAACACAGACTGACAAACACAAGGAGATTATAAAGGGAACAAACAAGGCAGATAATGAGGGAGAACAGGTGGGGCAAATAAACCAATAATCAGATAACAAGAAGGGCGGGGTTAACAGTAGCACATGCAAGACATGACAAAACCCACATGTGCACACAAGACAGGACAGGCATGTGACATTACCCCCTCCTTAAGGAGCGGCTACCAGACGCTCCACTAGGGACGGGCGGGGCAGACCAGGGAGGGACGGGCCAGGGCGGGGCGGGAGGGACAGACCAGGGCGGGGCGGGAGGGACAGACCAGGGCGGGACGGGCGGGACAGACCAGGGGGGCACGGGAGGGACAGACCAGGGGGGCACGGGAGGGACAGACCAGGGGGGCACGGGAGGGACAGACCAGGGGGGCACGGGAGGGACAGACCAGGGCGGGACAGGGGAAACAAACAAGGAAGGAACAGACAAGGGAGGGGTCAACAAGGGAAACATGGGGAAAACAAAAAGTTCAGGAGGCCATGGTGGCACACAAAGTTCGAATGACCAGGGCGGCCCGCCGAAGTCGGGAGGCCCACAGAGTTCAGGTGGCCGGGGCGGCCCGCAGAGTTCAGGCGGCCAGGGCGGCATGGGTAGAGCAGGGCGCCAGGGAGGCGCGGTGAGAGCAGGGAGCGCCAGGGAGGTGCGGTGAGAGCAGGACGCCTCAGCGGCGCGGTGAGAGCAGGACGCCTCAGAGTCGCACGGAGAGCAGGACGCCTCAGCGGCGCACGGAGAGCAGGACGCCTCAGCGGCGCACGGAGAGCAGGACGCCTCAGCGGCGCACGGAGAGCAGGACGCCTCAGCGGCGCACGGAGAGCAGGACGCCTCAGCGGCGCACGGAGAGCAGGACGCCTCAGCGGCGCACGGAGAGCAGGACGCCTCAGCGGCGCACGGAGAGCAGGACGCCTCAGCGGCGCACGGAGAGCAGGACGCCTCAGCGGCGCACGGAGAGCAGGACGCCTCAGCGGCGCACGGAGAGCTGGACGCCTCAGCGGCGCACGGAGAGCAGGACGCCTCAGCGGCGCACGGAGAGCAGGACGCCTCAGCGGCGCACGGAGAGCAGGACGCCTCAGCGGCGCACGGAGAGCAGGACGCCTCAGCGGCGCACGGAGAGCAGGACGCCTCAGCGGCGCACGGAGAGCAGGACGCCTCAGCGGCGCACGGAGAGCAGGACGCCTCTGCGGCGCACGGAGAGCAGGACGCCTCAGCGGCGCACGGAGAGCAGGACGCCTCAGCGGCGCACGGAGAGCAGGACTGCTCAGGGGCGCAGGGCGCCTCAGCGGCGCAGGGAGAGCAGGGCGCCTCAGCGGCGCAGGCAGGGCGTTGGGGAAACTTCTCCAGTCCAGCAGTATCCACCGGCACTGGGACCACCGGAACACGATCTGCCGGAACTGGGACCACCGGAACACGATCCACCGGCACAGGGACCACCGGAACACGATCCACCGGCACAGGGACCACCGGAACACGATCCGCCGGAACTGAGACCACCGGCACACGATCCACCGGAACTGGGACCACCGGAGCTGCCTCCGGGGCTTCGGATAAAGCCCTGTGCTCCTTCCACGCATGCAGGACTGCCACCACAAAGCATCCCATCACAGCCCTCCAGGCCGTCTCCGGACTCGGGACCACCGGAACGGAGTCCACCGGCACAGGGACCACCGGAACACGATCCACCGGCACAGGGACCACCGGACCACGATCCACCGGCACAGGGACCACCGGAGCACGATCCACCGGCACAGGGACCACCGGAGCACGATCCACCGGCACAGGGACCACCGGAGCACGATCCACCGGCACAGGGACCACCGGAGCACGATCCACCGGCACAGGGACCACCGGAGCACGATCCACCGGAACTGGGACCACCGGAGTGGTGGATGACACCCTGTGCTTTTCCCAAGCATGCAGGACTGCCACCACAAACCCTCCCATTACGGCCCTCCAGGCCATGTCCGGACTCGGGATTCCCGGACTCGGGACCCCCGGAACTGGCACCGAGGGAGAACTTCTCTGCTGAGTCCTCATTGTAAGGTTGGATCCTTCTGTCACGTCACAGACAAGGGAAAATGGTGCGAGGACTCAAGTGCAGAAAATAATATATTTATTTATAACAAATAAAACAAACTCAAAACAAAACCCACGAGGGGGAAAAACACACAATAGAATAATAAAATATAAACTTAAACAAACCAACAGAATCACAGGGAGAATGGGAGACGCAGACATTACACAAGGATCCAACACAGACTGACAAACACAAGGAGATTATAAAGGGAACAAACAAGGCAGATAATGAGGGAGAACAGGTGGGGCAAATAAACCAATAATCAGATAACAAGAAGGGCGGGGTTAACAGTAGCACATGCAAGACATGACAAAACCCACATGTGCACACAAGACAGGACAGGCATGTGACATGTTTTTATTCCCTTTCTAGACATGGACAGTATAGTGTGCATACTGCATTATGCTCTGGGACTAAAATATAAAATATCTTAAACTGTGTGTGAAGATGAACGGAGGTCTTACGGGTGTGGAACAACATTAGGGGGAGGAGTTAATGACATCAATTTCATTTTTGGGTGAACTAACCCTTTAAATCACTCGCCTTGTCGTTCCACACCCGTAAGACCTTCGTTCATCTTCGGAACACAGTTTAAGGTATTTCATATTTAGTCCGAGAGCTTTCTGTCCCTTCATTGAAAATGTATGTACGGTATACTGTCACTTTTTATGTTGTTGTTATTTTTGGACCAAAATGTATTTTCATTGCTTTCATTGCAAAAATTCTATCCAACCCACTGATGTCACATATGGACTACTTTGTTGATGTTATTATCTTTATGGTCCTTCTGGACATGGACAGTATACCGTACATACATTTTCAATGGAGGGACAGAAAGCTCGGAGTAAATTTAAAATATCTTAAACTGTGTTCTGAAGATGAATGGAAGACTTACAGGTCTGGAACGACATTAGGGTGAGGAGTAAATGACAGAATTTTCATTTTTGGGTGAACTAGCTTTTTTTAACCCTTAAAAAAAACGGGCAACATTAAACACAGCTGGTTAAGTTTTCCTTTCTTGTTACTTCTTTCTGCTACCGCCACCAGTCCTCTCAGGTGCATATTTCAAGTCTTTGGCCATGTATTCGTCTACTTTCATTGACTTTAAGCTCAAGACCGCATCTGATGAGAAAAACAAAAAAAACAGATCAGTATTAGCAAACACTACTCTCTCAAATTAAAATATTTAGCAAATATCAACTTTTGTGGCATTGCCAATGATCAAAGTATATAAATTAGTATTGATCAACATGCAAAGTCATTGATAATCATGTGCTTGAGCGAGCAACAAAAGGCAGTTGGTAGTAACCCTTGCTGCAGGTAGAGAAGTTAGTCTAGAGCCCAGAATGGAGTATTTTATATATATAAAAGTTTGGACACATTACTATGTGTAATGTTTTTGAAAGAAGTTTCTTCTGCTCATCAAGCCTGCATTTATTTGATCAAAAATACAGAAAAAAATGTAATATTGTGATCTTATTACAATTTAAATATTTGGTTTTCAATTTATTATATGTTAAATTACAATTTATTTCTGTGAAAAGCTGAATTTTCAGTATCATTCCTTCACCGTCACATGATCCTTCAGCAATCATTCTAATATTCTGATTTATTATGAGTGTTGGAAACAGTTCTGCTGCTTAATATATTTGATGAATAAAAGGTTTAAAAGAACTGCATTTATTCAAAATAAAAACATATTATAATATAAATCTCCTTTACTATCAATTTAACACAGTGTTTCTCAAACTTTTTCAGCCCAAGGACCACTTTATCTTCCAATTTTTTTCTGAGGACCACCTACAAAATCCCACTCTAACACGCCCCCCAAAACCAACAAAATAGGAAGGATAAGCTAAATTTAAGTTTAATATGCAACTGTTTCAAGTCAAAAACGAATCATTCAAACATAAATGCAATAATTTGATCAGAAATTATTATATACATTTTATATATAAAAAGTCTTCCACATAAACCTGTATTTAAATTTTACAAAAATGTAACAAAAAAAAGTTAAGGGTTAACGTTAGTTACTTTCAGATTCAAATAGATGGTTGGGTTAGGTATGGGGACAACTTAACGTTAAAGGAGACTTTCAGGTCCAAATCTCTGAAAAAAAAAGAAGTAAGAAGAATGTGACGTGCTAAAGATGTATAGATATTCTTATGCCTCTCCCTGATTGGGTAACGGTAGTACAAGACAAAAACATTCAAACTGATCTAATATGTATAACGTTAGCTTCATGGAGCGTACACACATACACGCCGGTGGAACGACGGACTAACGGCAGTTCGCGGTTAAACTAGTCTGCCCGTAACGTTACACTTAACGGCGGTTCGCGGTTAAACTAGTCTGCCCATACGTCTACACACACACAGAACGGCGTTTGACAGTTAGCTAGCACTAACTACGGTTCGCGGTTAAACTACGTTAGTCTGCCCATATAAACACATAATTAATTAACACAATATGTATATGGACCAGAGTCAGGCACACTCAACATTTATTTAGGAATTTTCTAGTTATAAAATGTGACTTCAAAAACTTTGCTTACCGTCTGAGCTGTTATGCCCAAATTCAGTCGAATCGGTCCAGGTCAGAACCTGCGAGGCTGACGATGACGACACAGACCCACTTCGCGCACGCGCAAGCAGGTGTTGTGTGGAACCGTCAGAGCCTATTGGCCTTTGTGTGATGGACAGTCGCCGTCCTCCAATCAAGCCATACATCTTGTATTCGTGTGTGTGTGTGTGTGTGTGTGTGTCCGTCCATATGTGTGTCTATATATATATATATATATATATATATATATATATATATATATATATATATATATGTGTGTGTGTGTGTGTATGTTTGTGTGTTATTTTTTTAATTTTAAGCGGTCTGTTAATTTTTTTTCCAGAGCTGTGTAGGATATATATATAGCTCTGGAAGAAAAATTAAGAGACCACTTAATATAAAAATTAACTTAATATATACAACTTAATATATAAAAATTAAAATGCACCAGAATGCAGGAAATCACATCTACAAAATTTAAAATTGTATGGGGGAAATGTATATCCCCAGACCCCCACACAAACAGCCCCACATATAATATTTTCACCAGCCACCACTGCATATATTGTTCTTGTATGGAATGACTTACCAAAATGATCAATCGGACTTGCTGTCAAAGTAAGCCATAAGATGTAGAAAGTGCTCAACAAACGTTTAATTCAGAGTTGATATTTCAACGTTGTATCATTATTCATGTATCAACTCTTTTTCAACAGTTAATTGATCAGCATTGTTTGGACGTTGTTCCAGCGTTATTTTTCTACTAAGATATTTCAACAAAAATTTTAAAAGTCATAGTTGAAAAAATAATGTTGATTTGACGTACAACTCAAAACTTGTTGATATTTCTATGTTGAATTCTTAGTGAGTTAACAACACCAATTCAACTATTTGGTGTTCAACGTTGTTTTGACGTTGAAACAATGTTTTTTCATAAACTGACATTATTTCAACTACATTTAAACGTTTAATGTCAGTTGAATGCCAGCTGGGTGTACTGTGTTTTGCCAAAACTTTTGAAGAGCATGTAGAGAAATTGCGAGTTGTGTTCAGAGCTCTGCGACAGCATGGAGCAAAGCTACGTCCAGCTAAGTGTGAATTGTTTAAGCAGGAGGTCCGGTACTTGGGTCGCCTTGTGTCTGAAGATTGAGTAAGAGTAGATCCAAAAGATCTGGAAGCTGTGAGAGTACTCCGTGACAAAACACCACAAAACGTTGGAGAAATCCGCCGTCTTGTAGGATTCCTAAGCTACTATCGAAGCTATATTCAAGATTTTGCTCGGCTGGCAAAACCAATTTATGAGCTGCTTCAGGGCAGTGCGTCAGAAAGTCCATTACCAGTGAATCGGATGAAGGAAAGGAAGAGAAGTCCACAGTTGCCATCTCGACATCTGGTAATGTGGGAAGACAAGCATCAGCAAAGTTTAGACACTCTTATTGACATGCTGACGAATCCGCCTATCTTTGCATATCCTGATTTTGATACCCCATTTGTACTACATACAGATACATCAGAAAAAGGATTGGGAGCAGTACTGTATCAGAGACAATAAGAAAAGTTACGAGTTATCGCATATGGATCGAGAACCTTTTCACCTGCTGAGAAGAACTACAGACTTCATTCAGGCAAGCTGGAGTTTCTTGCATTAAATGGGCTGTGTGTGAGAAGTTTTGTGACTATCTCTATTATGCCCCGAGTTTCAACATTTACACCGACAATACTCCGCTCACTTATGTGATGAGTTCTGCAAAGTTAAATGCAGCTGGTTATCGTTGGGTGGGAGAGCTTGCAGATTTTAGATTTGAGATTAAATATCGTCCTGGCAAAAGTAACAATGATGCAGACCTGTTGTCACGTTGTCCTTTGGATATGACCCAGTACATTAGTGAGTGCGCAGAGAATGTGCCACAGGAGGTTATTCAAGCAACCTGGGAAGGAAACATGATGTCTAAGCAAGGAGATGTAGCTTGGGTCGCAGCTTTGAATTTGCAGGCACCAGATATAGATGTGATTTATAACCAACCTCCGCTGTCCATCAGTCCTGATGAAGTGAGTAGAGCTCAACAAGAGGATCCGGTGATTGGACCAGTCATGAGACTGAAGGAAGTCAGTAAAAATAGTGACAGCTGATGTTCGATACACTGCAACCAGAGATATGAAAAAGTTTTTGAGAGAATGGTACAAGTTAGAACTTGAAAATAACATCCTGTACAGGAGGACAACTCAAAGACTATAACTGGTATTGCCCATAAAGTATCGGCAAATGGTTCTTCAGCAGCTACATAACCACATGAGTCATGTTGGATCAGAGGTGTTACAGCTAGCCAGAGAGAGATTCTATTGGCCAGGTATGAAAAGGAGTGTGGAAGAGTATGTAACTCGCCAGTGTCCATGCATTACACAGAAACAACCAGTAATCCATATGCGTGCACCAATGGGAGGAATCACGTCAAATGCACCCCTTGAATTAGTTTGCATTGATTACCTGCATCTAGAGACCAGTCGTGGAGGGTTTGAATATATCCTGATGGTAATTGACCACTTCACCAGATTTGCTCAAGCTTATCCTACCAGGAACAAGTCTGGGAAGACTGCGGCAGAGAAGATATTCAATGATTTCATACCTCGCTTTGGGTTTCCTGCAAGGTTGCATCACGATCAAGGCCGTGAATTTGAGAATTCCTTTTTCCGCACGTTACAGAAACTGTCTGGAGTTGCTCACTCAAGAACTACACCATACCATCCTCAAGGTAATCCTGGAGAGAGATTGAATAGAACTTTGCTCCAGATGTTGCGAACATTAACAGATAAAGATAAACAGAGTTGGAAAGAGCATCTGCAGAAAGCAATCCATTCATACAACTGTACAAAACATGAATCTACAGGGTACTCACCATTCTACCTCATGTATGGTCGACACTTAGACTTCCCATTGATTTGTTGTTCAGACTGGTACAGGAAGATGAATTATCCACACCACATGGGTATGCTGGACGCTGGGCTGATCGAACGACTGAAGCTTATAGGATTGCAGCACAAAGTAGTAAGCAGAGGAGTCTTCGAAACAAAGAGTACTATGACCAAAAAGCTAGTTGTGTTATTCTAACACCTGGAGATCGTGTTCTGGCAAGGAATTTGAGTCAAAGGGGAGGACCCGGAAAGTTGCGTTCGTATTGGGAACCCATCATCTATGTTGTTAAGGAGAAAATAGGGGATAACCTTGTGTACAGAGTTCATCCTGAGAATAATGAGAACAAGATCAGAACATTACATCGAAATCTTCTTCTGCTTGTAAACGACTTGCCAACACTTGACAACTTGGATCCAAAGAGACAGGAAGCACATAGAAAAGAAAGTGTTGAGACCAAAGGACAGAAAAACAGAAGTAGGATACAAAGCGAAGAGGTAGAAGAAGCAGAGACTAGTTCAGAGGAAGATGAAGTCTATTATTAGAGGAGAGTCAGTAATCCAAGGTACTTCAGATGTGGAAGAAAATAATTAGAAAGAGGGTTGAATCAAGGAGGATTGGATGAACCATGTACAGTTGAGAGAGGTAATCCATCAGTTACTTGTACACAAGAGATGGCAGATCATTTGCCAGCAGAACCAGAGTACGTGCCCGATGATTCTTACATGTTGATTGATGAATACTTACCTGTTGAAGATCCTGAGCTGGAACAAGACATGGAACCAGAATGTGAAAGTTTTCAAGAGGAACAGGTTACTGAGGAGAGAGAAGTGCAGCAACAAGAATCAGTCAGAAGGTCCCGCCGAGAAAGAAGGCCTGCTCAGAGACTGACTTACCCATACCTTGGGCAACCTACATTCCAAACACTGCCTACACTACATACAGTAATAGTAAATTCATCTCAGTCACTACCACTGATACACCCAACTACACCCAGATGGTTAGGCCATAACAGTAATGCATATTAAGTAATGCCAATCACGGTTATGGTTCTAACTTAAGTGATGTTTGAAAAAAAAAAGAGATTCACCTTTTGTGGTGGGGAGAGTGTGACGCCCCAACTGATGGTTCTTCACAGTTTAAGTATGCAATATATTCCCTGTATGTGAAAATGCATTGACGGAAACAATAGTACTTCCATGCCGCTAGAGGGCACTATGTGAGTGCGGTGGATCGCTATAAAGTCTGCTGCGTGGCACATCAAAACACAGCAAGACCCGGAGCTGATCATAACTTAAACTTTTGTCTGTCTTTATTTCACCTTTGCACAGCTTCTGGGCGCTGAACATTTTAACTGATAGCAGATGCAGAGGTCCTGTACCCGCTACAGATACCAAACCGACAGAACAGTATATGGTCCTGATGGTCCTCCTCCTCATCATAAGTGCACATAGGCTACATACTTTTAAAACAAGACAATAGTCTTAGTCAATGTTTAATCTAAACTACTGCACAAATTATGCAAGATGGAAAGCAATGTATTGACAATTTGACATTGATTGACTATTGATTTATAGGCTATATTGAATGTAAAATGTTGATATTAATTAGCTGGACATACTTTTTTAATTAATTTTTTTATTTAACCTTTATTTAACCAGGTTAGTCTCATTGAGATATATAATCTCTTTTTCAAGAGAAACCTGGCCAAGATAGCAGTACAAATTAAATCACACAATCACAAAAACACAAAAGTCAAGTGCATTTCAATTAAATAAAAATGACATTAATTAAAACATTTGCATGTGTGGGTTGAGTCATGTTCTATAGATTTAACATAACCTTTAAACTCATTTAAGGAAATTAGACTCTGTAGTTTGAGTATTTTCTAAAAATACTCTGTCAATATGATACTGGTCAATATGGATGCACATCCCTCAGTAATTAATAACAATAAATCAAATATTGCTTAACATGCATAATATAAAATAGTTGCTTCCTATTTTAGCTTTTATTTATTCACAATTTATGCATTTTTAATGTCAATCAATAAATGTTCACTTGTACAAAAGTGAATTCTTGATATCAACAATGATGTCATCACTCACAGATTCTTGATATCTGAATCACTAGTTTGTTTGACCCAGGGGTTTGAATGGGTCTGATGCTGCTTATAAAATGTATCTATAATTTGCAGGTGCTATGCTTAAGTTTGTACGTAGAGGAGATGCTGGATCATCTGCCAGTACAAGCACAGACCCAGATGATCCACATCCAGCCTCAGCCAGTACTAGCACAGACCCAGTACAGCCAATTCACCAACAGTAAAGCCGTCTTCAGCAAGTACTATCTTAAGATTCTATAGAAAATACTCTTCAATAAATATTGTTTGTTTGAACCTCATTCTTTGACTGTTTTGTTCAAAGGAGGGAGGGTTGTATTAGGAGCACTAAGGTGTCAGGTGTAACTGCATGGCAATGGCAAATGGTTTACATAGCTTAAGGGTCAGGTAGGAGGGCCCCTTAGCAGAATTTTGCTTAGGGCCCCAGGGAGTTCAGGATCGGCTCTGTGTTCACTGCTACTTTGAAAGTCATGTCGACGGAATTTAATAAAACAGCATACTCTGGACAGTTCGTCTAACTCATCATTTGCACGGTCTTGAGTAACTACTGTAGTTACGCCTACACATACGGCTGCTGAGACAGAGAGCGACGAAAAGAAACAGGTAACAATAGCTAACGCTTGGAAAGAGTGGGAAGAGGAGTTTTGTATACACAGATTGAGTTGAGGTGGCTCTGGCTCTGATGTCCTGTAGCTGTAGTGGTTCGTCTTGTGTAGCTCTAATAGCTGATCTTTGCATGGCGTCATGAATCGATCATTTGTTGTCTGCCAAATCAATTTTCATCAAACTTTATTTTTTAGGATTATATATAATCCTGATATATTTAAATATAGGCCTGCATGGAGTGAAGATAATGTAGCAGTTGCCTGGACCACATTTGTGTGGCTATTAATGTTTTTTTGGTAATACTTTACTTGAAGGGGTGTGCATAAGACTGACATGACACCTTCATAATCATGACATGACACGTGTCATGAATATGAAGGAGTTTTTATACATGTTTATGACAACTGTCATTAAGTGTCATTCGCTTAATTATGTCATTTTTAATGCAGTGATGACATTTCGGAGTTGTCTTTATTATGACAACTTAACATAAACCAATACATCATAACCTGTCAGTGTCTTTGTCATGACAACTTGACATTACCAAGACAACATAACCTGTCATAAACATGACATAACAGATTATCAAATTTAAGAAACTTACTTAGCTTATAGGGTTAACCTTAAACTGTTACGTGGTTGGTTTTGATGTTGACTGAGGCCATTATAATGTCATACATTTTTTTCAGTGACACAAGTTTATTTTTTTCATTAAAATGTAATTAGGTGTTAATACGCTGTCAAATTATTTTTTAATAACAGCATCATTAAAATTTTTCAGTTCATAATGTTTTATTTTATTTTTTAAGTTTCCTCCACCAGCTTCAACAGAAGGTTAGTTAAAAGACAATTTCAAATGTCTTAAAAATATGAAAAGGAGTTCGAGAAATAAAATCAATCATTTCATTTTTAAGACCTGCCCTCTCACAGAACTGACTCTTAAAAACACAAGGCATGAATTTATACACAGGTGACCAGCCCCAATTAACGCAAAAAGGGGAAAACATGTACACCAATAATGGCCATAAATAAATAAATAAATAAATAAATATATATATATATATATATATATATATATATATATATATATATATATATATATATATATATATATATATATATATATATAACACTTTGTCAAATGACTTCACTTTATAAATTATCTTCCGATGTATAAAAATAAGAGGAATAGTCTTTAGAGCCCCACCCCGGGCTGAACAAGGAATGGTTGCGGCTAGATCCTAGGCCGGAACATTATATGTAGGGCCAACGTTTCCGCACGAACCCCTTTTGACGGTGCACCAGCACACGGGACTCCGCCATAACAAACAGACAAACAAAGAAATGGTAAGAATAAACTCAAACTATTCGTTAAAGAGTGAGCGAAAGTTTAAATAAAGTATATTAATTCGCGTTGTTGTGAATTGTTTTTACTTACTGCAAACTAAATTGATATTAAACACCTCAACAAACTAACCTCACTGAGGCTCTGCCAACAACTGTTACAGCGTACACATAACCAGTGGTGCCACCATAGACATCATCATATAGGTGTATATGTCTATGCCACTCTATCATTTTGAGTTATAATAATAGTTTTTAATGACTCTGTACGATTTCCTCTTTGATGCCATATTTCAGGTCAAGCTAAATATTCATGACACTGTTATAAAATAATTTGACAGAGTATTGACACTTAATGACATGTTAATGACAAATTCAACTTGTACCACTGTAGTTTAGGTCAAGAAATATATTCATGACAATGTTATGAAATAATTTGACGCAGTATTGACACTTAATGACATGTTAATGACAAATTCAACTTGTACCACTGTAGTTTAGGTCAAGAAATATATGCATGACAATGTTATGAAATAATTTGACGCAGTATTGACACTTAATGACATGTTAATGACAAATTCAACTTGTACCACTGTAGTTTAGGTCAAGAAATATACGCATGACAATGTTATGAAATAATTTTACACAGGATTGACACTTAATGACATGTTAATGACAAATTCAAAGTTTACCACTGTAGTTTAGGTAAAGAAATATGTTCATGACAATGTTATAAAATAATTTGACAGAGTATTGACACTTAATGACATGTAAATGACAAATTAAATTTATAAAAAAATCATGACATTATAATAGCCTAATGACAGCCAACGTCAAAACCAACCACATGACAGTTTAATAATAGATTTCATTTATAACACACTTTTCATTCCGAAGAATCTCAAAGTGAAACAAAGGGAAAAAATAACAATAGATGAATAACAAGTAAAAATTACATCTCAACATCATGCCGGACACTGATGACGCTAGCCTGCTGCAAACTTCAGCCACCATGCAGTTCAAGCCCGTGGGAGACCACCAGTGAGCAGCCGACACCCAGAAGAGAGAGCAGCCGCAGCGAGCAACATCAAATGTCCTTCAAACCAGAACCAACCGCAAATTCAAACAAAAACAGAAGAAGCGGTGAAAAAACGGCAAATAACGTCCTCTCAGTGGCTGCCAGCAATCAGCAACAGTCCCAATTGTAGCTCTGACTGTTAGACTAGTCACAAACATAAGAAAATAAAATAAAATCTAAATTTAATAGTAAAGTTAACATGATTTGTGGGTGGAGAAGCGGTGAACAGACAACGCCAGCGTCCTCTCCCCCCCACGTTGCCTAGCAACTAATGTAATGTAAACCCAAAAAGCTAAGTAGTTTCTTAAATTTGATAATTAATCTGCTATGTCATTTCATGTCTGTTTATGACAGGTTATGTTGTCTTGGTAATGTCAAGTTGTCATGACAAAGACACTGACAGGTTATGATGTATTGGTTTATGTCAAGTTGTCATAACAAAGACAACTCCGAATTGTCATCATTGCATTAAAAATGACATAATTAAGCGAATGACACTTAATGACATTTGTTATAAACATGCATAAAAACTCCTTCATATTCATGACACGTGTCATGTCATGATTTTGAAGGTGTCATGTCAGTCTTATGCACACCCCTTCAAGTAAAGTGTTACCGTTTTTTTTTTTTAAATAATATTTTAGTAAAATTGTGGCAGTGTTGTTTTATGACTTATTTCTCCTGGAGTGAATTGAACGCACGTCCATTTTGCTTCAAACGCTCAATTTATACACGTGTACAACTTGCTGTGGACATGGAAATGGATTCAAAATGTTCAAGCGTCCAACTAGAAGTGGTAGACATGATTTTAGATGCTCAATTCACATTTGGTGTGAACGCAGCATTAGAAGTAAATGCCCACAGTTAGGATTGGATAAGATGAGTATATTTAATGAGCTTCAGCTCCCCTGTCAGTTCAGTTCTACCAGAAAGACTTGGGAGAAATATATTAACAATAGTGCATTTATTAACAACTCAGCAAGCTGATAGTGTACAGAGTTACTTGGCGTATAGGCCCCGTCCGTAGTCCATAATCTGAGGGTCTCGGATCTGCAATTCCTGCCTGAAGACGAGGGCAGGGGCGTAGCCGACCCCCGGCAGGGTATGGACAGGGCCATTCTGGTGGTGGTGGGGAGGATGGGGGTAATCGTCGCTTCAGTATCTGCGAACTCAAACATGTGTAAGTATAGAGCCTTTATACCGTGAGCATGAGAATATCATTGGATTAGAGTGAAGGCATTAAGTGACGTGGTAATTGAGTCTTCCCAGCAGAACTTATGCTAAAGCTTTCATTTCTACCAGAAAGACTCGGGAGAAATATTTTAACAATAGTGCATTTATTAACAGCTCAGCAAGCTGATAGTGTACAGAGTCATTTGGGGTAGGCCCCGTCCGTAGTGCATAATCCGAGGGTTTTGGATCTGCAATTCCTGCCTGAAGACGGGGACGGGCGTAGCCGACCCTTTTTTAAAATTATTTATAAATATTAAATATATATGAAATTTGCCAGTTCACTCCTAGGAAAACACAGAGACGAGGTCTTATTGGACCATCTGTACGGCTGCTTTGTTAAAAATGATAAACAGGCCTCATTTCACCATGCAGACAAAGCCGCATTTAAAAAAAATATATAAATATATATGACATTTGCCAGTTCACTCCTAGGAAAACACAGAGACAAGGCCTCATTGGACCATTTGAACACAGAGGCAAGGTCTCATTGGACCATTTGAACACAGAGACAAGGCCTCATTGGACCATCTGGACAAGCCCCACATGAACACAAGGCCGCTAATGCCACACATAGACGGACATACTTAAACAAGGCCACTAGGCCACATTTAACCATGCCATGAAGGCCACAAGACCAAGAGACAAGGCCACATTAGGCTACATGGTCACAGTAGACCACATGTAACATGAATATCACATTTTTCTTTTAAATAAATATATATAGATTATTTAAATAGCAAACATGTAACGAAGGCACAACGGCTGCTACAGCCACAGAGAGATGAGGCCACATTGAACAGAGCCGCAAGGCCACACAGATTAGATGACTAGAAGTCGTTAAGGAGTGCTGGCTAGATAACAGCGGGATGAAGGAATAATATTATGACACCACCACCAGTAGTTGCATGGAATTTTACCTTGGTTACAGATCGGGTCGTATGTATGATTCGAATCCCGAGGAAGACCATCCGTAGGGATTCCTCGTTCAGCTGCTGTCGTAGCTGCCCCAATTCTGAATCAGTGCCGGTATAGGGAGAGGGGGATAGACTACAGCTTTAAACAACAGAGATTAAATGGGTTCTGAACCAACATTTTGAAAGATAGGCACCGTTGGGTAGGATAAAGAGAGGAGCATAATTAGAAGGTTTAGGGCAGATTTTAAGAATTTAACCATAGATGTGAATGGACAAAATAATTATTGATTTTGGGGAAAGATAAGGTGATGTTTAATAATTAGAGTGAAGCAATTGGAGAGAATGAATATCAGAAAGAAAAAGAAAAAAAGCACGGGTAGGATGTATTAGTATATGAATCGAATTCGCCTGGACGCATTAACCCGTAAAAAGCCGCTAGAACACTGCTTCGAGCAAACTATTGATGTAAAGGAAAAGAGACCGTTGCGAACGGAACTGATGAATTTATGCGACAACGGCAGACAATGGCAGACGTTTATCGAACTGTTTACTAGAGGATTAAGCTAAACCTTTAAGGAGTAACGAATGGAAATTTTGGAGAAGAGACTTGGAAATTTAGGATTATAGATTAGCATAGATTTGAATGCTTGCGAGGAGTCGGCAGATGGAAGAGGTTTTTTTTTTTGTGTGGAAAAGCTGTCCATGTGGACGTGTAAGCTTTGAGTTGAGGGAATGGCACCTTTAGACATAATGTCTAGCCGATGTAAGCATATTGTTTAATTTAAATAATTTCTGCTAGGAGAGGACAGGGTATTGGGAATGGATTAGCTCAGGGGTTTTCAAACTTTACGATGCCAAGGACCGCCATATATGATGCACCTTTATGGGGGACCCCCTTAAATCCATTGATATATTTTTATGTATTGAAAACATTTAAACTGTTCGATAAATATTAAGTATGACATTTTAAATACAACAATGTTTCCAAATATAAATTGGATATACTTAAAGTTGGACGTATAAACCTGACGAAGGTGTTCAATTAAAAATGACTGGTATAAGCAACTTTCACAATAAATGTATGTACTTGTAAGCAGATTGTGTACCGCATTAAGAATTCTGCTCTACGAACCCAGTGAGCATGATAAAATGGACTATAGTGAGAAAAATTCACTAGCAAGATACAAAGTAAACATATACAATTCTGAAAGGTAAACAAGGTGAGAAATGTTTAGAAATTAAACAGTTAGATTGGCCAATAGACTTTATCAATGTTTGCTTTATCTTTTAATTATCAAACATTTTTCTGGGGACCCCATAGAACCTTCTGGAGGACCCCTGGGGGTCCCCGGACCCCAGTTTGAAAACCCCTGGATTATCTAACGGCAGAGCCATCTAAAACTGGAATCGAATCGATAGAGCGCATCGCATTGGCCATGAATATATTTTAAGCTTCAATGTTAGAATTACAACGACAGATTGCCAGATTAACCGTCTCACTAAAGGCATTATTGAAAGGCAAGATGATCTGCCTTTGTTAGTGATGGCAACTGTGACTTTGTTATCGCAGAACATCGGGATGCATATACGAGACTATGTATGGCCCCAGATCATGCAAGCGACAGCTATAGGGCAAATCTCGTAAATCGATAGCAGACCAATTTCGGGTGAGGAACTTTGCAAAACTGCAGATGTGGTCAAATTTCACTGAGAAAAGAACGAACAGATTCATTAAAAATAGCGCAAGGAAAACATTGCTAATTAACTGCGTGTAGCGTTGCCTGCTCTGTTTTGGAAACATATACATTTATGCTCAACGTGTCCACAAAAAGGTCAGTGCGAAGTGAAGCTGAAGGTTTTTTTTTTTTTTTTTGATTAATAAATAATAAATCACGACGCTAAATGTTTCGTGAAAATAGGAAATCTTTAATAAATTGTTAATGTGGCAGCTTACATATTTTTGTTCTCGTCACAAGTAATAATAGCAAGCCAAGGTTTACACAAATCTTTTTGTATGTTTTTTTTTTTTTTTCAAAATAATTGTCATCACCTGTGTACATTAGCCCATGTTTATCTTCTCGATGCTTTTCTGATGGTTTATAGAACGAGTACACGGAGTCACCCTCTTTCATTTTAAGAATAGCACAACAGCGAGCGCATCAAATATAAACGCATCATCCGTTTGGGGAGGAGCGCGCGCAGTCAGCGGAGGCTCACGCTGCGGAGCCAGCGAAGTATGAACAAGCTTACGTGTTCAGCTCCCTGCACAGCACTTGGCGTTTGACTAGCCAATGCTTTGATGTCATGTTGATCAGCGCTGCGAATGGAACATGCCAGTGTGTTTTTTATTTTATTTTATAATAACTACCGAAATGGCGAACGAGCAATTCCGTGTCGGTAACGGACCAGACTAGTCTGGAACTGTAGAATGAGATGAAAGAAGTAGATTGGCTGAATAAGGATCTCCTGTACCTTCGGTTAAAGTCAGCCATTAAAGCTAAATCAGATCTAACTCTTCCTTCCAATCAGGAACCTGGCCTAATATGACTCTGTAAAGTTGAATGTGATGGTGAATTCGCCAAATTAACTATTCCGGTTAATCTATGAGAAGCACTGCCACGTCACCACGTTCAACCATTTTTCTGTCAAAAGCAGACGAGGGAAGCAGAAGGGAAGCCAAGTTAATATCCTTACCGTAGACCATGTTCACTCTAATAAGAGGGGACACTGCAGCTGGAGAGACGAAATGCATACCGAAAGACTGAGCTGAGCTGAGCTGAAGAAAGGTTAAAGGAGGAATTTCGGGTGTGGCAGAGGATCCTGAAATGTTGACTCTGTCAGCTGAAGAAAAGTTGGAAGGCTGAAGTACAAGGAACGTTGGATGTATTGCTTAATCCAATGGCTGGGGGTGGAAGTTGGTAGGTTGCAAAGACCTGATTCCAGGGTCTTGACTGTTTGAAAGAGGCTTTGGACGACTTGGAGAATTGAGCATTAGAGCTACAAGCTGTGTAACTTTTTTTATTTTTTATTTAAATTATTCTTATCTATAACTTAGTTCTTTCAAAAAATGTGCTCAATGATGCATATTTACTTCTTCAAGTAATAAAATATTCTTTTAAGCTTATAAAATGCCATTGAAATTACATACGGGTGAAGGGCATAGACAGTAAAAGAAATGGACAGAGCGATCCCATAGACGTCAACGGCGGAAAATGAGGTCAATTACAGGCACTCACTTCCTGATAGCTTATGCGTACTGAGCATACTTGCAAGGCTCAGACTGAGCTTGACGACGTAGATGTGACGTAAGCAACCTGTCTGACAGTTGTAGGTCTTCTAGTAGTTGTGGAAAGTGAAATCTGAATCACGTTGTTTAAATATTTTCTCCCGTTGCTTTTGGCTCACTATCGGCTTCTCCCCATTCTTCCCCCTTGACTTTATTGGACTTTATGTCTCCACGTCCCCCCGACTGTCTCATAGACAGTAAAAGATTGCTTCTGAGCGTCTCCTCCTGTCTATACGGTAATTTCTCAACTGTGCGACAGAGTCGTGTTGGTTATGACGCAATCGTTAGCCTATTTTTACAAAAACAGCTTCTACGGTGCGATAGTGTAAGATACAAGGTAATGGAGCCTTTTATGCATTGTCGTCTTTCTTTATCAATAAACAATGGACAAATGGAGCCTTTAAAAGCCCCAGATTTAAAGTTATTCACTGTCAAAGTGACTCAAAAATGAATGGGAGTCAATGGGATGCTAACAACAGGTGATGGCTTGGTTAGCAATGGCCGCCTCTATGGGTGGAACGCATTCCGAGTGCTAGATTACCCCCTTGGTGAGGGGTCTGAATGCCGGTCGCCATGTTGGCCCTCCATCTTGAGTACATTAGCTAAAGAGGGACATACCCGTAAATAAAGCTTGGCCTTTCGTGTTTTAGCACTCAATGCGACGTATCGAATGTGAGGAGGGGTATTGCCGTGTTAATCTTGGACTAAATCGGCCACCGTAGAAGTTAAAACGAAATCGGAATTGAGAGGAACAGAACTAAATATTCACTGGTTGGTCATATACATTTTCACCGCTAATTGGGGGAAAATATCACACAATGTAGTTTAACTCCGGTAGGCTCGAATAGATCCAGCAAAGTAGAAGCTTGAGGATTCTGCGTAGACTTTTTGTTGAGTGTGGCGACAAGGATTTAGCGGTTCTCTTCCTGCCGACTTGTTGCGTCTGGCCAGGTGTAGGATTGGTTGCTGGGCTGTGAGAAGCAGGTTCTGGTGGATTAGCCAGAGTATTGAGGCCATGTGCAGTAGGTACACACTGGATAACTTCGGCTGATGGGGATAACGGCAGCCTCCATGACTGTGACAATGTCCTCCGAAGACCAGCTTATCCTGTCGACCTGCGGAACTGAATGCACATCCAGGTTGGATGAGGGGAAAGCGGAGCAACTTCGTCGTCGGTATCAGGATACTCACAGACGCGGGCGTGACAGTGGACATGACGGTTTGGCAGGCGAGCGAGACGTAATTGTTGCTTCAGTATCTAAGAACTCAAACGTGTAAGTACAGAGCCTTTATACATTAAGCATGAGAATATCATTGGATAGAGCTAAAGCTTTCATTTCACATGAGGGAGGGATTGTTTTGAAAGCGGCAACCGGAATGATTCTCTCGATCATAGGACTCATAAATGTTTTTATCAAACAAACACAATTTTTTTCTCATCCATTCGCGCGATTGATTGGACTATTATTTTTGTAATACTTGGCCCACCCGATCAGTGGATATAAGCGAGAATACACACACACACACACATACACACACACACACACACACACACACACACACACACAAACACGTGCGCATGCCTAGATCAAGATAGGAATGTTTTATGTTCAGTCGCGATAGTACAATTTAGAATGTTGATAGTACAATTTCACAATATTTGAGACTCACTGGTCTGCCAAAAGGCTTACGTTTTGGTAGCCTGTCTGAAAAACACATAGCCATGGGACGACTATTATATATAAAGAAGACGTTTTACTCACATTTTAATCATAAATGAAATATCACACATTCCTAATATTATGATCCGATGTAAGCTTATGCAGCGTCTGTGTTCTTACAAAACCAGGAAAAGCGCAATATCTTGCTATCTTCTTCGGCATGTTTATTGCTGTTGGCTAGCGAGCCGATCAGCTCCATGAGTCGGTGGGCAGGGCTACTGAAGCTCTGAGACTTACAGGATATTTTTAGATTACTACAGGGCTGGACTGAATAAAATTTATATATATATATATATATATATATACAGGGAGTACAGAATAATTAGGCAAATTAGTATTTTGACCACATCATCCTCGTTATGCATGTTGTCTTACTCCAAGGTGTATAGGCTGGAAAGCCAACTACCAATTAAGCATATTAGGTGATGTGCATCTCTGTAATGAGAAGGGGTGTGGTCTAATGACATCAACACCCTATATCAGGTGTGCATAATTATTAGGCAACTTCCTTTCCTTTGGCAAAATGGGTCAAAAGAAGGACTTGACAGGCTCAGAAAAGTCAAAAATAGTGAGATATATTGCAGAGGGATGCAGCAGTCTTAAAATAGCCAAGCTTCTGAAGCGTGATCATCGAACAATCAAACGTTTCATTCAAAATAGTCAACAGGGTCGCAAGAAGCGTGTGGAAAAACCAAGGCGCAAAATAACTGCCCGTGAACTGAGAAAAGTCAAGCGTGCAGCTGCCAAGATGCCACTTGCCAGCAGTTTGGCCATATTTCAGAGCTGCAACATCACTGGAGTGCCCAAAAGCACAAGATGTGCAATACTCAGAGACATGGCCAAGGTAAGAAAGGTAGAAAGTCGACCACCACTGAACAAGACACACAAGCTGAAACGTTAAGACTGGGCCAAGAAATATCTCAAGACTGATTTTTCTAAGGTTTTATGGACTGATGAAATGAGAGTGAGTCTTGATGGGCCAGATGGATGGGCCCGTGGCTGGATTGGTAAAGGGCAGAGAGCTCCAGTCCGACTCAGACGCCAGCAAGGTGGAGGTGGAGTACTGGTTTGGGCTGGTATCATCAAAGATGAGCTTGTGGGGCCTTTTCGGGTTGAGGATGGAGTCAAGCTCAACTCCCAGTCCTACTGCCAGTTTCTGGAAGACACCTTCTTCAAGCAGTGGTACAGGAAGAAGTCTGCATCCTTCAAGAAAAACATGATTTTCATGCAGGACAATGCTCCATCGCACATCTCAAGTACTCCACAACGTGGCTGGCAAGAAAGGGTATAAAAGAAGAAAATCTAATGATATGGCCTCCTTGTTCACCTGATCTGAACCCCATTGACAACCTGTGGTCCATCATCAAATGTGCGATTTACAAGGAGGGAAAACAGTACACCTCAGGTGTCTGGGAGGCTGTGGTTGCTGCTGCACGCAATGTTGATGGTGAACAGATCAAAACACTGACAGAATCCATGGATGGCAGGCTTTTGAGTGTCCTTGCAAAGAAAGGTGGCTATATTGGTCACTGATTTGTTTTTGTTTGGTTTTTGAATGTCAGAAATGTATATTTGTGAATGTTGAGATGTTATATTGGTTTCACTGGTAAAAATAAATAATAATAAATAAATAAATAAATAAATAAATAAATAAATAAATAAATAAATGGGTATAAATTTGTTTTTTGTTAAGTTGCCTAATAATTATGCACAGTAATAGTCACCTGCACACACAGATATCCCCCTAAAATAGCTAAAACTAAAAACTAAAACTTCCAAAAATATTCAGCTTTGATATTAATGAGTTTTTTGTGTTCATTGAGAACATGGTTGTTGTTCAATAATAAAATTAATCCTCAAAAATACAACTTGCCTAATAATTCTACACTCCCTGTATATATATATATATATATATATATATATATATATATATATATATATATATATATATATATATAATTCTTATTTTATGTTATTGCCTTTACTAAAGTGATCATGTTCGAATTCGGCATTTAATAAAATTATTAATAATAAAAATAAATAAATCATGAATCTGTTAGTCTTGACCAACTTTTTGACTCAGCCAAAGGCGGGCAGCTAACGTTACCATCGTTGGATAGAGAAAGAGGCAGGTCAAGCAGAGAGGGAAAGGGCAAAGAAAAAGAAAGCGCTCAAAGAAAAAGCAGCAAAACGTTGCAAACTTACTGAAATGTTCAGGGCTTCAAGTGTAGGTCAGTTTCATCTGTAAATACTGTAGGCTACTTTTTTTCTTTGTTAAATTAGTATAGAACCGCTAGCGAACGTTTACAGTTTACAGTAGCGGTAGCTATTGTATCTTAAAATACTGTATGCTAAAGGAGATTAATATTATTTAGTGTAAAGTTACTTTAGTAATTTAGCAGATAAATATTCACATTTATATGATACTGATAAGTTAGGTACTGGGAACAGGGAGGAGCAATTATAGTCCAGACAACAACAAAAAAACGTCTTGGTTACGTATGTAACCCTCGTACCCTGAGGAGGGAACGGAGACATAACGTCAGTGACTGACGAATGGGGGTTTCGCTTAGAAGCCTATCATCTCCGAGACTAGAAAGCGCCCAGTGGCAGTGCCAATGCCATGGGCATGCGAGATTTGCATGCGTAACTCCGCCTACCCACGTGGGTATATAAGGAAGTAGCTGGCATAATCGCATTATGTTTTACCTGCTGAGGAGCCAAGTTGAACTCCGTTCCAGCGGTACAGCGGATGTGGCAGCGGGACGTTACGTCTCCGTTCCCTCCTCAGGGAACGAGGGTTACATACGTAACCGAGACGTTCCCTTTCGTTCAGTCAGTGACTGACAAATGGGGGTCCCAATGGAATCACGCCACTCGGCTGTCTTCCAGTGCCCTGCGCAAGCGTGAGAGCCCTGATGCCAGTTAGGACGGTCAAAGGCCTCTACTTAACGCAGGAATACCAAGGTGCACTGGGAGGCATATTCCAGGAGGAGATATGCGCCAAGATGCCTACCCGTAGGGAGGACTTAAGAATACACGTATGACCCAAGGGGCTGCATACGGAATATCACTGGGGTACCAGCCGCAGGTGGATTTTTAACCCTAGGGGGTGGCAATGTTGCCAAGGGAATACACCCGCTCAGGGAGGCTTACGGTGGAAATACACATGTGGGGGTCGCCGGAGGGGAACCATGCACACGGGGCACCTGGCTGGACACGAGTGTCTGGGCTAAGGGGAGACTTACTGGCATCGGCGTTGTCAGTGCTGGAGGAGCTCAGGGCTCTCGGGGAGCTCACCTGAGAAGAATATCGCACGTATCCAGTCCATGGAGTGGAATGGCGAGCAAGCAAAGACAGCTGAGCCAATCCATTACCGGCCACTTGTAGAGGCGAGTACAAAGTCGGATTCAGGCTCCACTCGGAGGTTGTAAAACCTGGCGAATGTGTTTGGTGTCGCCCAGCCTGCAGCTCTGCAGATGTCTGTCAGCGGAGCGCCATGTGCTAAAGCCCAAGAGGAGGCCACACTCCGGGTGGAGTGGGCCCTGAGCCCAAGGGGACATGGACGTCCCTGCTGCTGGTAAGCCAAAACAATGGTGTCCATTATCCAGTGAGACAGCCTTTGCTTTGAGAGAGCCTTCCCTTTCAGTTTCCCACCATAACAGACAAAGAGCTGGTCTGAGGTCCTGAAACACTGCGTCCTGTCTACGTAAGCGCGAAGGGCGCGTACTGGACAGAGCAATGCCAAGGCTGGGTCTGCCTCCTCCAAAGGCAGCGCTTGCAGGTTCACCACCTGGTCTCTGAACGGAGTGGTGGGAACCTTGGGCACATATCCAGGCCGGGGTCTCAGGATCACGTGAGAGTCAGCCGGCCCGAATTCCAGGCACGCTTCGTCAACCAAAAATGCCTGCAGGTCCCCTACCCTCTTGATGGAGGCCAATGCGGTCAGGAGCGCTGTCTTCATAGACAAGAACTTAACATCTACTGACCGCAAAGGCTCAACTGGGGCCCTCTGCAGAGCACTTAGAACTACTGAGAGGTCCCAAGAGGGTACGAGAGAAGGGCGAGGAGGATGTAGTTTCCTCGCACCCCTCAGGAACCTGATGACCAGGTCGTGCTTACTTACCGTTTTACTGTCCAAGAGGTCATGATAAGCGGCGATAGCGGCCACATAAACCTTCAGGGTGGATGGAGACAGCCTTCGATCCAACCCTTCTTGGAGGAAAGAGAGCACAGACCCGATCGGGCATTTCCAGGGGTCTTCTTGGCGAGAAGAACACCAATTGACGAAGAGGTTCCACTTCAACGCATAGGCCTGTCTCGTGGACTCAGACCGAGCGGAAGTGATGGTAGCCACCACCGTAGGTGGTAGGGTACTCAAACCTGCCGCGTCCCATCCAGGAGCCACACGTGGAGGTTCCAAAGATCGGGACGCGGGTGCCACAGGGTGCCCCGTCTCTGAGAGAGGAGATCCTGTCTCAGAGGAATTGGCCAGGGAGGGGCTGTTGCAAGGAGAACTAGTTCTGGGAACCAGGTCCGGCCGTGCCAGTACGGGGCGACCAACGTGACCTGCTCCTTGTCCTCCCTGACCTTGCACAAAACACGTGCAAGAAGGCTCACTGGGGGAAACGCATACTTGCGTAGGCCCTGCGGCCAGCTGTGTGCCAGTGCATCCGTGCCGAGCGTGCCCTCGGTCAGGGAATAGTACAGGCTGCAATGGGACGAGTCGTGGGAGGCAAACAGATCTACCTGTGCGTCCCCGAACTGATCCCAGATCAGCTGGACCGACTGGGGATGGCGTCTCCATTCGCCAGGGATCGGCTGAAACCGTGAGAGCTCGTCGGCTGCACGGTTCAGGACCCCCGGGATATGGACAGCACGAAGGGACCTCAGGCGCTTCTGACTCCATAAAACGAGATGGCGGGCGAGTTGGGACATGCGACTTGAGCGTAGACCGTCCTGGTGGTTGATGCACGCTACTACGGCCGTGTTGTCCGATCTGACTGGAACGTGTTGACCCTTCAACAACGCTAGGAAGCGGTGCAGGGCGAACCGTACTGCCAGCAACTCGAGGCAATTGATATGCAGGCGCCTCTGGCTCTCTGACCAAGAGCCGGCGGCTGCATGTCCATTGCACATGGCACCCCAACCCGTGGTGGACGCATCTGTTGACACAACAACATGCCTGGAAACTCGTTCTAAAGTCTAAAGTCTCTCTGCCCGTAGAAAGCTGAGGTTCGACCACTGGGTGAGTGTCTGTCTGCAGGCCCGAGTCACTGGGACCCGGAACGCGCCAGACTGCCATGCCCATCTTGGGACTCGATCGCGAAGCCAGTGCTGAAGCAGTCTCATATGAAGCAATCCGAGGCAAGTCAGCAGTGACTGCGTGCGCTCGCCGGTAAGCTGCGCACACATGGCGACCGAGTCGATCTCCATACCGATAAAAGAGATCCTCTGCACTAGGCAGAGTTTGCTCTTCTCCCAGTTGACCCGAAGGCCCAGACGAGCTAAGTGGTGGAGAACCAGGTTTCTGTGTTCGCACACCCGGTCCCGAGAGTGGCCCAGTATGAGCCAGTCGCCGAGATAGTTCAGGATGCGAACCCCTTGTTGCTTGAGTGGCGCAAGGGCTGCCTCGACAATCTTCGTGAAGACGCGAGGGGACAGAGCTAGCCCGAATGGTAGTATGGCATACGGATATGCCCGCCCTTCGAACGCAAACCGTAGGAACGGTCTGTGTCGCGGAAGGATGGACACATGGAAGTACGCGTCCTTCAGGTCCATCGCTGCAAACCAATCGGGGCGGCTTCTTGCGGCGCGGCCCGGGTGAAGGCTGCTGCGGCCGCGCGGGAGCGGGGGGACCGCAGGAGGCCACCCTCGGCGGCGAGGCAGCTGAGGCGACTGTGCCGGCGGCGCTTTGGGTGCAGCAGCGGGCCGCCGGGGCAGTATGTGCTTGATAGCCTCAGTCTGCTTCTGGGCGGCCGAGAACTGTTGGGCAAAGCTCTCGACCGCACCGCCGAATAGCCCAGCCTGGGATATGGGGGCGACGAGTGTAGACCAAATTTTACTAGTCAATATTACTTTGTATTAGTATTCATAATCAGTTATCATTTTGTATTTTACTAGTCAATATTACTTTGTATTAGTATTCATAATCAGTTATCATTTTGTATTATTATTATTTTTTTATAATCATTTATAACCATTGTATGCTTGGATATATGTATGTTAGAGAAGACATGAGAGAGCTAGACACTGTATGCACATGTGTGTTCGGTTCCATGTATGAGAGTGGGGGCCGGGAGAATGTACACAGGGGAGTTATGGACAGGATGTGTGTGTGTAAGTTTCAGTGCATATGTTGACTTAACAATTCGCTATACATTCCATTTAATGGAAACCATATGTTCTTTGGGGTGCACAAAACTACAAGCCCTTTGTATGAAGAGCAGAGAATGGACGTTGGAGTACGACAGAGAAGCTGCGTATAACATCACTCCAGAAACGTTCTCTCCTATGTCTGACTAACATATTAAATAAAAGAGATCTCTTGACAAAACAACTGGTGTCTGGTCCCGTGAATTAAACAACGGGGGAAAAGAGACAAAAGTCTAGGTCTACATTTTGGCGTCACGGTAACAGGATTGCATCTTCAGCCGTTTGTCTCAGTCTATCAGGTAAGACTTTTTTTTCTTTCTAAGATGAGTCTGCCTGATGATTAGAGACATTGACTGAGACTGCTAAAAGAACTGTGTTATAATAAATACCAGTTGTGTTGCCAATGGATATGTGTCAGACATAGTAAAAAAATATGAAACAAAATAATATTTAATTTGATTGGAATTATTTAAGTTGCTCAGATCAGTGGACCTCCAAAAAAATATTTGAATGAAGCTGGGGTAAAAGTGGATCTTTGGTAAAGAAGACCATTTAGTCAAATTTTCGGGAGAATAAGCCATAAGGCGATTTAGCAATTAGCTTGACATGACTGTGAGGTGGTGGAATGTGGCGATTTTGCGCTGGCTGTAGAGTCTAAAATATTTCACACACTGAAGATCCGTGCTGTTACAGACAGGCGGGGAAGGTGTTAAGCTGGGATTGATTTAAGCGATTTAAAGTGGCGGATCTGGACTTTAAGTAAGTCCTGTAAATAAGAATCCTAAAACGTTTAAATACGCTGGAGTAGCTAAAATTGCGGGCATTCTGATCTTGACAATGAAGCTGTTCAATATTTGAGGAGGATAAATAGATCTGAGTTCAACTGAATAAATAAACTAAACCAAAAGGAAGAAATTGACCTGAGTTAAACTAAAAAAGAACGGAAAACAATTGAAATTATAAGAGAAACTTTTATTTAAATTTTTACCCTCTTTTCTTTTGTTCTTGAGTCATTAGGAGGGATAGGTAGAGAGCAGGGCAGCCCCTCCCTTCAGAATTCATCCTATAGACACACATAGCTTAGGGAAAGGAAGAAAAGGGAGAGAGAACCAGGTAGCCCCCTCCCTTGGAAATCAGCTCACACACACACACACACACACACACACACACACACACACATACACACACACACACACACAGCTTAGAGAGAGAGAGAAGTGAAGTAGCCTTCCTTTGGAAATCCATACACACACACACACAGACATAGCCTGCTGTTTTAAGCACAGACAGAATGACCAATAATTTGAAAATGGCAGAAGGCTGTAACAGCAGAATAATTTCTGCATGGTATCTGGAAAAGAAGAACAAGAAGCAAACAAAGTTTTTGAAGAAAGGACTTGATATTAACGCATCTATGGATGAGCAGTTAAGCTGGTTCGAAAACCAAAAAGACTCTATCAAGTTAAAATTTTTTCCAATAATGGCAGCTAATTGGATTGTGAAACAAGGTGGAGTTTGTTGCAGCATTGATGGTTGTCCAGTTCCACTTGCTGAAGCAATGAAGCCTCAAGTTGAAGCATATAACAAGCTGAGCAAAATCATGTCTATCACTTGTTCAGAAAAAGAACACATCACCAGTGATGATTCATTTGATCCAGATTGGAAAGAGATAATAGCTGAAGCTGAAAGGAAATATTCAGAAACATCAGCAAAATCGGTAACAACCGTAGTGCCGCCTCCTTACAAGCCAATTTATCCGACTTTGCCTGAACAATGTACAAGTTATTCCAAACCTCTGATACAGCCACAAGCTCCAAGCTCAAATAGAGTCCCAGTTGACAAAATGTATATAGCATCTGCACAAGCAGCTCCAATAATTACCAGATCCAAATCAACTCAGCCAAACAGAGACATGCTGCGATGTACACCAGTACGCAACTATGGATCGGATTGGGGTGAAGAGACAAGAGATGACGACATGATCACAATTGATAAAGTTGGTCCTGAATTTTCTCCACTTGCTGTTAAAAAGGAAGAATTACAATCAGAAATGATGACAGAAGAGAGACCATTCACACCAGGAGAACGTCAAGCCATTCTCACCGCCTTGCCTCCATTGAAGAGACAAGATCCAAACACAGAGTTTTGGAGAGAATTAGATTCCTTGATTGAGGCACATCAAATGACACTAAGAGACATACACACCATTGTGAAAGCTAAAATCCCAAGAGACAGATGGGAACGCTTGCCAGCGTCGATAACAACAGCCCAATGGATAGACTTATGGGTGGATGGCCAGGGACGACCCCTGGGTCTTTGGCAAGCCTTAGATGTGTTCCGAAAAGAAATCCAAGAGATCTTGGGCAGTGGTAAAATTCCTTTCACGTCGGTGACATTGATTAAACAAAAAGATGATGAATCTCCAGATGAATACGCCTTGCGCAAATGGAATGCTTATGAAAGATGGGCACTCTGTGCTAAGAAAGATCCAGACAGAGATGATGTACAGTTTACTGACACGCTCGTGGATGGCTTTAGCACAAAATACCAACAAGCTTTGTCACTTGGAGTCAATCCAGGAGAAACATTTGACCAAATTATGCAATGGGCTGGTCGTCTAGAGATGGCTATGAGATCAAACAAGGATGAAGGAAACAAGTCAAATCGAAAAGGAGTGGCATCACTTCAGTCTTCAAAGTTCACAGTTTGTAGCAATTGTCGAAAGCCTGGACACTTCAGAAGAGACTGTTGGGCTAAAGGAGGAGGAGCCGAAGGAAAAGGTCCGTCATTTAGACAAGCCAATCTGAAAAACAAGGATGAAACACCTCAAGGAAAGATGTGGACTGAAGAGCAAGTTCGCCATCTTATTGAGGGAATTATGCGTCCGCAATAGGAATCAGCGGCCTCCTGTATGAACAAGAAAAGTGACAATCGACTTTTCATTCCTGCACTAATAGGGGGCCACCCATGTGATTGTCTTTTAGACACGGGAGCATCTATTTCTATAACTGATCTGAACTTACCAACGACACATGAAACTATGGAAGTTGAAGGAGTTGGAGGAGAAATAACAACGTTTCGCAAAAGTATACCAGTTCCTTTGCAAATACATGAAGATGAAGTCTTATGGACATCTTTATGGGTGGGACCTAATTCACAAGGAAGTCTTATTGGCATGGACATTCTACCATTGTTGAACATGATCATATTCACTGACAGTCGCCAAATTGCTACAACAGCTGGAATAATACCACATGAAGATCGCACATGTAGTATAAGTTCTGTTGGTGCAGCAAAACCAATCATCAGAGACTGGGGAAAAGAAGGTGTGTGGGGTCTTCTGTGTAGCTTATATCCAGATGTTTGGGCTAAACACACATTGGATTGTGGAAAAGCCAACATTGATCCCATTGTTATTGAGGGACCAATACATGCCCCTCATAAACAATATCCCATTCGACCTGAAGCAAGACAAGCCGTGGAAGAGATTGTGGCAGACTTGGAAGCTGAAGGGATCGTCAGACAAACTTCATCTACTACCAACAGCCCTGTCTGGCCTGTCAAGAAATCTGATAATTCATGGAGATTAACCATTGACTATACAAGACTTAACAGTGTAACACCAAAACCACACCCTATTGTAGCTAATCCTGCTACCATTCTGAATGATATTCCAGGAAATGCAAGGATTTTTACAGTACTTGATGTGCTGTCAGCTTTCTGCTCTATACCTATCGATGAAAGATCTCAAGAGAAATTGGCCTTCACTGTGGGTGCAAAACAGTATGTTTGGAAAAGACTCCCACAAGGCCTTAATTTATCTCCAGTTGTATTTCATAGAGCTCTGGACCAGTTCTTAACGGAGAAAAAAGCTGAAATTGAGAGCTCAGGAAGTGTCTGCCTTCAATATGTTGATGACTTGTTGATTGCAAGCCCAGATGAAAACAGTCATGTATCAGCTCTGAACATTGTACTACAAGCTCTAAGGAAAGGAGGATTTAAAGTCAACCCTGACAAAGCACAGCTGGCCAAATCAAAGGTTATCTATTTAGGCCAAGAAATATCTGTCGAGGGAAGGAGGATGACAACAGAGAGAGTAGAGGCATTACGGCAACTTCCAAAACCTCAAACAGTTACAGGAATGCGGAAAGTGATGGGACTTTTTAACTATTGCCGGCAGTATATACCTGATTTTGCCAGCATCACAAGCCCTCTCATTGACCTGTACAAAGGAGGAAAGCCTGGAGTGGAACAGATACTCTGGACAACAGAAGCTAAGGAAGCATTTACTTCTATGAAAGAGAAACTGATTTCAGCCCCAGCTTTGGGACTTCCTGATGGCAGGTTGCCATTTCATTTGTGGACCAAGGTAGGAGATGAGACCTACTCAGCAGTACTGTGTCAAAAACCAGGTGATCGGTTCAAACCAGTTGGATACTTTTCCACAAAAATTCCTGTCACCATGATAGGTCAACCACGATGTATACAAGCCCTCGATGGTGCCACATGGGCAGTGGATGCTGTGGAAAATCTGATAGGAGCACAAACTATCATATTGCATACTCAGCACAGTATAGTTACATTGTTGAACAGCACAAACATCAAGACTATCACTGATACGAGGAGAGCAAAATGGGAAGCAACTTTGTTGAACAAGGATTTGAGAGTGGAAATAATCAGAGACACATCTCTTAACCCTGCAACAATGATGCTGGAACCACATGAGGGAATACCACATGAGTGTGAAAAACAAGTGGAAGAAGAAAGCCATGGTCCAGTTAATCCAATTCCTCTTGAAAATCCAGACAAGGAGTTATGGGTCGATGGATACAGTTACTACGTCAATTGAAAGCGACATACTGGATGGGCGGTTGTGGAAGCTGATGGAACTGCTGTGAAGAAAGGAGCTATTTCTGGACAGTTTTCAGCACAAGCAGCTGAACTCATAGCACTTACGGAAGCTCTTGAACTATCGGAAGGAGATCGAGTTAACATCTATACAGATAGTCGTTATGCTTTTGGCGTGGTTCATGACTACCTTGCCCTATGGAAAAGACGTGGACTAATCACTAGCAGTGGGAGCGAAATACAACATGCTTCCATAATTCGTCGCTTGATTGCAGCATGCCAATTACCAAGAGAAGCAGCCGTGGTCAAAGTGAAATCACATCAATCTGACAAGTCCAAGGAAAGCCAAGGAAATTCTGCAGCCGATGCAGCAGCCAGAGAAGCAGCGCTACTTTCCCTTACTCCTGTTACCTTGGTTAAGGAAAACAGGAAAGACAATCCTGAGCTCCATCTTTTGTCATATCAAACAGAGACAGATGAAGAGAAAGAACAATGGATAAAATCGGGAGCAAAAGAAGATGATCAGGGTATCTGGAGGATTCCAACGGGACAAGTGGTGATGCCTGTCGGAACAAGAAGATAACTAATGCAGCTGTATCATGGAAAAGTGCATGCTGGAGCAAAAGCAATGAAAGCTCAAATCAGCGAGACGTGGTGGTGGCCACGAATGATGAGATACATTGATGATTATTGCAGGAGATGCTTGATCTGCATGAAAGCAAATGTGGGAAAACCTGTAAAGGTGCGAATGTCACATGCACCCAGACCCACAGGCCCATGGACAAATATCCAAATCGATTTCACAGGACCTTTGTCTCCCAGTGGAGGGTACCAATACATTCTAGTAATCATAGACAGATTTACTAGGTGGGTGGAAGCATTCCCTACGAAAACTTGCACTGCTGAAGCAACAGCGTGAGTAATAGTGGAAGAAGTTTTTCCTCGATGGGGTCTTCCATATGAAATTGATTCGGACAATGGAACTCACTTCACTGGAAAACTGATGAAGGAAGCAATGAAACTGATGGGGATCAAACAGAAGTTCCACATACCGTACAGGCCAGAAAGTTCGGGATTTGTAGAACGAATGAACAGATCGTTAAAAACGGCTCTTACCAAAGCCATTCTGCAGACTGGCCAAGGTTGGCACAAGTTATTGCCTGCCATCTTGTGGAACTTAAGAGCGACTCCAAACAGAGTAACAGGACTGACCCCTTTTGAACTGATGACTGGAAGAGCAATGGTTCTACCACCTGATGCGCCGCCTCCCGCGGGAACAGGAGGAGATTCAACTTTGTTCCAGGAGAAGTTACGACGCTATCTCACCATGCTGGACAATGCTACCAAAGACAATAACAAGAAAGTGCGAGAGGCTCAGAAGCAATGGGATGAAAAATACACCACTACTGACATTCCACACATTCCCGAATTAGGCAGTTTTGTTATGGTCAAACGCATTGCTAGGAAAGGTTTAGAACCTAGATGGGAGGGACCATATGAGATACTCTTAACAACAGATACGAGTGTTTGCCTTAAAGGGAAGGGTGTAGGGACAGATAGATGGTATCACTGGTCACAAGTTAAACCTTGTTTAGTGAATGAACAAAATGATAGTGAAGGTTTATGGCCTGAAATTGAGAAATGTTCATCCATTACCTTTAAAGATTGGGTAACAAAGAAATGATGTTTAATTTATTTTTCTGCTTCCATTTCAGGGATCATTCCCATTGACATTGATTAGAGATGGTTGCAAGTTATTCTCGATACCCAACGATGATGGTATGCTTGTTTTTAATTTTACTTGGCATTTACCAAGGAAGCCAAGCTTTATGGACTCCTCGAGTTCAAGGAGTCACTCGGAATGCAACTCTGAAATCTGGCCAACATTTCACTTTACCCTTTATTTCCAAATGGGGATTATGGGATTGGGTGCCAAGTAATGATAAAGATCTTGCTAAATATCGTGAGAACATCTATGGTGGATGTAACTATCACCATCAATGTTACCACAGTAGAGTAATCTGGCCAGTGAACGACGGTGGATATTCTAGTAGTGGTCAAAGACGAGAAATTTGTTCAAGAGAACGATGTGAAATTGTGGGGTTAGACCTCATAACCTCTACTGATGTGGAAATTAACTTTATTTTGAATCGTACTCACATGCTTACAATATGGGATTTATTAGCTCTAGGGTGTATTTATCCCATAGTGTTACCATGCGAGGGATTCCTGAGGGATACTGCCTCGAGAACGACAAGATTCAAGGGAAATTATGTAAGAGTATGGCATTCAGAGGATGAGAATGAATATTGTGAGACTGAACTAGAAACTGGAGAAATTGGACAGTGTTTTTATCTTTCTGCTGAAAAGACAAACAAAGCTAAAACATGCCCAACTACAACTATTGCGCCAGTTCATGGTATCTTGCTAGCAAAAGAAACCAAAACCTTAATAAATGAAGCTCATATGGTGCGACAACGTATCAATTATAATTTGATATCCCTTCTTACTGTTTTTGACCAGTCATATTGTGGAAATTTCACACAAATAAGGAAATGGTTGGAAAAAGAAATAAAATATTATACCTCTAAAGACCCATTGAATAGTCGAAGTCGTAAACTTCGGAGTATATGGGGAGACGTAGCGGGGGTATTTGGATCGGTCAATTCAATAAGTAATACTGCTCAAATGAATCAGTTAAGTGAATACACTCAGTGGGTGGGAAGAATGACAGGAAAAGGACTCACTGAGGCTCTTAAAGGTTCTTTACATATCATAGCAGCGGGTCAACATCTTAATGATGCAGCAAAGCAATTGGCAGATGCATTAGTACAATCATCTAATTTTGAGACACATCGTGCAGCTTGTTTATTTTTAGCTCAGAATTTAAAGGATCAAATGGTTGAGGATGTTCAAGTTATTAGAATGGGTAAAGTTCCTGAACGAATATCGGAATCTTTGTTGGTGGTTTTCGGTAATCAACTTAATTTGACTTCTGCTAAACATATTCCGTTAGTCAAAATCGCTATTGATGAAGATTCTTTGTCAGGTTCTGGCACACTACCTTTATTTATGATATGGCCTCAATATGGACAGCGCAATATAATGACAGTTAGACAATTCCAATCAATGGGTATTAGACAAGGAGATTCTGTGATTCGGTTAGGGAGAAATGGATATTGGGCTGAAGGTGAAACACCAATGATTTCTACCATAGACTGTTGTGTCGAGGAACATGAGTGGGTAATTTGTTCATGTTCTACGATGTTTAGTCAATCCCTGAATGGATCTGCAGTCTGGGAGGTAGTTCCTTTAGATCAAGCCACGGGTGCATGGCAAGTGTCGGAAGCACAGTGGTGTATATTACATGATGGAATAAGTGAGAATATGATATATGGAGGGAAGGTGTGTCCAATTCCTCCTGATCCGTTTTGCGTTGAGATTCTATATCCTCTTCATTTATGTGGAATTCACGTTCCACATGTGCTATTGTTGCATTTAGATCCACAGTGGTGGAATAATGATTTAGTAGAGGAAAGGAATTATGAACTCTTTGAAATGGTTAAAAGAGTTAAGGAAAGTGTTAAAGCAGCTCAAGAAGAGGGAATTCAAGCAATGGGTCATGTTATCATAGCAAATGGAGTAGCTAAATTGTTGTCTGAGAAGAAATTATCACAAATTCCGGGGAATTTATCATGGTCAGAATGGATACTTCTGATTATGGTTGGGGTTTTTGTATTTCTGTTAGTGATACAACTCATAAAATGTGTTACTAGGAGGAAAAGTAACAAATCTGCTAGACTGGTTATTTCTAACCATACCACAGAGACTGGGAGCTATAGAGTGAAATAGGAGATTTAACACTATACTATTTACAGAACACAACCTCATGAACAATTACACCTGCTTACTGATTCACAACCCCAAGGGATAGGAAATCTTTAACATCAAATTTTATGTCAGTTTGTTGTTTTGGCCAGGAACTGGAGGAATTCAGGGCCCGAATGAGTCCAGGCACTGGT